>NC_087515.1:79554899-79920049 GCF_963921805.1 Phalacrocorax carbo | reverse complement strand
AGTTGTACGATTACTCATGTGGGTCTGTCTCATTGTTAGCACTACCTTATGCCACGTATCTTTTGCTTTGAGTGACTGGTAATTGAACTAACCAGTTCTTCAATAAGATGTAGATGGTATCTTACTTGCTTGGGACAAATAGAAATATTTACTATATACAGGCTCTGAGGTAAGGTAGAGCCAATAGTTTTAACATCGGATATTTAGTGTTTTGTATGAGATGAATTTCTGAGTAAGCTGAATTCTGTGGGATAGATTTCATATTCTCACTATAATTCACTATGAAATGAAAAAAAAAAAGGGTAGAGATATGACAGTACTCTCTGCTGGCTCATTACCATTAACAAAGAGAAGGAAAAAAAATCTGAAGCTTAAAAGTTGCTTTTTCCGTCAAGATACCTGACTTACTATCTTGACTTTCAAGGTATTTGTTAATGCAAGCATACTATGTTTGGATCAAAGCATAGTTTGGCAAATGTTTAACTCTTACAAACCTAAGTTCAAAACAAATGAGTCTTATCCTGAACAACTTTTACGTGTGCCAAAGTGCTAAGAGTTTTTTATAAATAAATAAATTAAAAAGTCGAAAATCAGTTCGTACTTCATAATGTAACTTTTTTTGTGGAAGTAAATGTAGCCAGATTATAAGCTCTAGCCTTTTTCGTTATGCAAAAAGTCCCTTTTTTTCTGTAAATACTAAATACAATGTGATAGTAAGACTCCCAATTTGAAAATGTGAGCAAAAAGTGACGTCCATTATAAATGTTTACTAATATGTGAAACTACGTAGCAGTTTAGACCTGAGTATTTTTACGAATGCTCTGCCTCCCGAATGAACCCTGTTTAAGCAGGGTATCTCTCTCTCCTTCCCACTTCAGAGTACAGTGCTCAGAAGCTGTGCGTGAGCCTGTCGGGAGCTGGAAGAATGTCCCACTAGCTGCTAAACCAGTGGGGCAGCATTGGAGGGAGTAATAATAGTTCAGGGTTTACACGGAGGTATTTGAGTGATGATTATACGTTACAGGGGTGCTCGCTGTGACTGCTGAGGATGAAGTGAACAGGAAGTATCCGGTAAAAACCTGGCAACTTTAAATTCCCAAATTCTGTGTCTAATTGAGCTCTAGCAAGTTCAAATACTGAGCACAACAGTATTTTTTATGACATTGTAGTGTTTCTTGATTGAATCAGTTTTTTGTGATGGGTATTTAGGTTTTAATATAAGTTTCTTTGAAAACTACAAAATATAATTAATCGATGAGGGGTGTTTTATTACTGTTGGAAAGGTATCTAAATCAATTCTCACTGCTGCTTGCCCATTTTCTTTGTCTAATTTGTCATCCTAGGTTTATTTAGCAGTTGTTTTCTTTGGCATTGTTTCCTCTTTTTTTGTGTGATTTTACTAAATATGATCAGGGTGATTCCTTAATAGCATTACAGTTGTAAGTGACCAACTTGCTATACTCTACAGTTTTGTTTTGCTTGGTTTTGTTTGGTTTTAAAATAAAAAGAAACCTTTGTATACCTGTTTGGACATGTCTAATCTCTTCTAAGTTAGATCAGAGTTATTTGCCAACCTTTGGCATATTTTCTTGGTGTAATTCTGTTAATGTTTCCCCCCACCATGCTGTTTTCTGCAGAAGTAATGCTTTTCCTGCATCCACCTTAAAGCAAGTCCTTCATGCTCTGAAGACTCCCCATTTTGACTATTCATTTCTTTGTAGTTCATAAGATTTATCAAAGTCCAGAAATTCTCAGTTCCCACTGTTCTTTATTATGGTCCATGGAATTCCTTTGTTTCCAATGATGGATTGGATTTGCTTTTCCAGTTGAAGTTGAACCCTCCAGTCATTCCCCTGGGACAGCTGCCAAGAATATGAGCCATTACCATGCATTCATTTCTTCCCACAGTGAGAGGTATCAGTTCTGACTTTGTTCCACAGAATGTAAGCGTTGAGAGTTCAATGTTTATTTCCTGGTTGTGCATCTCTGAAACTAAGACAGATGGATTTCTCTCTCATCAGTAATACTGCTTATTTTTTACCATCATGCAATTCCTACAGTTCTTCTTCTGGACATAATATTCCCCTGGGCTGTCCACCATCTGATCTATTTATCTCATAGTTTTGAAGTATATTTTTGTCTAGAAGACTCACTGATTTACAGCCTATATGGCAGCATAGGTGTGTAGAGTAGATTTATTGGATGTAAATGAATAATATAAAAATCAATTTTATATACAACACATAATACTTGTTTCATTCTAACATATACATTTTGGTTTATTGACTGCACGTTCTTACTAGCAGGATGTCCATTACATTTGGAGATGATTGTAAATAAATTTTGCTGTTGATGACAAATTAGTTGTTCATGTCTTCTAATGAAGCAGGTGTGACCAGCCACGTGTTGGCAGTAGCAGGCCATGGTCTGCGTGAAATACACGTGCTTACTTTTTGGCTTTCAAAAGTAATCAGGGTGTGATTCTCCAAGGGTATATTTTGTTGTTTCACGATGGGATATTCCATCTAGTGGCTGAGTCATTTCTGCCTTTGGAAAGAGTTTTGAATCCTCTTCCAAGTAGCATCTTACTCAGTTTGTGGGAAGAACACACGCAGTTGCCTTTACCTCTCCAGTCACGTCTTCTGTATTTCTGAGGCAGTACAACATCCAGCTCTCCTTTTGAACTCCATGGGCATACTCGTCTCTCTCAGTAAATTGTAGTATTGTTGGTAGTGTTAGTGTATCACTTGCTTTAAAAAGCCCCTCACTTTATATGATGGTCTGGATGCCACTTATAAAACTAAAAAATTCCCACACTGAATTACTTCTTAACACTAAACTTTGTTTTATAATGAAAAGAGCGTCAGGGGAGACAGCTGTGAAAGAGGGATATTGACTGTCATGAAATTAAATACTATCTAAGTAGGTACTGAAATGTGGGCAGACTTATTTGATTTAGCATTTCTATCTTCCATGGGTCGCCCTTGCTTGCCTCTCCTTTCCTTGTAATTTTAGCCTGTGAACACTGAAACTTTGGACACTCTTTTGATTATTCTGTTTTCTGAACTTCAGGGTCAGTTTTTTACAGGAGATGTTAGAAACTGGCCAAAGAGAGAGAAACAGTTGCCATGAACAGCTCCTCAGAAAGACGGTTTGGCAGAACCTTTTATTTCTCCACACGTGTATTCTAAATTGGCTGGTTTGATTTTGAGCAATGGTCCTCATTCATGTTGAGGTGTCAATGTGTGTGTGGTTACTGTGCTCAAACATAAGGACTTTCTAATCTAGTGGTATCCGTAGGTATCCACAGATGTGCTGCTGCCGCTTTGGCTTCATATCAGAGAAATAGAGGGCTAACTGTCTTCATGTGCTTCAGTCACTCCTCAGCCTTAGTGCAAGCTTCTTGTTCTTGGGGAGCTTTTAACTTCAGTTTTCAATAGGTCCATTGGTTTAGGTCCCACGTTACAGATTTCACAGAGCTGAAGGACACATGAACAAACAAAGCAGTGATCAGGGCATCTGGCGAAGTAGCAAGCACCTCCCAAACTGGAAGCGTGAATATTTTCCAGTGCTGCTCATGCAGCTTCTGATGTTGGTGACCTGCTTCCAAAGTGCCTGGGTGAGGAGTGGGTGCTGTGCTACAGCTGTTGCCTTCTGCTTCTCTCCCAGGGCTGGATCACAGGCAAATGGCAATAAAAAAACAGCTCAGGCACTGATCTTCCCTATGGTATCTTGTTATCTGATCCTTGTTAAACAGTGGCATTCAGTACCAGTGTTGGCACAACCCAGAGAGCCAGGTTATATTTGACAGAGAACCCAGCATATGTCAAGGCATCTGAGCAGCAGGTAATACTGACTAATGCTCCAGGACTTGAAACCGCGTTGCTGACGGCATTCAGTTCACATTATTTCTCTGCTGCGTTTGGCACCAAGGCTGTCACTGTGGAGGAAGGGTGTTGCCTTTCTGTATGACTCTTTGCCATTTGCAGGAATCTAGGAGGATGTGATGGGTGTAAATATTCTCCGTCTTTGCCAATGTGAGTGCATCCTGGAAAGAAAAGATGATTTCTGGGGCAGTTTAGGGGTGCCCAGTGTTTGTGGTGGATGGAGTGACCCAGTGAGGGACCCTTCATCCCTGCATCCACCCAGGAGCAGTTCCTAGGGCAAGAAGATTATTTTAAGTCAGTGACTGAGTTCACAGGTGTTGGAGATCCTGTTCCCAGCTCATCCTCTCAGGATGAAGTGATTGTCTGTAGATGAGCACCCTGCAGGTGAAAAGATTTCACAGAGCTAAGGTCTAAGATGTGATGGAGTGGCAACATATCACCACATCAAAGAGCCAGCCAGTATTGTAGGAAGTTCAGCAGCCTTGGGAACAGTGTCTGTGCCTATAAACAAGGGACCTCTGGATAACAGATTTGCCAAACTGACCAAGACTGCTAGGGCTCTGGAAGTAGCACCTCCAGCATGGTTAGAAACTGTATTCATCTTATTTAAGCATTCCAAAGGACAGTTTTACAGCTGCACATTCATAAAATACCATACGGTTTCTCAGGTCATCTGGATTTGATGGTATATTCAGCAAGACAGTCCTTGAAGTTTCCCTTCTACTTCCCACCTCTGAGTTGACTGATTACTCCTTTGTAATTATTCATGTGTGTGTCTGTGGACAATCACAAATAGAGAAAAGGATTTTTTTTTAAATGTGTTATTTCACTTTCCTGAAGATAAGTTGTCCATAGGCACCTTCTGCAACCACTCTCTCTACAGAGGAGGCAACCTGGGGTTGAATGCTTATGAGGAAACTGAAATCTTGGGCATGCTCTGCCCTTTATGACATTGGTGCAAAGAACATTAAACTACATATGAAGAAGATCAAATGCATAGGTACTGCTACAGAAAGCTCAGCCGGTCTGAGTATTTGTGACAGGTTGACCCACTAGTCCCTTGCTCACTCCCCTCCACCAGTGGGATGGGGGAGGCAACTGGAAAAGCAAAAGCAAGAAAATCTTGTGGGTCAAGATAAGGATAAGGATAGTTTAACAAGCAAAGGAGAAGAAAAAAACCAAAACAAGTGATGCACAGTCAATCACTCACCAGTTCCCACCAGCAGATTGATGCCCAGGCAGTCTCTGAGCAGCAGCTACTTTGGAAAGACATGCCCCAGCACACATGCACACAGGTTTTTATTGCTGCATGTGATGTTACATGGTCAGTTTGGGTCAGCTTTGGTCAGTTTGGGTCAGCTGTTCCCTCCCAGCCTACTGCTGGGGGGGCAATGTGAGAAATGGATAAAGCCTTGGTGCTGTGCAAGCACTGTTCAGCAATAGCTAAATCATCAATGTGTTATCAATGCTGGTTTTGGCTGGAGAGCTAAACCACAGCACCATATGGGATGCTATGAAGAAAATTAACTCCATCCCAGCCAGACGCAGTAGATGTTCTTAGGTGCTTATCCATAGTTAATTTGTTGTCCACTGAAGTATTTATTATATCAGTTCATGGGTTGTCTTTCTAAAGGCATGACTGGACTAAAAGGTTGGTGGAAGAACCATGGTAGTTAGATGTGTGATGAGTTTTATGCACATACATACTCTGGAAGACTGAGAAAAATAAAATTGCTGCGACCTGAAGACCAGAAAGGTCTGTACAAAATAACCCAAGTTACCAAGGAAAAAGTGAAAATATATTAATCTATTCTTTAAAAAATATGATTAAAAATATTGTTTCATATCTGTTTAAAACCCACACAGAATGTTTAATGAAAGAATCATCAAATTAGTTGAGGAAATCTAAGGCCGATTTTTTTTTAAAAGGAAGAATAAGTTACAATTGCATTTTGACAGCTCTTGAAATGAATTGCCTGGGGTGCACATGAGGCCAAATGCTGCAGCTTAGTTTTAGCAAAGTCCTGGATAAGTTTTACAAATTAAAAAATTTGTAGTTAGTAAGCTTACAGTAAGAAAAAATGAATCCTAGACTTCAGAGCTTAATAAGATTGTCAAGGGAAGACAGGAAAGACTATTTTTGCCCAGTATTTACTCTGTTGCATAATCAGAGGAAAATTTTCCCCACTTTATTTACACAATAAATTAAATATGGTCTTTTTAATGCTTTAATGAAATGCAGGTTTGCACATCTAGCATAATTTCTTTATCTAACTTCTTCTTGTGTAATTTTTCTGTGTTCCTCTGTAGACTTTTTTTTTTTTTTGGAAGCCTTGTTGTTGAACTTATCTGGTTGTGCTTGTTAATCCATGTAAACATGAGTTTGAACACAAATCCATGTCCAAACAAACAGCTGGACATATTTTACCACAATGTGACATTCCCAGCTGTCTTGAATCATTACTTACCTGGTAATGAAGTGCTATCATTGATACATCTGTTATCCTGGAGGGTACTAGAAATGCTATCAGGTTTGGGTGACTGTCACTATTGTCCTGTGATCTTGATTTGAAAAACCACAGAGGTACATATGTTGCGTATATCTCAGATGACTCTTAGGAGCTTGCTCACATCCTGTCAGTTGGCTTTGATGTTCATGCCTCCTGTTACCTGATGTTGATACCTCCTGCCACAAGTCTTCCTTGTCAGATGTTGGGTCTTGGTGGTGGTGAAGGAGCTGCTGTTCTGAAACTGTTACGATAATTGCACATGTTTCAGCCTAATTGTGTCTCCTCCCTTCCCACTTATTGGCCATACCCACTTTTTGGAACAGGATCTACCACAGTGAGATTCTGAAGATTCTCAGCATAATTGCAGTGCAAATAACACTAGATTTTACTTCTTATGCCTTCTTTTTTGTCTTTAATATGGTTTACCTGTTGATTACATTGTATTGCCTAATATTTGTGTCTGAGTTTTTACATGGTACCTACACAGCATGTATGCAACAGAAAATAACAAATTGCAGAAGCTTGAATCAGTACAGACAATTTTTAATGTTCATACAAATTCATTTTTCCTAAAACTACTTTCCATTTCCTCCAAGAGTAAGAAATACATGGTTAAAATGGCTTGAGGAGACCTTCTCCTATTAATGCTAAAAAAGTCCTTACCCTCCATTCTTTTTCCTTTCCTGAAGTACCTTTCTCATCTCTCATATTTTCAGAAGTGTTTTACTTCTTCCACTCTGATTTCTCTGTCTCATATGCCTGGAACAGTCTCATTATTTTCATCTGCTCAATTATCATTCGTCTCCCTTAAGTCTCTTTACAAACGTGCTTATTCTGGTTAGCTTTCCACCCCTCCTTTTATGCTGCTCCACTGTCCTTTAATCTAGCCCAAATTACAATTTAATAATGAAGGTGAGGGTTGAGGAAGAGAGGTGGCTCAAGTTTCAAAAGTTAGCTGTAAAACAAAACCCTTCAGTCATCTTGCGTCTTCTGTTATTGCGGTCTATGGCTCAGTCTGCTCGGGCTTTTCAGGGTGCTTGGTTGTTTTGTTGTACTTGTGTACAGAGTGAGGCGCAGAAATACCGCTGTATACAGCTTGCAAAAGCAAAGGGGAACCGAAGCTTGTCTTTAATGAAAACTGCATGCCTTTTACTAGGGACGACCAGAGCCTTTTAACAGAAATAGTCTTCTAAGTGTCTGCCAAGGTTTCTATAGCAAAACTACTTTTTGAGCCAACTCTTGAATATTTCCCTAGTAGAGCATTAAAAAAGGATGGCTAAGGGCATAGAATGAAGCTAAAACCAGCACAGAGGGTAACACAGTTTGGTTTGCCCCTTCCTATATTTATCTGCCAGTTGAGGGCTTCTGTCTTTTTTCCTGCATCACTGACACTAACTGTTTTTATTAATTTTTATTATGCCAATTAACATAGACAGGTGTTTGGCTATACTGGCTATACCTTGGCTGTATATTCTATTTTAGGAGACGGACACTGCATTTTAACATATTTTGTGACTCCTGATCAAACATCAATACTGAGAGGATAAAAAGGGATTTAGAGTAACAAATTATACAGAGTTATGTGGGAGGAAAATAAACTTTTAATGAATGAGCTGGGTTGATAGTGAGATGGGTGTGTAAAATGAAAGTGTTAATTCCAGATTTTTGTGCTGAAATTTATAAACCTTGATTAATGTTTCACAGAACGGCAGGGGTTGGAAGGGACCTCTGGAGATCATCTTGTCCAACCCCACTGCTTGAGCAGGGACACCCAGAGCAGGGGGCACAGGACCATATCCAGGCAGGTTTTGAATGTCTCCATGGAAGGAGACCCTCCAACCTCTCTGGGCAGCCTGTTCCACTGCTCTGGCACCCTCACAGGAAAGAAGTTTTTTCTCATATTGAGGTGGAACTTCTGTGTTCCAACTTGTACCTATTGCCCCTTGTCCTGGCACTGGGCACCATTAAAAAGAGTGCAGTCCTATCTTCCTGACACCTGCCCTTTAGATATTTATAGGTATTGATGAAATCCCCCCTGAGTCTTCTCTTGTCCAGGCTGAACAAACCCATGTGTCTCAGCCTTTCCTCATAAGGGAGATGCTCCAGTCCCCTGATCATCTTTGTAGTTCTCCACTGGACTTGCTCAAGCAGTTCCTCATCCTTCTTAAACTGGGGGACCCAAAATTGGACACAGTACTGCAGATGTGGCCTCACTAGGGCAGAGCAGAGGAGGAGGATAACCTCTCTCGATCTGCTGGCCACACTCCTTTAATGCAGCCCAGTTTAGTGCCCCCATTTTCCTCAGTCTTGTGTCACATCGTTAAGGGAGGAGAGCATTAGGCATGTTATTTTGTACAACTGGAACGATAGGGCCTTGCTTACAGGTCCAGCCACTGTTGTTCTGAAGTTCCTAAAAATGTTATTGCATATAATTAGTGAAACCTGAGTTACTCAAATGACATTGAACTAGCTTTAATCAGTGAAACCAAGGCCTTGGTGTCCTCTTGTTTCTGTAGCTCCTGTTTTTTTTTTCCATTAATTAATGGAAACATTAATAGAAAATGATATGTTTCATTTATTTTTTTATGTGAAAGATTTGTAATTAACAGACTTACAGACCTAGCTACAGTGTTGCCTTCTGATGGAAATATAGTTCAGATCCAGTCTCTTAGTAAGGTAGTTTCTTTATGATGCTTCAGCAAAATCATGCCATTTTATTTTTACATCTATAATTTAGCAATTTACAACATTTAAACTATGATTGATCTTGAAAATAAACTTCAAGTATTTAGCAATTATTTGTCATCCTCGGTTGCCTCTTTCTGATCCTTGGCTTCTCTGAAGTGAGTATTATCTCATATGAAGACAGAAGAAAATACAATTCTGCATTATGGGTCATGAATATCCCTTGACAGGGATTTCAGAGTGTGTATCTTTGCTGGAAGAAACTTTGCAGCCCTAAAGGTCTGCTGCCAGGATAACTTAGTTTCAAATGTGCATGTACTGTACACAGCAGCGTAGAGCAGGCTTTCCGAATGCCTGAAGGTCTGAGTTTGGAGACTTGAGTCCAAAGATTTTGAAATTGTCACTTGTTTCACTCTGTATACAATACAACAAGAACATGACCGCTTTCTTTCTTTTCCCTTGCATAACTGATTCTAGTAACAGAGCTCTGATTAGTTATTTACTCTTCCTCATTTTTGGAGATTTCTTAGCTGTTTGAAAAGGAGCTATGCTTCTTTAGCTGGAAGAAAGTTTTTTAAGAAAGGAGGGGTTTCTGTTATACTTAGAAAAATCCTCAAGACAAAATACTCTGCAGTCTAAAACCCAGTACTAAAAATGTTTTGGCCCCAAATCCTAAGGATTTATCTGTGGGAGGTTCTAATTTCTTTGTCCCTTATGAAGGAGTTGCCCCATCTGGGACACAAATGACAAGATAAATGCCTTGTTAAACTGGTTATAGTCCTTAGAGGGTTGAAAGTAGGCAAATGCAGAAATTAAAATAGAAGGTTTTAGCAGGTAACTACAGAGCTGCTGGCAGATGACTCTGTAGTAAGCTATTGTAAATAGGACATCCTAGATGACTTAAGTCAGTCTTTGAACTGGCTCCAGAATGACTTGTATTTCATGTGTAAAGTCCAAGACTCATAATACATTTGTACCAAATGATGCTTTAGGATAAAGTTTAATGTGTGAACCTTTTTAAAATTCAAATGTGATTGAAATTGTAGTAGAATTATTTGTGTGATTTGAGATGTTTACTTAATTACTCTTTGTACTCAACTGTTAATTAGGTGTCTTGCGTAAGACCCAGATCCAAACTGAGCTACCTAACATACTGATGGTATAGGATGGTATAAAATCCTCTGGCTCCAAAGGAACACCAGAAAACTTTGTATGTGGTGTTTTTGTTTCTTCGTTTGTTTTTAGATGGTCACGTGATCTTTTTAAGACTAGAAGCTTTCAGGAGCTTATACACACTGAAAGTATATAAAGCGTCAGAATCATGCTTGAACAATACGGTTTGTCACTTAATGCCGTACCAAAAGAATTCATTTCTTGATGAAAAAGAACTGAAGTATGACACTGAGACACGAAAATTAATTCTTTCAGCAAATAGCATGGAGGTTACTCCTGCTAGGTAGAGACCAGGTCAGGTAGACATGGTAAGAATATGTGATGCTATAGCTGCAGGCTAGTAAGAGCAAGTTCACTCCCTTAAGTTTTTCTTCTTAATTCAGCTTCAAACACAACTGTAGTAATCTTATAATTTTATAGATGACAACTTTAATCAAAGATAAGGAGGGCTATATCTAAATTTGCTTGTCACGTGGAGAGGGAGCTTTCGTTAATAATAGACTTGACCCAATCAGAAGAGTAGGTGTGGCTGAACGTTAACGCTTGTGGTGGACAAATCAAACTTGTTTTCACTCAGAAGTGCATGTGCATTGAGATTAGCCACCTCTGCTCTGGCTATATCTGTTTTGTTAAATCTAAGAGGCAAGATAAATGAATTTCTTTCATAGAGGTGTGGCTACAGATCAGTGCAAGAGATAGAAATAACGAGTTTGTCTTAACCAGCTTCCTCAAAGTTAAAAACTTACTTAGTTTTTTTCTGAGCATTTTTCTTCTGAATTAATGATCTCATTATAGGAGCATATTGTTTTTACTCATTACAGAGAGTCTCCGCCTGCTTTCCTGTGGTCAGAACCGCTTGGCAGTCTCCATCCCAGACACATAATATAATTAACGTGAAGGTGTTTCCTGCTCAGGAGGTATTTAAGCATCCTCGGATGAACAAGCATTGAGGCTCAAGATGAGCTGTTCATAACCAATAGTTGAAGGCCTTGTAGTTTAGTAATCCAGAAGAGAGCTGCTAATGAGCAAAGTGGAAGCAGCATTAAGTGTACTGAATTGTAACAAAATGCTTGTAATTTTAAATAACAAAGCCTTTCACAAAATTAACTGGGCTGTCAGTGTCCCAGTTAAACAAATATTCTCTCTAGTTTGCCTGCCCCTCCTTTCTCAGAATCCTCTTGTGCTTGTTTTTCATTTCCCCCTCTCTTCTTTTTTTACATCCTTTCTTTTACCTTCTGTTACTGCCTGCAAGGTCACTTTTGATAACTGTGGAAAACAGGAGGAGGTGAAAGAGGGGAGTGATAAATGGGTTTGACAAGAGGCAAAAATTCTGTCAGGAGACAATTCCTCATTCCTCCAAAGGTGAAGCAAAAGAAGCTCTGAAAATGAAGCCCATGGTCTTCTCACTCTGTAAAGGTGGAGAGATGCAGGTAGGCTGCCTTGCAGCGAGCTCGTATCCAGGATGAATCCTGAAGTCTGCTGCTACTTGCTCTGTGAATTAGTCCTTCCTAAAAAGCCAATATGACTTCAAAGAAGCGCTTCACAGTGTAAATCAATGTTATGATGTCTGTTTGAGCTGGCAGAAAGCCTGTCCTCTGTGGAGGTATGAAGAAAGCCCATCCACGTCCCTGTATTTAATTTGATGTGTAACTTTTGACAATTTAAATATATGTATTCATTGCTCTCAAAAGAATATAAGAATGAAGTGTGCTGTGGATGATCTGTAGGGCTACAGGATGTACTGTGAAATGGTGTCTCGTGTTGGTGCTGTGCTAGAGTTTGTGACAAAACCACTTTTTATGCTGCATCTGTGACTGCAGTTGATGCATATTGCTGGTGAGTCACCTTTTTACCTTCTCCATTGTTCCCCTGGCTTAGTGATTCCCAAGATTTCCCTGAACTACTTTTTCTGCTGGACTCATGACTTGAAAAGCCATAACAAGTAGGAAAATAGATTTTTCAAAGTTGTATCTTGAAATATGTCTGTGCTAAAGCATTTTTAGTGTTTTTTTTTCCTCATAAATGTAACTGTAAATACACATATAACATGAAGATTGTTTGCTCTAAAATGTGACAGCCATGGACCTGGCCTGCTGAACACATTTATAAATAGTGATTGGGTATTGTCATCCTATTACTTAAAGACATGATTCAAACTTCACTCAGTTGTTCCATATAGAAATATGCAGAGAATTTGAATGAGAGTAATCAGTGGTTCCTTAAACCAAAAAAGTAAAATGGAGGGATTTTTGTTAAATTCTCTGCAGGTGTATGTTTTTAGGCAAAGGAGAAAATCCATATTAATATATTTGGCAATGAAGTTATCATTATTTGAAACCTGAAATTATACAGTCCATTATTAAGTCTGGAAGCAACAAAACACCTCATATGTCATGAGCTGACTTACCTAAGTATAACTTCATGTTTTCCTATTACTTCTTAGCAAATATATAATTTTAATTCAATTTTCTATTCCTGGCATCAAGAACAGTTGCTCAATCATTGTAGTAAAATGTTCTTCCTTTCTGCTTCAAGCTCACTAAAATTTTAATGGCCAATTTTCAAAACTAAATTTCCAAGTCTACATTCTTAACTCTATAGGGCCACTTTTTAAAAAATATATTTGCTTTTTTTCTGTAGCATGTTTGGAACTCTTTTGTAGGTCTCCTCAGTAGTTAGATTGTTGATACTCAGAAATTACATAAAAACTCTTATATTAATGCAATTTGTAATCACAAATCCCCACTGAATATAAGCCACTGTGTTATTTTCTGAGCAAAAGGTGGCTCAGTGCTTTGTTGCCAAAAGCCCAGGATTCAATTAGGCTTAGCATAATTGATGCAAATGTAAAATGGCTGCTACCACACTAGTTGGTTGTCTTTGTTCTAGACAGTGGGCTAATTTAGCTCATGAAATCAACTCATTTTAGGCGAGTTCCTTTGCTGTAATTGCAGGGTGTGGTTTATTAAGATTTTGATGAATAGATAAATGGATGAGTTTATGCAGCACCAGCCAAACCTCACAAGTCCTGCACGCATCTCATTCATTTGGCCTGTTCCTCATTCTCTCAGGCGGTGCTGTCGGGGGTCCACCCCCCACACGTACCGCTCAGGTCACGGGACCTGCCTGGGGGTCCCCTCACCAGCCTGATAACTGCAGGAGAGGCTGGAGCAGGGGAGAGCCAGAGCATTAGGCTTTTCAAAGGCTCTGTAATCTTCGGGGATCTCATGCTGAAAGGGACCTTCCAGTAAGCTGTGGTTCCCAGGTGCAGTCTGGCGCTGTGGTCATTTCTGTATGACAAGATGTGGCCCTGGCACAAGACCTAGTGTTAAGGTGTGTTTAGGTAGCACACCCCTCCCTGCTGCCTCTGCACGGCTTTCTTGCCAAAAATCGAAATCCTGCATGGGCTTTCTCGCATTTGGCCAGTGGGAACTTGAGATGCCTGTTTTGGCGTCATGTGCACCTGTTTCATCCCTTCTTGTGGGTAGAAATTTTTTTCTAAGAATTGAAGACTTTCCTATTTGCCGCTGGAATTGCACTGTATTCAGAGATGCCCAGATGAATGGGACTTTTTCAAAGTGGAACTCTAGTCTAAGGCAGATTGCTAGATGCTCACAAGAAACTTCAAAGAGCAGAGAGCACAAACTTTGCTGATTTTTTCCAACTATCACTTTGAACCAAATGCTAATACTCACATAAAAGAGCAGAGGGGAACATGTTGCAAGTGTGAGTCTATGTTCTGAAGTATTTTCCTGTCCCTGAATTTGGAAACACCTTTCTGTATCTCTCGATGTACCTACAGAAAGGAGCAAAATTATGCAGTAACATGGTATTTCTGTTCATCAAGTCATGGTGAGTCAATATGAACAAAGGGAGAAAAGCATCATGTGTTTAAAGAAATGAGTGATGCTGGCTTTCCATCTCCTCAGTCAAACAGCTTCATCTAGTTCTTTGAGCTTCTTACTATATAAAATGAGATATTACCTTTGTTAGGTTAAGTCAATGTGATGATTATTATTTATACAGTGCTTTAAAGCTAGGCCAGAATATAAATATCAAGATTAGCTCTACACTCAGTGAGATACTCCAGTGCAGCATAGTAACAAACTATCCTTGGGGGCAAGCATGTTAGTGGTGTATACTTTTTCATTGTACACCAAAACTGGAATTTGACCTTGCTTGGGCTCCCTGGATGCTACTGCAATGTCAGACATTATTTGTTTTATATTTATACAAAGAAACAAAGATCGTTATGTATCTTCTCTGTCACATTTCTCAAAAGCTGCCGATACTTACAGATATTCAAAGAATCAGGTTTCCACTGACAGGTTATTTTACATACAGGTTGTTTTTCCCAAAAGTCAGGAGTGGAAAAATTACAATGAAAAATTGCAGGAATACTTTGCAAAGTAAATTTTTAGTAATAAACTTCAGCTCTCTCCCAAACATGGCTGCATATGCAGAGCTGCTGTAATGTCAACACTTGGCTCTGGGAGGAATGGAGTGGTTATCACAGGCAAGATGGGTTTGTTGGGGCACATCTGGCATCTATGTAGAGGTGCCACCCAGTGGCCAGATGGTAATAATGAGTTTTTCTGACTAATTTTAAAAAAAAAACAAACCAAAGGAGGTCATCTTACAATAATTTTTTAAATAATTTTTTTAAGACTTCATGACTAGCACGTGGGGTTCAGTTTCTCAAAAAGTAGTAACTGACAAAGTTTGTTAATGGTCTTCAAATTACAGAATAGAAGTGCTTCAGTTAATTCAAATAGTCTCCAAGTAATCAAATGACAAAATGTGTTCCTCCTTTGAAACCAAGTTTTAGAAAGTGTATCAGTATATGTTCAAGTGGTTTCGTACAAAATCAAGGTGCTATTTTTGTAATTTTTGTTAGATTGTGGTTTTTTCCTATGCAAACAAGAGCTGGAAGTACAACTGAAGCGGAGTGATTGTCTGTGGTAGGTGTTAACTGAAATTTATGATCCATCTCCTTATAGAAGCATCAATACAGAATGATAATCGTCTGGTTTGTAGATATAAAAAGGGAAAAAGTGATGTTGCTGAGAAGATATTTATGAGGTCAGCAAGATGCAAAATTACATTTATTTTTGTGATCAAACTACTTTGTTGAGATTATCAGGAAGCAAAAGAGTGAAACAGAGATGAGCACCTGGTACGAGCCTGATGTAGATCAAGCTCTACACTACCATTCATGAAGATTTTAACTAGCTATATAATGGCTTGGCTTCTGGTGCAGTTAAAGACATTATTCACTAAATTTCCAGATTATCTAGGAGATAACCTTGTAATTCAAATGCAGCTATTTTCAGTATGAAGTGTCTGTATTGGGTTTATTTCCCAATTAGTAGGGGTGCTAAAGAAATTAACATTAAACATAATGAATAACTGCAATAATTTCTATGGCAGCAGGGCTTTTTGATTTTGCAAAACAGAAAAGGGTCACTTGGAACAAGAAACCAGAAGCTGCTTGGATTCACTGTATTAAAGATTTGGCTACAGAGCAACACTGCGTATCTGTGTGAGGACTTGGGAAAACATGTTTTGAAGGACTAATGACTGTAGTATTTCCAACTGCGTGCTGTTTGAAGCACAAGAAAGCCCAAAGCTTGAAACCATTTCATCTCATGAGCAGTTGCTCAGAGCTTCAACAAACTGCCAAATGCAAACAATACATTTAATAACTTGAAATTAATATATTGTACTGGGAAGGCAGTAGGGCTGAAAAAACAAATACACGTAGGTATGGCAGTGGACAAGTATGACAAGTTTGTGGTGTTACAGTGCCTCAGAAAAAGCTCTGTGCAGTCTTTGTGTGTGTAAATGTATTGTGGAACAAAGCAACGAGGCAGTAGACCTGCCCTTCATGATTTTTGGTGTGTACAGGAACATTGTGTCCAGCTCTGGACGCATCTTTGCTGGAGAGGTGTTGTTAGAAGGAAAAGGAGAGGAGCACATGGGAATTAATATACAAAAGGAAAGATTATGCTAAATAATGGCTGAGTGAGAGATACAGCTGAAGTCTGCAAATATTTAAATGGTGTAAATTTACCAAACAAAGAAAGGGCTTATTTTGGTTGACATAGTAAAGGAGAGTGGAGTAACTATTACAAAGGGTACTTTTAGGTGAGGTATTAACCTTGTTATTAAGACGTATGACAAAATACTTCGAAGTAAGCCAGTAGGATACGTCTGCCCTGACAAGATGTGACCTAAGGTAGTTCAAACAGACTTTTCTATCTCTAGGATCTAGAAAGGTGGAGGCAGAAAGGTAAAATTTGATTCACCTGTGAGTCTGAAGCCTGGCCATTAGATGGCAGGGTGCGGGCACAAGAGTGTGCGTGCCTTCCCGCCACTTCTTAATGCTATGCCCCAGGAGGAGCTCAGAGCCACTCATCAGTCCCAGGGCCTGGGATTGGTTTGAGATGCTTAGTCTTCCTATAAAAAATGTACACATGTACCCTGTCAGTCCCATGGCAGAAGGTTGTGTCCCAACCTTCCAGGACGCATGCGTCTGCTCCGCTTTTCACTCCTTGAAACCCTGTGTGGGTAGGTAGGTAGGTACAAGAGTTGTATAGTTACCGCAGTGTAACAAACCATTTTGTATAGGAGCTGAAGTTGATTCGGGTCTGAACAATGATGTAATGAAGGGAAGGGAAGAGAAGCAGCTCTTCACTTCTATAAGTGGGGATACAGTAATGGGACTGCCGAGGCAGTGGGAAGAGGTGATATAAATGCAATATGTAGCTTGCTGCAGACTGTTCAGGAAGTCCACATACTGGTTTTGTGGAAGAGATGACAGAAGGCATAATAAGCAGTAGCTTTGTATGGAAAACTTAAGCCCAGAGTAGGCTGTTTGAAACGCTCAGAATGTATTAAGACTGTAACTACAGCAACTCAAATAATGCACAATTATAAAAAAAAAAAAAAAAGCTTGTTTAAAATAGAGTCTACACTGCTAAAGGATATGCCCCAGGGAGTGATCCTTACATATACATCCACACCTCTCAAGATTACACGCCTCTAGAGTGAACTGGCTGTGTTTGTGCTGCCTAACACTTGACCTGGGCCCGATGCCCCCATGGCTCTAAGACCATAATTATACTTTTGTGGCTTCAGTTCAAAGTGTCTGAGGTAACGTGAGGGCTGCTTTGCTGCCTGCAAGACTGGTGTTTTTATAGCATTATGTCAAAGGTATGCTGCATGCTGTGGGGTGTGGTGTGGGGCATACAGGGGGTGTCTGAGGGCAGGAGGCTAGCTGGGATAGCATAGGGGTGGAAGAGCCAAAGCTGATGTAGTCCCATCCTCGCTCTGCCATCCATAGGTCAGCCTGTCCACAGAGATGTGCCTCAGCTTTTCCTCAGAGGAAAGTAGTTGGCTTCCTCCAGAGGAGAGTCCAAACACAAAGTGATGCATGTGCATCATGTGGGGAGATGGGACAAAGGGACCAGGACCAGGGAATGAACCAGGGAGGTAAATTATTTGACAGTGTAGGTGCACCCATTTTAGTCATGAGCACCTAGGTGGTGGGCCAGCCAGGGAAAAGCCCTTTACTGCTCTTAATGTTGTTCTATGTTTTGCAGTAAATCTTTAGCACAGACACTTTGCTCATCAAAATTGATGTTTGCTGGTCCCAAGGAAAAATTTAAGTGCTGCTGTAGCGTGGGAGGGTGGGAGACTGGGCAGGGGATCTGAATAAACAAACAAAATGTCTTTCTATTTTAATCAAGTTGCTCTTGTTCATGCATGCTCTCTCTTTTTTAAAACATGATCTCATCCTGTGTAAAAGTCTTGATTGAAAATGGGAATTAATATGCAAGAACCATCTACAGGGTATAGACTGAAGACTGTTATAAAAAATAGCAGACTGGATGGATATCAGGGCTGAATATGATGGATTATGAGAGAAGCCACGGCTGTAAAATTATAAGGATGCCAGTTTAGTAAGCATTATTAGTTTAAAATGTACGGCAGTCTCCTCTTCCTTTTCTGAGTTGTTTGCTTATTGGTCCTATCTTAGCGTTTTCATATATTTTTGTCTTCAGGTTAATTCCCTTCAAAATGATTTGTAATTGTAATGATATTTAAAGATAATCAATATCTTAAGACGGTTAATAGGATAGCATTGTGTCGCTACTAAGGACCTAGGCACAGACAGGTACAAGTGATGGGGCTGAGGTGTGTGGTGTGCAGCATGAAGGGAGCACTCCCCAGTTTAATTCCTATCTGATGTTTTCCTTTTCCAGTCAGTAGTTCTGCTGTGAACCAGCATCCCTGTGTTGGTAAAAAGAAGATGTATGTACCTACAAAGCTTCTCCTTTCTCCTTTTAGTGCCTCATGCTCTCTTCAAAAGCTTGGTAATTTCCAAGGCCTCCTACCTCTTCTTCCTTTGCTTCACTGTAAAATTAGTTATTATTTTCATTAGCTATATGAAAACATGCCAGACACACATTGCTGTAGACCAAGTAAACATACTCTGAGCATTTTTGACATAATTAGTTGTACTATTTAGTAGCCAAACATATAGCAAACAATAAACTACTCAGTCTACCATAAATATTCACCCCACCATTTTTCCCGATTTAAAAATTCTTACCTCCACAGACAAAGCTCCTCTCCAAGTGCCTCCAACAATTGATGGGCCTTGCAAAACGTCTGGGAGGGTTTCATAACATGCCTAGTGTGTTGCAAGTACCCTTTCCCCCTGGGCCCTCAGGGCTTTGAGCAAGTGGGTATGGTTACACAAACCAGCCTGGGTGAGGAAAGCAAGGGTGTGGGTTGACAGCGCGTCAGCTCCCCTACGGTAACTGTCCACCTTCCTGCCTTTGCCCCACGGTGAGTTTCTCCAGAGTGAGTTTGGGTGAGCTGCTCAGCATTTGGGCTGGAAGGAGAGAATTTGGCTGGGCAGTTAGGGCAGCGGAGGTGCAGCGCTGTGCCTTCACACCCTGGCTTGCCCCTGGCAGCTTGCGAGCATGCCCGTGCCTTCAGGCAGGAAGCGTACCGCAGCGTTTCCCTGGAAAACTGCCTGGTCCCATAAAGTAAAGCTTTTGGGAGGCTCTGGTGAGCTCAGCTCATCAGCAGATTGTTGGGAGGATAGGCCTTAAACTGTGAAGGAATTCAAAGAGTGCCTCTTCTCACCCATTTGGAAATCTGGAGTTGGTTGTTCTCCAGCGCACTGTCTTTGGGTTGAAACTCTTCATGCTGCTGATGTCAGCTGCAGCTTTTGGCATGAAATTGTGTCCTTTAAAAAAAGGTATCTGAAAGAAACAGGGCTGCTTCACCATACTCTGAAAGCAACAGCTTCCTGGCTACTGTGTCATGGACCTGCCGGTGCCCTGAGGTTTAAAGGTGTCTCGGACTGATGTCCCATCAGGAGTGGGCCCATGGGGGTGAGGTGTGGGGGTGCCCCCAGGCAGGCCTTGTCTCAGTTGCTGGAGGGGAGACAGCGGGTGCCTCCCAGGTGAATGCTGCTGGCTCACCTGGGAACCAGCACAGCCCCCTTCTGCAGCAGGACACTGGGGGATCCTGGGGAAACATCATGACTTCCTACCTAGGAAGTGTTTGCTCCCAGAGCTTCCTCCTTTTGGCATTTTGACATGTGGGATCGGTGGCACATTGTTTCCTGACATACATTCATTATATAGCACTTGGGGTACAGACGCTTGGCACCAGCCCAGCAGTGCCATTGTAAATGGTGGCCTCTCGCAGAGTGTTGGTGTCACCTGAACACTTGACAGGTCTTCTATCCGCTTCCTGTGGTGTGCCATTATTTTCCTCCTCCTTACCCAGACTTCTTACCTGAACTTCAACCAAGCGCCTTCCCAGTCTCCTGCCCATACTATGTCACTTGTTCCACTGCTCTGAGTCACTGAGTTGATAGTCCTCAGTCTGCTATTGCTCTCTTGAGCAATCTTACAGAGGCCTCCAGTATATATATTAGACAGGGTAGGGTGCAACAGGATCTTTCAGCACTAGGTGAGCAGCTGGTTAATGTGACTTTTGAATTCTGTCGTATACAATGAGTGTGGAACCACTCCAAAAGCAACCTCCATTGGTGGAGGCAGAAAATTAAAATCAAGATGGACAGCTCAAAGTCAGCTATGCCTTGGAGAAGGTAACCAGCTATTGAGAGTGATGCAGTTTTTTTCCTTAGAAGTAGGTAAATAAACAAAATAATTGCACATGTTTATTGGGATATGTGTTAAAATGTCAAAACATTTTCACCACAATTACGCAATAAACTGAACACTCTATAAATATGCCTGAGGCTTTTCTGCTCCTGTATTTACTCTTTGAAAACTCTATATGGCAGTTAGTTATAAAACTAAATTTGCAACTAAAGCTGTACAAACAGAGCTGGATTTGGGACTTTGTGATGAGTCTGGAAGAGAAGCCTATGGGAAAGGGAGCTTTTATCCAACTGAAATTGAATATATGCCTATTTTAAGGACATAACAGGACAAAAACATTTTGACACTTCTTTTTTCTGAAAGAAAAGTATTTGGTGAGGGTATTTTCTGCCTAAAGACCTCTCAGCGTTTCAAACCGGGGTGAGTTCATCGGATGGCCACAGGTACAGTCAGGGGTTGCCGGTTTGGCTGCACTTGCTCTGTGAGGAGAGGATGGAGAATTAGGCCTTATTCAGAGTGAGGGAAGAGGCAGCTTTGGGGGTAGTGAGGGGCCTGGTGGCCCCCCATAGCATGTGAGGAGGTCACCAGGAAGACAGACTTAGGCTTTTCCCAGTGGTGCATGGTGGGAGGACAAGAGACAACAGGCAAAAATCGAGAAAGGAGGGGTTCAGAGTGGATGTAAAGGAAAACATTTTCACCATTGCCTAGAGAGGTTGTAATATCTCTGCCCTTGCATGTTTTCAAGAGTTGACTGGTTAAAGCCCTGGACAACCTGGTGTGATCCCATAGCTGTCTCTGCTTTGGGCAGGATGTTGGACCAGAGACCTCCTGGGGTTCCTTCCAACCTGAATTGTCCTCTGATCCTATGAAAAATACAGCCCAATTTTGAAATAAAAATATCAAAATACATAACTTTCAAAAAAAGCTGACTTTTAACTAATTGTTGAATCATCTAAAGGACTAAATATATACAATATCATTTTTAATGAAACCATATCTTCAGAGAATTCTGTATTCTTGCTACTTCGATTTTTCAGACAGTGAAATGAAAGAGATGATATAAGTTGGTCAGTTCTTACTATTTTATTTCTCTCTTAGGAGGAGACTAAGTGAACTTCTCCATGTTCTTTGGATTCAGAATTTCAAAATTGACACTGCAGAATAAACATAAGAAAAATTAGGTCCATTAAGCTTTAGGACTGACTTGATAAAAATTAATGTATTGCTTTAGAGATTGTATATACTTTCATTGTGACAACCTCTTCCCAATAAATGACCTTTTGTTTTGAGAATTCAACTGATTCTTTACTGAGACAGCTTCCAGAAGGAAGGTGAACAGAATGCATGATGTAATGTGCAACTGTAAACCCCAAATGTTATAACCTGCTGTGTCTGTAGAGGTGGAGTGACGTAAGATAAGACAACTAATTTTTCTGCCTTGTCGCTCTGATGTGGTTACCCTGCTGAATACTGCATTTGGTTTTTGGTTGTTTTGTTATCAGGAAAAAGCTGACAAGTTAGAGTTTCAGATAGCTAAAGCAGGTGGGACAAATTAGTGTCTAATAAGAGGAGCAAGTAGTTCAGCTAAAATAAAGCCATAGATTTGTGAAGTACCAGAGGCCTGGAACCATTATAACATGAGAAGACAGCTTAGTGTGTTTTGTTGAGAGATACAGCAGGTATTAGCTCAGACATTATTTCGCTAGGATGTGTTAATTGAACAATGTTTACTCTCCTTTCAGGTACTATGATATATCAGGCAGACGCTATACTGTTCAAGAAGACCAAATACCATCAGTAATCTGTCCACGCTCTTATGTTCTTCCAGCGATATCAATGTCTACTGCCTCATTACCAGCAGCACTTAGAAAGGTAAGAGAAAACTAAATATGCGTGTTTATATAAGATATATATATACATGTATACACACATACTTACATATATCATAAAGAAGATGACTTTTCTGAAAACATAAGTTAACACTAGGTATAATTGTAATCTTCCTTTAAAAGACCTGTGTTTGAAGTACTGGAAAATTTTCAAATTAATATCATAATACGGAAATAAGGAAGGTACATAATGACTATAGCTGGCATGAAGAGCCAACAAAGGAAATGGCTCGAGGAGATCTTCCACATGCTCTCACAAACCATATGGCTTTTTCCTTTTGTTCATAAAATATATATAAGCCAAAATAATAAAGAAACAGCACATACACTTCTACAGTTTCTCTCTAACCTGTACTGTTTCTGTATTAAGTTTTATTCCAGAGAAGGAGAAATGGCTCTGCATTTGTTTCCTAGTGTTGATTTAGCTCATATAGTGTTATTCACTTGCTTGGCAGCAGTATTACTGCATGGAAGCAAGCTAGGGAAAATGCTAATTACTTCTGTTCTAATGTGAGAACTTAATTTCAGATTGCAGACAAGGTTGTGCAATGCCATTCTTGTCTTTATTATAATCTTTCCAAGGAGAGAGAAATACTTTTTTTTCCACATTAACAAAAGTACACAGAAGGCCAGTAATTGAAAAAGTTGCTTTTTTCTTGGTTATGGAACTAATATTCATCTGAATATATTTGATGAGGGCTTAAAATATTCTGTCTTTAAAACAATTTTATTGTCTCATCTACTCAAGCCAGCAAATCTCATCTCCTAATTTCTATATGAAACCTTTGGAAAAAGACTCATTGGTCTTTAGCTGAATAGACAAATAATATAAAGCCCCAAACATCCCCATGGTCTCATTCACCTTCTTAGTTCTATTGATACTGTAGAAACATGCCTACAAAAAGAGCTCAGTTCTTCACAGTTACCAAACAGCAAAATGGTGCAGTACTGTGATGGTATGACATTTCTATGGCAGCAGAGCTTGCTGGGGAATTAGTTTTCCAACAGAAAATAGGGTGCTGTTCACCCTATTGCTGTCTTGGATGGACTTGTGTATTAACTCCTTGCAAGGGCTTCTCCTAGAAAAGCAAGCAAATGTTTGATTTTTTTTTCAGTGGAAATTTAACAACAGCAGAATTCAGCTGTTATTTAGTGAGCTCTGAGTTGGCATTTTGTTCTTCTTTTGGAATAAATTGTTCATACTTACAGCTAAATTAAGCTGTTGGGGTGTCATTCCTCTAATCTTGAACAAATCCATTTGTACTAAGAACATTTAAAAGCCTTTAAATGAAGCATCTGAAAGAGTATCAGAGCAGGTCACATAATTTTATACTTTGACGCATAATACAAAGGTCTGATTGTTAGATAAACCATAAAAATCAAGGAAATTGTGTGTGTGTGTGCGTTTGTGTGAATTCAGCAGTTTCTTCTGTATTCGGATAATCTGCTAATGTGTGTAATAATATAGTCACCTGCTGATGATAGATGGTTTATGGGGACTGGGATTTAATGAAGCCCTGCCTTCCTCCAGTATTTCTTGTGGGAGAGCAGTAGAAAACGGTGCATGACACAGAACATAAGCTGTTTGCACCAGGCTCCTCTCTGTTGCTGTTCTCTCTATGGAAATCTGCTCGTAAGCCTTTCAGAGATGAATGTACTAAGTACAGTCTTGCAGACTAATTTACACTGCCTAATTTGTATTATCCTCTGTTTTTGCCTAATTTAGGTTATTCCCTTTACCTCAGATAATTAAGAGCTGACTCCAGCAATGACTAAAACAGACAAGTTCTTCTACATTCTTCTATTAATTAAACAGTCTTCCTAAGAAACCTTGCTTATCAGTCTCTGAAGCGTGTTAACATTTGGTTTTGTTTTCCGAAAAAGAAAGAAAGTAATTTTATTTGCTGCTTTCCCTTTCATTTTTGTAGTAGTGATCATTAAACGATGGAGTTCACTTTCACCTAAATTCCCTTCTACTCTCAGCCAGTTCATGCGTACTAGTCAGCAGAAGATCTAAAATAGCCACTCCCTTAATGGTTTTCTTCACCTTCTGAAGAAAAAGCTGTCCCCAGCATATTCCAAGAACTTGTTGGACTGTCTCTGTCTTGTATTTCTTTTCCAGCAGAAAAAAAAAAATTAATTCCAAGAAGTAATTAAAGCCGTCAGGTTCTGTCCTTTTGGATGCTTCCCTTGATCAAAAAACAGTCTTCTCTCCACCCAATTAACTAGTGTATAATAAACTTCTATCGTAATATACCCTGGTTTTCCCCTTTCATCGTCTTCCAGGATTGTTTAACAGATCTTCATCTTACCTATTCCTGTACTTCACAGCAACTGTTCTTGATATACAGTGAAACTTTGTTTCTCTTTCTTTTTGTTTGACTTTCATAAATAGTGGTGGTAAACCAGAAGGAAATTAAAAAATATTTAAAATGTTTGGTAGTGTTGCTCGGAGAGTAAATGTTGTGTTGCCCAAATTATAAGGCAAAAATATTTCCTCTCACTATATCATTGTTCTAGGAAAAAAGCAACATCCTTCTAGATCAATGTCGTTTTCTCATCAAATACCTCTGATGCTCATTCAGATGTACTTCTAGTTCTGTACAAAGATTTCCACTTCTTTTTCCTTTGCAAGGCTGTCTGCAATTTATCACTTTTTTTATTGTAAGCTTCTGATTTGAACAACTGAAAATGTCAGCTCTATAAAAATGAAAGTAAGATTTTAAAGTGCTCTTATCAAATATATAAATAACATGTTTATTAAATCACTGGAGGTAGATCTATGAGAAATTAACAAATCATACACATTTAAAGATACATTTAATTTTCTTGCCTCTTCTAGTCCTGTACTATTTAATGAGCAAAGTATTTGCTTTATAAAAATGAAGGTTAGTAGTTTCTCTTTTGGTATTTTGGCAAATAGAAGTTTGATAACACACTATTACATAAAAAAAATTTTAAAAGGCCCAGAAATAATTTCTAGATGTCAGTTCTGCAAAACACTCTATTTCTAGATTTCTAAAACTCAGCTTATTCCTCTTCCTTTGCCCAAATAATGCATTGCATCCTTGGTTACATTTGCACAATCCAGTTTTGCTCAGTGGAGCTAAACAGGACGAGTATATGGTGTCTTTGAGTTTGTTTGCAAACAAAGGCAAAATAGCTTGATTCGATTCCTGTTTATATTTAGAATGTTTATGCAGATCCACACTGAAGATTATTTAAGCTGTCATATAACCTGTAGTACGTGAAGTAGATAGCCATGGCCATAATTTTATGACTGTTTTTTTTTATATCTTTAAGGCTGTTTAATTAATAAAACAATGTGGCCATTGCTCTCACTATGAATGAAGAAACAACTTCCTGAATGTTTGAGTCATTCTGTTCTCTTCAAATAAATAATAATTCCATCTGAGGACCAGATCACAGATAAATGTATATTTTGCAGTCATACAGCTTCAACAGTGACAAAATATTAATAGCAATTGAGAAGGAGTCCTACTTGTGATATGTTGATCTCAAATGACCATAAATTATGTAGTTAGAGATAAATGCATTTATTCCTCTAGAGAACAATTTCAGATTTTGATTCACTTCTGCTGATAATAAAATGAGTGAATGAAACGAGAGTTCTTAATCCTTCATTATTTATACATTTCCTGTGCACTAGGAATAATCATCACAAAAAATCCAGACTGTAAAATTCCATGTGAGACCCTTAGGTCTAAGTAGGTTTTTTTCTAAGTCGTATCTATGTGCTCTAATGCTGTCTCTCCTCATATACTCAGGTGTTGATTAGTCATGTTTTCAGGCCTATAACCAGGTACCTGTCTAAAGGTTTCTCAGGATTCTCCATCTAGATAAGAGTTCTCACACCTACTTGCTACCTGAACACAGCCACTGCCTTTCACACAAAGATTCAGTCCTATGACATGAATATTTAATGAAGGAAACTGGGTGGAGTACTTCTAATACCCAGGTGTGGCTGTGGAAGCCCATTTTGATTCTGTGTCAAAATACTGGATTAAATGAGTTTATTTCTATCACTGCCTTTGCCATGTTCCTGAGACAGCAGATATGCAGATCCCTAATTCCTTCTGCTCTTCTAACTCAGCTTTCAAGATGATAGCTTGTCAAGCTCTAGGATATTTTCAGTTTAGGATTCCACATCTGCTTCTTCAATTTCATGTCTGCCTTGCTCAGAGAAATGTTAGCAAGACATCCAGCCCAGGTCCTCATACTGCTTCTCCTTACAGCGCATTATTTTCCCAAGAAATAACAAAACCTGAAGTCTATTTGGGATCCCACAGGCTTAGAAAGTCACCTCCCAGAATGATGTTTAAATGGTAGGAACAAAGCATTTTATACTGCCATTTGATAAACTTCCAATACTAAGTGAGTGAGAAAGCAGGTAAGCCACTTTCCAAAGTAACAGACAACAAAATTATCAGTTTGTGGATAGGTGAGAGGAGCTTGCCCAGAGAAGAACAAGACTTTGCCTTAAGGTTCACCACAATTTTTAACAGATAAGGCCTTTCAGTGGTTAACCAATCTCCTCCCAAAACTTGAGACCGCAAGAAGAGAAGGCATCCTTCTCCAGCTTGGAATCAGAAAACTAAACAAAACCTTGTCGCTGAAGTCCTACGAAGTGAGTCATGCAGGGGCCGAGAATATTTGCTGCTGTAGGTTTTCTCAAAGGAGAAAAAAAACCCCAAAAAACCAAAACCCAACCAATTTCAGGAGAGCACTAGCCTGCCTTGCGCAAAGACTGAAGGGGAAAAAGGGAGGGGACGCTATAGAGTTTTTTTTCTTTTGAGGTGAAGGGCAAGTATAGCAAAGCAGTCACCTAAGAGGGGCCTAGGTGGGACAGGAGGGTGGGCTTGTTCTTGGTTTTGTTTTCTTTTCTTTTAAAATCTGGATAGGCCTTCAACTGTTTGGAATAGGTTATACCTTCCCAGCTTGTCCTGGTTGCAGCGGAACAAAGTTTTATTGTATTACCTGAAAAAAAAGCCAGGGAAGAAAGCCTTCTCAGTGCTGTGTGGGACATCCAGATTCTTGCCAGTTTCTATCCGCTTCACTACACTTCTGCTCAACCTTTGTATAAAATAATGCACTTGGATCTGCTAGGGTTTTTTTCCCCACCTTTTCAATATAACTATTGTGTTCTTTACCTGGTAAAATTACTGTCGTTCCTCCTCTGGGAACTATAGCAAGTGTCACTCAAGTTGGGTTGCAGGCCTCACTGATAGCGCGTGTTCAGTGCAGGCATGTCATTGCTCTGTGTGATGCTTCCAGTCCCCTTCCTCTCCCAAGTGTAACTTGCTTCCCTGCAATAATCGTCACACTTTCTACCTCCCTCCTGGGCTTAACAAGCTGAATAATTTTCCTTTTCTTTTTTTCTTTCTTTTCTTTTTTTCTACCAGGAATGCCCACTTGTTACTAGACAGATTCAAAATCCCTTGATAATCCCCACAAAAAGCTGACATTCATGTACTCCCTCTTCGATTAGTCATGCTTGTGCTCACTCTGGTAGGGCTACTTTTTAATCCCATTCCTCCCCATTGTCATTTCTGCAGCGGAGGGGGTAGCCTCCCATTTTTTAAATTTTAAAGCATAACTTTTAACCTCTCTAAATAGCCAGGTCTGCCTGTGAGAGTCACCTACATGTTATGTGCCTCTAGTGCACTAACTTATGGGAAATCTGGATAAATAATTTTTTTTTGTTTAGAGCAATCAAAAAATACAGCAATAGAGATTTTTATAGGCTAGAATATATCTAGGAATTTTATTTACATTTATATATATACATGTATAGAGATATATATGGATGGGTGTATATTTAAATGTATGTATGAATTGAAGAAAGTTTGAGGGATGTTATCCATAAGCCATGGATTTGGGATTGCTATCCTGATGTACTTGTATGAATTGAAGACAATGGTATATAGAGAGAATGGAAAAAGATCAAATGTGATGAAGCCTGGATCACATGAGAGCTCTTTGGCAGCATTCAGAATAGCTACATTATTCACTGTCTATATGGCTTCTAATATGGATTTTAATAGGATATTATTTTGCTGGCCAGCACAGTAATTCCTTATTGTGGTTTAAAATGTCTAGGAAAACATGAGAACATTGTAATAGTTTATCTAAGTTGGGTTTTTTTCCTTTTATCCTATCTATGCAATTTGTTCCTATTCTTGGGCTGCAACCATGCTGTGGTTTGGGCAAGAAAGGGATGTTAATAGGAGAAGAACACTGAAGTCTTTACTTTGAAATTCACTGGGGGGGGGAAGTAATCAAATTTTCAAAACAAACCAGTTGAGTAGGGTGGAGAAATGTGGGGAGGGAAAAAGAATGCCTCATTTTGTCCTGGACATGCCAGCATTTCTTACATGGTTGACAAAGGCTTTTTAGACTTGGCAAATATTTAATTTGCTCTGTCCTTCAAACTTTTAAAGTTTTCATAGGATGTTTAGCTCTGACTCATGCTATGTTTTGCAATAGTTTGAGATAATTAATGCTGAAATATTCTTTCAGAATTATTTAGTTGATAAATATGCAATTCGTAATTAAAAACAAACCAACACCACAACCAATAAGAAGCAAACAGAATTTAAATAATACTGAAATCATCATGGAAGCCAGAAAATACAGGACTGGGACAGAATTTAAATGCTGACCACTTAAGTCACAGTGATGTCTCCCACAAACACTTGTGCTCCAAGAAGCCACTGTATCTTAAATCACTTGTCCACAGTATCTGGTGAGCAGTGTCATTAACCAGTAACCTGAAATGATATGGTGATATGTTAAAACCCTCAAAGTACAGGGGGAATAACTTGCAGACGACTCCTATTGAAGTGCCTTCCACTGAGAGAATATTGAAGAGCACGGTCTACAGAGACATAATGGCAGTATGTCATCTGACAGAATATGTGACAGAAAGGGATGCTCAGAATCATGGAGACAAAGCAAAACTGGCCCCAGCACATATAGAGAGTCTTTGTGTAATACCACCTGCTAGCGAGAACCCACATGTAGGCCAACTTTTCGTAAGGAATAGTACTAAATAACAGCGGAGGACTGAACTGTTTTTGCTACTTCTTTCAGTTTTCATAACTTATGGTGCTCTCTTTTAATATAAGTATTTTTCAACATTGACACTAAAAACTACAAATGTAGCAGAGCCCCTGTAAAAGCAACTTTTAATAGCACATTGGTACTGTTGTACTTGTAGGAATGCTGAATCAGGACACTAGGACAGCCATCCGTAGTTGTAAGTCACCATTGGTAATGCATCTCAGGCTGACAGAACTTAGATATTGTGTCTGCTTTGAAGAAAAAAATAAAGATAAATGTGGTATGAATTTGTGTACATCAAGCACTTCTGCTTTTGGGCTGCAATAATTGCACGCCCATTGCTTTATCTGTATCTGCCATTTGTCAAGGCCTCGATAGGAAGACAGAGAATGGACCAGAGGGATACCAGCGAGGAGAGACTGAAAAGATTGCACCAAAGCAAGCCAAAAAAACCCCAAAGCAAACCAAAACACCAAAGCAAGAACAATTAATTGTTTATAGATTAAAATCACAGCAGATAGGAAAGAAAGCAAACCCAAAAATGTAAGTAGTGTTCAGAAGACAGAATAAGCTGTTTGTCATTTAAATCCTTTCAGTTACCTGATATCAGGTTTATGCTTTTCTAGGATTCTACTCTTAAGTCTGGTTTATTTTATGTCTTTGGTTAAAGAACTACAATTCTGGTAACTGCACCCCCAGAAGGGTAAGCCGTTCATAATAGAACTTTCTTTCTAACATGATTGATCTGTCTGAGGCACACAACAGAATTAAGAATTCCCGAGTTAAGAGTATCCATAATGGTATATACCTTTGGTTAAGCATCGTTCTGCCCAGATTTCCCAGGACACAGCAAGCATCCATAGCATTGCAGCAGAGATACTCTGGATATAAAACTATGATCCTTTCATAGAAGAAAATGCCAGGTACCCTCCATTCAACCACATTTGTTAATAATGAAGACAGAATAATCAAGCAGCTAGTTACTATATACTCAGAGTCATACTTACTGTGTAGACAGAGACCAAAATTCTAAGAAGTCCCAATGCCAAAAAGCTTGGACATCAGGTCCACTATAAAACTGTCTGATTATTATGATTTGGCTTTGCAACGCAGCTCACTTAAAGACCTGCTCATCCTTTTATCTTCCAAAAAGTCTGAAAATTTATGGCTAATTACAGCACAACAGAGGTTCTCAGCTATCCATGACAGAACCTCTCTGAGTGTTGCTCAACAAAATTACTTCTCTGCTTAATAAAATACCGTTCTGCTGACTGGAGTGAATGGCATCATTGCAATTTCCTTGTTGGTCCACTTTTTCCATATTCCCAGCTCATTATTCCTCTTATCCCCATTTGAACCACAAATTCATTTCAGTATTAACTTAAAAAGGGTTTCATTTTGCTATTTCCAACCTGGCTTAAGATACCAACTCTCTTATTTCCTAAAAATAACATCTAGGTTATGTCCAGTTCTTACGGCTGGTTCAGAGAGACCTTGAAAACATCTCTCTCTCTTGTATTTCTGCTGCTTCTCGGTGAGTTTAGCACAAGAGCATTTAAGCTGTGGTTGACTGCAGGTGTACAGGGCTACAGCTGACAGCTAACATGGGCCTTAGAGAAGCGCAAAGACAGGAGGGAAGATGGTGTGGAGTCACTTAGCATTTTCATAGAAGGAATATAGCTCCTGACACATTGGTGCAAGAGGAATCTTTTGTAGTCTAACACTCTGGAATTCAAGATGCAATGGATGTACTGAGTCAAGAAGGTTCCCTCCACCCCTTCAGAATACAAATAAATTTGAAAGCAGAGTAGGAATACCAGTAAATTCTTATTCTGATAGATATCTTTCAGGTACTCACATAGTTTATTGAGGAGATTGTTGGGTTTTTTTACATGCAGTTTAAAAAAAAAACAACCGTAGCATGTACCAGACAGCTTACCTTTATTTACTCTTCACTGCCAACTTAAAGACAGATGTAACTTGGACAAGTCTCCTTCCAAGCAGTTCAACACATCCACCCTGATGCATGAGAATCATAAAAAGGCTACGTCCAACTTCACATGGGACTTGCATCCTGCATAGTTGAGTTATGTTTGGAATTGAATTTCATCTTCGTTCTTGCATGCTCCACGTAATACTGTGAACGAATTTAGAGGATGCAATAGGTGAAAATGTGTTTCTGTTTGAGAGGGTTAGCGATGCCTTAAAATACAGTCACATGAGGAATGGTCCCGGAATGTGATAGTGCTGAGGTCTTCAGGGCTGGTGGACTGCTGAATAATCTACAGTCCCCCAAGCAGTGACAAAATAAAAGGTCTGTCAAACTGACACAACGCTTTGCCTTGCAGGAGTGAGATAATGCGGATAGCTGCATACTCAGTGTGGCATTGCCCAGGGAAGGGCAATGCATGCAGTGCAAAGTATTAAGGAGGTCTGTCGTCAGTGATCAAGCATGGATAGTAGGTAATGAGTCTGGTAATGGTGACGTGGGAGTGTGCACCAGGGAGTCCAGTGTTATCAGTGGCCAGCTTTTATCTGCCCCACCCTTGTGCATCATGCCAAACACCTAGCTACGTAGCATTTCAACATTTCACTAGTGTTGCTCATGCTAGTATGTAACTCTCTTAGGATGACACCAGGCATTTTACTGCCTTCTTCCCAAAGGACATGCTCTTCTCCTTCCCTTGGTGAGTACAGTCCTGTGAAGTTGCTCTTTGAATCACCAGGGGTTTGCTTCTGGCCTCCACTCTAGCCTACTGTGCAGTGATCTCTGTGGAGAGCTGTAGACTGTTTCACATCATGCTTTTCTTGTACCACTTCCACACTTGTGCAATGTGTTGGAATGGTTTTCAGGACCTTGGCAGCTAGCTGTGCTCTCTCCTTGGGTGTGACCCTATTTCCATTTTGCCATGCTACGTGACCAGGTGGCTCAGCATATGCACAGTACACCTGTGCACCCTCAGATCTGGGAAGGTTGCGACACAAAGCTTTCAGTAATAGTTCATTCCTCCTGACCAGGCTTTTTGCCACTTTATATACTATATAATGCATATGACAATTAAGAATGTGTATATACACACATATATGTGTAATCTATTGCTCTGTACTTCCAGCTGCAGTATAATAATGGGTTTGCAAAGGGCAGTCATGAAAAAGTTCATCTTTCTGGTTTTATTCTCTTGAGAACTGAATTATAGTGGATAAGCCAGAATGCTGCTTCACTTATCCCTTTAAAACAAGCACTCCATCTGCCATGGCTCAAGATCTGCAAAAGCAAAGAGTGATCCACCTTAATAAAGAATTGCCTAAACTACTGTTTGAGTAAGATTTAGAGATTCTAAAAGAAATCTACCATTCCTACAAACTAGCATTGTCCATATAATTTTCAAAATCACAGTAGGTAACATTCCAACAGATAAGTTTTGAGTTTGTTGTGGTTGCAAACAGTACCTAAAGATTTAAATAGAATATAATGTTTCTTTCTACAAACATTGTTTTTTTATAATGGAACTTGACATTGTAATTTCCTCTAAATTATACCTTATGGCTTGCAAATAAATATATAGCCTCTTCTCCCCTCCCATCTTTACAATTCCCCTCCCCTTTTTTTCCTTTTCATTTACCAATGTTATTTCTAGGGTATAATTGCTGAAAAAAAAAGACTAATTGTCTACGAGGAAAACAGGGATTGAAAAGTGTAGCTTTTGAAAAGTCTGAAAAATCTGAACAAACTACACTGTAAATGTTTAGCAACCAGAATTTAGATAAAAAGAACATCAAGATCTGTTTACTTTTTTGTATTTCATCTAAAGAAACTTGTGATTTTAGAATGCTTATCAGTAGTAATTCTGGATATTCCCCTTCCTGCTTTTCCAGGCAAGTTCTGATTGTTTTGCTTCTGGGAGTGCTGAGAGTATGTTTTCTCTTTGGCATGTAAGACTTAATTTTTATCAGATAAATTTCTGACTGTTGGACCTGAAAAAGAAAACCACTTTCCAAACATGAAAAAGGTATAGACAATTAGTGAGGGTTTTTTCCTAAGCGGCCACCCAGTGAAACAGCAGCTCACCCTGCTTGTTTCTGGCTGCTGCTCAGAGCCTTGTGCACAGCTGGGAAACTGAAGAGACTTGTCAGGTTCATCGTACGGCTGGCTGGGAAAGCCTGAGTTGCACCAAAGACAAAAGAGGGAGTCACTTGCAGATGTAAAAGGTAGGTAGCTAGAGAAACGCCATACTGAGTAGCAGAGATTTGTCTGCCCACCCCCTTCTCATCAGGTGCCAAGAAGGCGTGGGAGGGAAGCGGTAGAGTAGGAATGGGAGAGAAGACACATGCCTGCCTTCTAAGTACAGGAAGCACTTACCGTCTACCAGGTTTTAATGGTAGACAACCAGCTCCCTTCTATATTCTCAAGCACTGACAAAGAGTGGAGAGGACTTACGCAATGTAGTCTCTGAGAGTTGTTAATGGAGTCTTTTTACCATATTTTATTTAGAAAGGGTCTAAAATAGTCTGAGCCCAAAACGAGAACTGTTGTAGTTTGTATTCGGTTCGTCATGATGCTTTTAAGGGTTAGCTTTAAAAGTACCACTACAATGTCTCTTGTTCTAAGCCACAGACACCAAGGCCAATCCTAGAGTATGGTGGATTGGCCTATGCGCAAACTAACATCTTCTTTGGAAGTTCAAGTGCAGAATCAATAATCCTGTGTGTTTCTTGACATTTCCTGGAAATGCTGCTATTTCTGAACAGTATAGCTTCATCCAGTTCGATCCAATTCCCCGTTGCATTGTTAATCAACAAAATATATTTTCAGAGGTAAGACCTGAATTATTTTTTTAAAGAATATCAGGTAGGAATCTGAACTTTCATCCAATTAACCGCTAGTAATAGTAGTGAGATTTAAATGCTGTTGTAGTTTTATCTCTTTAGCAGCTAACATTTAGTAGTGAGGGTGCACAGTACGATAATGCAACGTATCTCTAATAGTATATCTCTAAGAGCAGGAAAATATACATCTCCGTTTTTCTTCAGAAGTAATAATGTATCTGTTTTCTGGACAGACACGTATTGTTTATTTTAATGTTTTATACACTAATTATTTCTGTTTGGAGCCTGAAATAAACACACCTAAGAATATAAACGCATTTCATTAGAACATCTTCTCTTAGAAGATGTTTCACTTGCTTAATGGTGAATATTAGGCGATACTGATGTAATCATGGGATTAAGAGCAAAGAGTTTGCAGGACTATTGCTCTTAATTTTTGCCCACTGTACTGCAGGGAACCAGTGTGTCTTGAGTCATTCCTATCTTCTCTGTACTGGTTTTATAAAGTTTATTCCAATTAATAATAAGGCAATTCTCTGTTATAATTACTATAATAATTAGTTTGAGGGAATTCTGGGAGCCTTAGGTGAACACTGTTATTTAGAATAAATGCTAAACTATAACACTGTAATTCAAATGTAAAATGAGATGTCCAGCAATTTCTATAAAGTCAGAATAAGGTATTTCAGTAATAATAGTTCCTTGTACTTACTACTCTTCATCTGTACATGATGAAAAATCTGTACATCAAAGAAGTTATCAAGGGTTGTAACCACTTTATACATTTTACAAAAGGGCTCTTTGAAGCACATAGACTATCAAGCCCAAATTTTCCAAAGCAGCTGCTGTGTTGGGTGCCTTCATACTGGGGGCCTGACTTGAGACACGTTTCAGTTGAAAGGTTCTGTTTGTTTAAAGGTACCAAATGGAACCCTGGCATAACGTGTAACAGAAGTTACATGGTGTGCTTTTTATCTCTTTAATGAGAACTTCCGTGGAGAAGACAGATTCTATTAACTTCATATTTAAATACACTTTGATTAAATTTTGTCTTTTTTCATCCTACTGAATGGTTTTCAGAATCATAAACATACAGTAATTTTTTCGTGTTTCAGGACCATCACATCAACTTCCCAAAGCAAGCATGTCAAACCTGCAGTTCACTTCGTTGTTTATGAAATTTGGCTTTGGTCAGACCAGCAGCCCAATAGGCAGCTTGTTTACCTTTGCAGTTTTACAGTCTCACATTAACAACACTGTGCTCAGAAGGATGGCTTTCTGCCTCTTGCCCTGTATGCCTCTGACAGCTTATCTTCTGCTATGCCTGACCTGGGGAAAGTCCTTGGATTTCTAGTGGAAGGCTTTTAGTTTTCCATTTATAGTTTCAGACTATCTGCTTTACCCAATAAAAAGAACCCATTTTCTAAATTTCAAATGGCATAACAAGTTACTTTTAGGTATCTAGAGCTAGAGTCGCTGAAGGACTAAAACACTTAGGTGCTTTAGTTAGTTTAACTCCTAGGCATATTTTCCCTAGACTGAATTAAAACTGCAGGTGAGTACCTAGATTTCCTACCTAGTGCAAGCAGAGAGTAAGACAATCCTTATCCTTCATCTGCTGAGCACTTACAGCTAGCTAACAAGAAAGACTGGGCACAGAAGCATGTTAGGAATCCTGCCTTGCTCTTGAGCTACATGCAGAATCATGCAGAGATGCCCAGCAGGAGCCAGCTCAGTTAGCCAGCACAGAGTAGCCACATCAGTGCCGTGTTTGGCAAAGGCTGATAATACATGTGGCTCTTTAGGATTACTTCCTCTTTGACCCATAATCATTTTATGTAAAAATGTATAAACAGTCTTAAGATGTATTACAGTATCTGGAATGAGATTCAAGGATTACAGTGGGTCTGACAGTTTTAATACAGTTTCCACAGTCTGATTTCAAAGATGTTTCCAGCGTGCATAATTTCTCTTCTGGGAATATATATCACTCTATTTACTCTAAGTGCTTAGCAAAGAAATAAATTCAGATTGCTACTTAAAATGCTTTTTCTTAGATGAGAAAAATGCAGAACGGAAAACATGAGTTGTCACTTGTGCATTTTTAGCTGACCAAACCAGCAGTTTCTGTTTGACTGTAAGCTCAGTAGTACTATTGAAAACTATCAGTCTTTGTCACAGTACCTGATTTTGGGTTGCTCAGGGAATTTACTGATGCTTTATGAAATTCTTGCATGTGCTCTGAAATTCTACAAGACTTTTTCAAACATCATATACTTTCAGGACTGTGGTGCTCCAACTGACAGCAGCAATTGTGTGTGAAAGCAAGGGGAAGAAAGAAAGATTGATTGTGCCTAAGAAAGAGCTGGTTTCCAGAGATTCATAGCTTATTCTGTTGTACAGACACTCTTAGATTCACAGCAAAAGAATCCTATTTCCCATCTTCAGTAACTATACATAAATACTTAATCAGAAAGGAATTGGGAAGTGTTACTGTGATCTGTAGATCTAAATGAGACAACTTATGTGAAATCTATAGTTACCAATATACACCATTTAGAGTTAGTGACAGGACACTGTGCGCTCTCACAGAACAGAAGAGACACCTACAAATAGCGAAGAAAGAGACCCAGTAAATGCAAGATCACTTATGTAACAGATTCTTTATCATTCTGAATCGCATTCAGAATTTAAAAAAGGAAAGGGGTTACATTTATTAGTTTTGGCTTCTGGTTGGGGAGATCTAAAAGACTTCCAAACCCCTCCGTTCCCCTCCAAAATGCTTTTGTCATTTATCCTCTATTGCTCAACAGAAACAGTACTTTCAAGTTCCTGTCTCAGAACAAAACACAGATAACATATGTTTATTTTCACCCTCTACCTCAAAAGAGGTGATGCCTCACTGAATCTTTACACAGAATAGATCATCTAATGATACAGACCTGACCCAGCAGCAAGACTTGAAATCCTGAGAGCAAAGATGTGAGGCTAACTCTCATGAAACTTTTTCACTTTCTCTTACATTGAACCACAAAGGGTTACAAGTACAATAATTTATGTTAATGCTATTTTTTGCATAGAATTTTATTTCTGGAAGTCTTCCAACTTCAGGAGAGTTTAAATATTCTCTCAGTTCTTCAGTGTTGAATGATCCTTGCTCCTACTTTCGGTGCTGCTTGTTTTGTGCTTTTTCAAATCCCTTTTTAGTATCATTTTTCCACAAGTCGCTAGAAAAATAGAGATTTAATACACCAACTCAGGAAGCCAAAGAACCAAGGATGCCTGTATAAATCAACCTCTTGCTGAATAAAAACAAAGTGATTTTCTTCATTTAGCCATCTTAAATGTGGATCAGAAAACAGTAATCAAGTTTGTGAGAACCAACGTGTGTGGTATATTTTTTCCTACTGTTGCATATCTACATTCTAGTATTGCATGTTAATTAATGCACATAAGGCATTTGCCCAACACTAACTTCACAGTTCTTTGCAACACGTTCTCTTGCTTCTGTAGAGGTGCTTACTGAAGGACTTGCTGCCACCCTTCTGCGGCTCTTTCTCCTATCCTCTAATTGAGTCCCTCTCATAGTTATAATTTGTCTGCCAAATGACTTATCAGTTGGAAAGGCTCAAGTCAGATACTACTTCCTTTTTTGCTTGGTTTTAACTGAGTGCTGCCAGAAGAAAGAAGGGGTTAAAGCGTGGGAGGATTGCTAAGAAAAAGGGTTTGGTTAATGACACACAGGACTGCATCTCACACACCATAGTTTGTTTATTCTTCTGTAAACAGCAAAAAGAATTATCATCGTCATGGTAAGGCGAAGAGCATTCTCTCTTTTCCCCTCTTTAAACCCCACCAGAAATCTTTGGGTTAATACACAATTAATTTTTAAAAATCATAATATCAACTGATCTCCTGTAGTTTTATAGAGCGTCTCTTTAACTGACAGATGCTACTGTTGACAGAAGGGGAGGGGGTAAAGATTTCAGTGTATGGAAATAACTAGCTCTGGGGAAGAGGAGATGGGAGCAGGCATGCCCTTTCTGACATGCCTGTTCTTTTTTATCAACCTCCTTTCCTAAATAGTCATGTAAGGATCTGTTCAATTTTTATTTATTCTTCTTTGTCTTTCCTGAGCTTTTTCCAAGAGATTTGTATTATTAGATTTTGCATGATTCACTTCTTACAGTTTTGCTGGGTTTTTTTGATACATCCAATATCTAAATCTCTGGGTTTGGCACCTAAGAAATAATATGGGATTTACCCTTACATCTATGCTTCTTGAACTGATTCTTTCCTTTCGAAAAATCAGTTAAACATGCAGGCTTGGTATTCTCATTAGGCTATGTGCTGTTGCAAAATGGTCAATTTTCAGTGTACATTTGCACTAAAAATTTAGTTTTAGAGTGAAAAAATAAACTGGAAGCAGATAAATCCTGTTCTCTTGAAGACATGAACTGCTTTGCTAAAATATCCTGACTTAGTAGAAAATATAAAATATAAATAGCTTGTGGAAAATATGACTATTAAGAAAACTTACGGTTGTTTCACTTCATTCTGCTCAGCAGTCTCACATTTGTAGCTCCTCGGTTATTCGGGTAAGTTCCCCAGTCTCGTTACCTACATTCCCTGTATGCAGAGCTCAGGTAAAGCTGAAGTAGTTTAAAATCTTGCTATTGCTGTTTATGTCCTCTGTAAGTGTAGCAGGCAAAGAGCTGGAAGAGGCAGGGAGTAAATTCTGTGCTAGAGTGAACTTGTTAAATTTGAAGTGTATTTCTTTCTCTGCCTCTGAAGAGGACGCTGTCAACCTGGAATCCGGTATATTTAAAATAAATGCTTAAAAAGTTTAATGTGCATGTGCCAAACTTGATATCTGGGAGAGGCAGAGTGTGGGTAAAAATAACTAAAGTTGTATTTTTCATAATAGTAACCCCTCTTTTGTGGCTTTGTGAAGGGTCAGCATAAACAGGGAAAAATTATTAGAATGAATTGAAGTAGTTCAAATCTAGTTGACTGACAGCAAGGTAACTGGTTAAGTTTAGAAATTGTTTAGGTTAACTTGAAATATAATTGCTTTTTTTCCCTCAGTGCATCACAAAAAAAAATTGTTTCAGGTCAAGTGTTTTGTTAAGTATAATTTTTTCCCATGCTTTTCAAATAAGAACACAAGCAAAAGCAGCAAGCCTTCATTTCTGCCTAAAACTGTCGCTCTCTCTCTGCCAGTAGTTAGGGCACTCACCTGTAGGAGACCGGTATGAGTCTTCTCTGTAGGACCTGAAACAGGGAATTGAGTGGGTCTTGTGCTTCTCAGACTATTCTCTCATAGATTTGATTTGCACATCCTTCCTCCTAATATTTTTATAGCACATTGTGCCTGCAATACTCCAGATGAATTTTCAGCCTAACAAAGCCTGACACTGCTAGCGTTGAATATTTGAGTCTCAGTTGCCGCAGAATGCTAGAGCCTGAAGAGTAGTTGTTTATTTATTTAAATGTTTTTGGCTAATGCACTTTTTGGGATATCACGTGACTACTAGAACTCTGAGGCTTTCTGTTTCTCATGGTTGTGAGAATTACGATACTGTGATTTAAAGATACCGAAAGTTACTGGCCTTCCAGTATGAAGTTAGAAGGGTTCTAAATTATTAGAATTGTTCAGGATAGCAGGGTGTCAGAGGTTTTCATGTTACTTGAAATGCAGTTATTTATGACCTTCTCGTGAATGATAAAGCTCAAACTTATTCTTCACTAAATATTGTTTGTTGCTTTTTCCCCTCTGAAGGTGAACATATGCTAGCAAATAAATGTTTAAATTACAGAACTGTCCACACTAGAAATTACCACCTATTAGTTACCACAAAGTTGCTAATGACTAGTAAAAATACTACTTTTTTCTGTAATGTATGCTCTAAGAAGTGTTTTCAGTCAGGTTTAACTGACTCAGATGAACTAATCTATGAAAATAACATCCAATTGATCCCTTGAGACACAGCCTGAAGTTCTGATTCAACAAATCACAGTAGTTTATGCTTCCTCTCCACTGGAGACCTGCAAAGGACATATTTAATTACGTTGTTAAATTAGGGGTTTGGCTGTGGCAACTTACATTAGCTAATGAGAAAAAACCCCAGCCAAAAACAGAGGAAATATTTTAATGCTAACATAAACAGGTATGAATATAAATACAAATAAGATTTACATTTCTTGGTTAAGAAGAGGGCGTTTTGCTTTCAGATCAGAACAGAGCTTTAGAGATTCATGCAGTATACTTGACACGGCTTTCCCCACGCTGTCCAAGGAATGGATAGGCAAGTCCTCTGCTTTTTTTAGTTGCCCCAACGCCTTTGTTCAGGCATTTCTGAAATGGCTAGTGTCTCAAGGGTAAGAATGCCTGAGCAGAAACATGTGGAAGAAGCCTGATCTACGGATCAAGGATACTTCTTGCCTTCTGAAAATCAAACATTTCAGTGCTGTGCTCTGGAAATCAAGCATTCCTTTGCTGTGCTCTGTCAGGCTGGGCCCCACTTTGGAGCCTCTTGTAAAGCTCGGTCTCTGTGCCCTCTTGCACTGGGAATACTGGCTCATCTACATTTATCTGAGTTAAAATACAAGCTCTTCAGGGCAAGTACCGGGCCTTTTATGTGTTTTGAAAGAGCTGTATATAATTAAGGTACTTTGTATGAAGAAATTACTTCAAAACAGTTTACATAGGGCAGCTATTTCAAGATCAAGAAAAAAATCTTGAGCCTCCTTCCCTGAGGAAACAAGGCTTATGTGGCTGGACTGGCTGGCTGTCCCTCCTCCCTTCCATCTAACACCTTTTGAACTTGTTGGACAGTTTAAATGACATTTTAAAGGGGGAGACGTCTCAAAGATAATTAAGTTCCCATGGACTTTATGAAAATCAGCTGCTGGGAAGTGAGAAATCCAGATCCACAGTTCAAATAATTTATTTTTTCCAAGCATAATCTTGCAAACCCAAAGCTTGACTGCAGTGTAATAATGACTGTCAGGTTGATAATGTAATCCCAACTAATTTAGAGGACTGACAGCTATTATGCATCCAAATATTAATATGCTGATTGACACCATAATGAAATTAAATTCCCCCTATTTTGGTGTTTCACTGGTTTTTAATATGAACAATACAAGCGTCCTCCTCACAGCCGTAGTGGTTATGAATTTTCAGAGAAATTAGTGTCACTCATTGCTTATTGGCTTAAGTGTTCCCAAAAATACCATATTTTAACTTCTTTTTTACCTAGCAATGTTCATTAGTGTCTCCTTATCCCTCCCCTATATAATTAGTTAGTACTGGCAATACATATGTAGAATCAAGAAATTAGATAGTAATTGGGCTGCATTACTCATGATTGTTACATCTGATAGGGAAATTTATAGTTGTTTCTGTTATCGCAAAATCAATTTAACTGTCTGAGCTGCAGCCCTCAGTGTTCCTCTCTATTTAATTGTTTTGGTTCTGCTGGTTGAAAGAGGTCAGCAAAGGGAGGGAAACAACAGACATCAAATGTTCTCATTTGTAGATTATTTCACTATCTCAAAAAAAACCCAACCCCAACAACTCAAAAACTGAAGCTCAAGGTCATGATCATAGACCTGCCTATTTGAAAGCAGCCGGGGGAGGATCACTATGTGTGCAGAGACAGGACTTTGTTGGTGGTACAGTTGCTTATCAGCTGTGTAACACATGTAAGAAAGGTAAGGAAAGACAAGGGTTCCCATGGATTTCTGTTTGGTTGCAGGATGATAAACCAACTCTACATATTACCCAGTTTAAGTTTTTCTGCGTTTTTCATGTGCTTGGGCAGGCCTAGCCGCTGTACACCCTCCAACTGGCAACAAGTAGGCTCTGCAGCGCTCTCAGGCAGTCAAGGCCATGTTTCAGAACTCACGGCTGGGGGAGTTTTACAGCAGAGGCCACATGTTAAGTCTGTTGATGAAGCAAAAATAACTAAGTTAATACTTTTTCACCTGGAGGAGGAAGCGACCGTGTAAAAAAGGCCTTTATTTTCTTCGATAGCCAGAAGGCCAGACAAGCCGCAGGCGGGTTGACCTGGTGTCTCTCCCGCCTCCGCGCAGGGCCCTCAGAAGCGCCTGAGCGAGGCTCTTCGCGTGGTCCTTCCTGTCGAAGCTGTTCCACTTCATCTAAGTAATTAAGCGTTAATTAGAAGAGGACTAGTTTAGCATTCATTAAACATTAAATACTAATTGAGCGCCCGGGGAGAGCGCCGGCACCATTAGACCGCGGAGTCATTCTCACGCCGCCCCGGCCGGGGACGGAGCACGGCGGGGAAGGGGGAGCGGAGCGGAGCCGAGCCGCTTCGGCCCCCCGGAGCAGGCGGAGACCGAGGCGGTAGGCCCAGATAGCAGCTACCCTCGCCCGCCGGCCCCGCGGTTGCGAGGTGGAAAACGTGGGTTCATCTCCCCGCAGGGCTTTGAACCGAGATCTCGCACAAGGGCCCCAGCCGGCGGGCGGTGCCGGCCCCAGCATGCCTACCCGGGCGGGTCCTGCCGCGGAGCTGAGCGACGCCTGCTCCCGGGCCCCGCCGGGGCACGGCACCTGAGCGCGGCCGGGGCTGGCGGAGGCAAACGGGTTCCCGTGTGCCCCGCCGCCCCGTCCCGTCCCCTCGCCCCGCCGCGGGGAGAGCGCCGGCCCCGCTCCCGTCCGGGCGCTCCTTCACGCCGGGCGGCGTCGTGAATTCACTGCCCGCCTTCAACCCCTGTTGCTTCGCCCTCAACATCAAAAGTTTGTCGGTTTCGCCCGGGGCGGCATTTTGTCCTCAATAACACGGCAGCCGCCGCCGCCGCAGCGCGGGCTGCTCGGGCACGCACGGGACGCGGCGCCCACTCGCGCTCCGCCACCCCCTCGAAAGCCCCCCGTGGCGGAGGGCGCCGGCTTTCGCGCGCTTCTCGCCGCCCCTCAGCCTCCCCCCCGCTGGGGGCCGGTACGCCGCCACCGCCGCCACCCCTCCCACCGCGGCCCAGGGAGGCCGCCCGGGCGCGTCGAGCCGCTGCCCGCGGCGGGAGGGGCGGGGGCTCGGAGCGGGCGGGGGCGGGCCGAGGCGGAGCGCCCAGACGGCCGGCGCCGGGGCAGCCGCGCGGGTAGCGGCGCCGTGCGCGGCAACTCCGCGGAGGGGCCGCCGAGCTGAGCCGGGCCCGGCGGTGAGTGTCGGGGCTGTTGCTGGGGCGGGAAGGTGAGGCGAGGCGCCCGCACCTGCGGGGCCGGGTGAGGATGCGGCATGACTGCGGGCGGCTAAAGTCCGCCGCGGCTCCTTCATCCGGCTCGTCCTATTCGGGGACGGGGAAGGATGGCGGCAGCCTCGAGGGGCTTCTCCCTCCCGGTAACGCAGGGGGCCGCGGCCGTACCCGGCCCGGTGCTCCGTACCCGGCCCGGCGGGGAGGGAAGCGGGGGGGTGGGGTCGCCCCGGCGGTGCTGGGTGGGGGGCGCGGACACATGCCCGGACACGGCGTCTGCCGCAAAACCCCCCTAGTTTAAAACCCGCCGAAGCAGCCTCCGTGGTGGCGAGAGGGACCGGCGCTCTCCTCGGGAGGTCCGGTCCGGCGTAGTAGGAAACACTGGCGGCGTTTGGAAATGGACATCTCAAAACAAGTATTCATCGTACCGGCATGCAAAAAGTGCTAGTATATTAAAATGCAAATATGCATGTATACTCGGCAATGCTGTTGCGTGTTTCCTGTTTACCATGTTAATTAGCAGTTGTAAGGGAAAACTTCACCAAGAGTAATCCAGGGCAGTATTTGACCCAGTAATGTTCAGTGAATGATGCGGTGGCTTTTATAGTTCTGGGGTTTCTAGCCCAAAAGACGAGCCAAGTATTTATTGGACTTCATTAACGAGAAACGTATGAGTGGTATTGCAACTTACACCTTTGAAACTGTTCTCTACCAGCACAAGGGTCAAAAATAACTCAGCCAGTATGGAAAGGAAAGTTAAACTCCCCGCTCTTGTTTTTGTAATGAAAATTTAGACCGAGCAGTTTGTCCCTAGTCTTGCAGACACCAGGATGTTTTCCTGTGTTATTTTGCGTGGCGTTAACTAATTTTGCAAAAGTTTCAGATTTAGGACATAAAATGCTGGTATTGTACGGCAGATGAGCCTACTTGTAAACAAACATAGGCAAAAACTTACTGAAGGATCTTGGGATTTTAATTGGTTTTTGAGGGTTTTGTTTTTCTTGTTCTTTTTTTGACAGCTGGTATTGTTGGGTAAGCTGTTTTGTTTCCATTCACTGTGTCCTTTTAATTTATAGGTGGTGCTAATACAAACAAGTGCATTACAAAAACAATTTTTACATTAACCAAATGTTTGTTTGTTTGTTTTTATAGTCCACCTCACAACTTCCAGATTCCTCCAGAGAAGAGAATAGAAAGAAACCAGTTTTGGAAAGACTTGGAAATTTGTTTGGTACAGGGAAAAGGAAAAACGTCAAAAGTTCACAAGAACACGCTTCACATCGGAAAGGGGAGAGGTCAGTTTCTCCTCACAGAGCGCAGCCGATATACTGTAGGCACATAAAGGAAGGACACGAAGCTCCTGAAGTACAGAAGCAAGTGAGAAACGTGAGTGCTGTTTCTGAGGCGCAGGAATATAATTTCAGTGGGGAAGCAGGACCGCTGTATCGCGATACCATTTCAGAATGGAGTAGTAGGGGGGTCTCCTCTGACAGTGAGTGGTCAGCAGATTGGAGCAGCAGCAGTGAAACCATTAAGAACTCTTTCTGTGAGAGTAGCCTGAATGTGGAAACCCTGGAACTGGAGAAAGAATCTGTCACAGATATAAATAATTCCACAACTCCAGATTTCATAAAAAGCTTGAGAAATTTGCCTAGTGAAGAGTTAGAAAAGAGTATCTTAAGCCACAAGCAGCTTGTGAACACGTGGGTGTCTGAGGAGCCCGGGCATGCAAAACCAAAGGATTTGCTATACCAGTTGGAATCTGCGGCGAGTGAGCACACACGTTCTGCCAGAGTGTTAACAGTTGATATCTATCTAAGGAAAACAGACGAACTCCTTAATGAACCTGTGACTGTTACATCAGAAGAGGACTGTAGTGACTCGGACACAATGGATAAAAAATCTGCTAATAAAAGATCTGGAAAAAGGAGAAAATCTCAGTCGTCTAGTGACATTCCAAATGGAGAAAGAAACCAGACTGAGACTACCGCAAGAGAAGAATCTGTTTTTGAGGATGATGTCCCTTCTGAGGTGTTTTCAGACAAGATAATAAACTCTGAAAGAAAATTGAAGTCTCCTCAGCAGACTCCTGAAAAGAATTCCTCTTCCCCAGGTAATAATCAGGACCTAAAAGTTGGATCTGCTCACAAAGGGGCACCTAAAACTGAAGCTGACAAAGGCAAGCAGCAGATCGCAAACACAACCCCTGCAAGGAGAAGGTCATATAAAAAGAATCAATCGGACCCTGTCCCCATTTCCCCTACTGGTTTGAAGGGTCAGGCAAGGGATTACTCCTCAAAAAGGCAACCTTTAGCATCACCAGAGAGTAACCCAATGACAAAAAGAACTTCGGTGGAAAAGGGAGCTATACCTGTGGCTTTTGGGGAAGACAGCTTCGAGTCTCCCAAAGTTTCTTTGGCTGATAAGACAGAAGACACTGCCTTGGCATTGGCTGAAGGCAGAAATGAGACCAAGGCAGTAAAGCATGGTAATGCTTCGGATGGAAGAGGTTTTTTGCGTACCGATGGGATTAAAAATGGAGACCTGTGTTTGTCAGCTGAGAGGCAGACAAATCCTGATTTAGACAGCTCGAAGCTGAAGAATTTGGATGCTTCCAGAACAGTCACAACAAAGATTAGCCTGTAAGTAACAAAAACTAGTTTACCTTGTCCCTGTAGCTGTAATTTTTCCTGTAGCTGTAATTTTTCCTGTACCTGTATTCAGGATTCTCTAGGAACTCTAGCTATGTATCTTGTTATCTATCTAAATTATTTTCAGTTAAGAACTGCATTTTTTTTTAACTTATCATAATTACAGTTACCACATAACAAGCACTGTGGTTTATGTGTGTTAGAAAAATAATATTTTTTTCAATTTTTCAAAATAGATAGGGTATTTTTTTGTAGCTCAATGACATTGCATGGAATAATTTAACATACATAAAAGCTGCTCTGTCGTTGTTATCAGTGCCCCCGTTGTTGCTCAGATTAGCTCGACTGTCATTGACCTTAATGCAGTTTTGCTGTCTGTAACCAACTGAGGATGTGGTTGAAGATTTTGTGTGTGAAAATGTTTGAATAAGGAATACATTCAAGGTGTTCTTTGGAAAAACATAAGTTCTGCTATTATTTTATGACGAAATGTAAAATGCAATGTAGAACTTGATCCTTCCAATGATATGATAAATCGCACTCCAGAGATTTGAATATGTATAGTTGCTTTTGTAAGTATGTGCAGGATGAATCATGTAAATTTTTATGCATGTGCATAACGTCAGGCGTTTGCAGAATTATACACCTATTAGTTTGCAGGATTTGGTTTTACACTCAAATAAGTTGTCGTCTGTCAAACAGAGGTGATCAGTGCTTTCCTTAGGGTTCTAAAGAAGTGGATGTATTTCTAGCTTTCACTGTAATCACTAGTATGAACCCAGCGATTGATTTCCTGGATTCTATTACATTCTCTTCTACAGTGAATCATTTTATTACATTCATCACTTCTACTGTTTGTCACGGCTACGTACTGAGTGCTATTGCTTTCCTCATTCTGGTATGTTCATTTATAGGTGTCAGAATACGTTGAATCCTGTAGGTCCCCCCACGGTGCACCGAATGCTCAGAATTGCCATTCACTTGTGTTAGAGGAATGTGGAAGTTCAACATTATGGCTTAAGAAAGACCTGTGTTTCCGATTATGTTTCCCACATCTGAGAAGCATAGGAGCATTGGGAACAATTTCCTTTGCATGATTTGTAATACTGTACTTCTGATTTGTTCATTCGTAACTGAATTAAAAGCACCTAGTACTGAAAGTTAAACTGCAGTATTTGTGTACACGGTGATGCTTTGCTGTTGGGCCGTATAGATCACAATTCCTAAACTCTGAAGTTTTGTATCTTCACAACTTCAAAGGAAAGGTAGCTTTCATATTTTTCTCCTTGTGTCACTGTCATCAGTGATGAGGAAGTTACAAATGCTTCTGTAGCTGGATTTTGTTTTTCTGGGTATCTCCTTGGCTTGCTGTACAGTGAATTATCTTCTGCTGTACTCATAAAGTAATGGACAAGTATCCTTTCTGACAGATTAAATTTTAATGAATAAATAGCCTGTTCTGTTTCACCTGATTTTGTGGGGGGGTGTGGTGCTCTGTGTCTTGGCCATATTTGCTGCTATAGGAACTTTAGCCCTGGGTGGGGACCGCTGTGATGCCTGCAAGTTTCCTGATGCATCTGGTAGCTGTCATTGCATGGCACCACACGGTTTCTTTAGCCAGACAAATTGATACAGTCAGATTACCTGGAGTAATTTGTCGTCATTCATCAGAACACATGGACTATAAACCTGGATGTGGATTAAGCTGCTATAAAATGGGAGAGGAAAGGATGGTGTCATTACTAGTAGGTGTGTTTTTGGTCTCTTGTTGCTTTGAACTAGAGAGCAGTTAACTTTCCCATTTTCAAAGATTAAAAAATTATTGTTAGATACTTCACATGAATCCCCTTCAAGTTGAAAAATACTCATTAACTCATAGACTCGTTTGCCTCCTATAAGATGGATTGTGTATAATCAAAATAGTTTTCGCTTAAAAATACAGTATGTATCTTACTAATGACATTGTGCCAGTTTTCGCAATCAAGTTTCTTTAGAAACAATTTTACAAGAGGTTGGTTTTGCTGGTTCCCTGCAAGTAATGATAGCGTTTTCAGTCTTTTCTCCTTTTATGTCTGTGTACTGGGCAACTTGGAGTCACAGGATACTTTGCTTCTAGCTTTTGCAAGGGAAACCTCTCAGGTTTGAGACTAAACTGAGGTTGATGGTACATCTTAATCAGCAAATAAAACCTCAGGCTGTAGTTACTTTGATGTGCTTAGCGGAAAACTTGGCTTCAGTTGTCGTATTTGATGTTCAGACATGGTTTTGTAGTTGCCTTTGCATTTATGCCCACTTGTTGAATTATTCTGCTCTGTTAACATACCATTTTTCTTTGCTTGCCTCAATCTGATGTTTTGGCATCAATGTGTTTTGGCATCAGTTACGTGCTTTACATGGTCGTTTGGACAGTATGCTTCAGCTATGTGACTCACCTACCATTTATGACTATACTGGGAGAGGTTTAACTGCTTGTTTCCACAGGTTAGCTGCGAGGTGTAGCTGAAGAGGACATCAGGATTTCTCTTGTGCCTGCTTGCTCCTGGCATTGCAGACCAGCAGTGGGTAGTAGGAATTGGCCACACTGGGCTGTTTGTAAGAAAACGTTTGCACCATTAAGTGAATCCATCTTTCAATGCATTTCCCCCATACTAGAGGGGAGGCTTAAAGGGTACTCAAACAACATCTCCTCATTTTAAACAAGCTTAGAAACTCAGTTCTTGCAATAAGGTGTGTCTTTTGGCTGTATTTAAAATCAGTGTTTCTTACTGTGGAAAAAGATGTAATGAAAAGGTTGGTTAGAAGAAGCCAGCTGTAGTGGGTGGAGCTCTAGGGCTGAGCTTTCTGTTGCTCTTTGGTCTTAGCTGTTTTGCTGCTGTGCAGAAATACTTAAGAATGTAAAGTATGAAGTGCTGAAGTGGTTGTTTCTCTGTGAATTTGCAGAGCTTGAAACTATACCTTTGAGGTGTTAGCTGTTCATTTAAAACAAATTTTAGGTGTGGCTGATAACTATCAGTGTTAACCATTGAGCTTGCTTGTGTCGAGGCAGACGGGAGAGATGGATTTTATTAGGAAGATACATGTTACATTGAAATGCACAGAGTAGTGCAAGTGACAGGCTGACAAAAGGCTGGATGGAAATGAGTCTGTTAAGATAACTAAGCTGTTAGTGATACCTCTTGAAAGTACAGGTAGAAGGAGGGGATACGTACCTTTCTCTGATCAGAAGAGGACATGAAGGGTCCTGGTGAACAGCAAATTCAGCATTTGTCAGTGGTGCATCCTTGTAGCAGATAAAAGGCTAAGCCTGTATTGGGCTACGCTGGCAGGACCATAGCCAGCAGGTCAAAGGAGAAGATATTTGGTGCTCATGAGGCTGGATCTGGGACTTTATATCGAGTTGTACCCCTCCCTCCTCCAGCTCTCTTCTCCTGGTACAAGAGAGATGTTCACAAATTGAAATGAGTCCAATGGTGAGCCTCTAAGAAGGTGACGGCACTGGAGCATGCCGTGTCTGAGAAGAAGCTGAGGCAGCTTATTTTGTTCAACTGAGAGAAGACAGGGATATATCATTGCTCGATACCTGTAGAGGTTTTATAGAGGAGGCAGAGCCAGATTCGTCCCTGAAGTGTGCAGCGAAGGGGCAATGGCCACGGCTGCAACAATGAAGTTGCAGTGGGATATAAGGCAAAAATAGTTCACAGTGACAGTGACTGACCTGCTGCAATGCTTCCCTTGGAGATACTCAGAACTTGGTCAGACAAAGCCTTCAGCAACTTGATCTAACTTTGAAGCTGTCCCTGTTTTGAGCAGAAAGTTGGACTGGCTGATTTGTACAGGTCCCTTGCAACTTATATTCATCTTCCAGAAAGAAAAATCATATAATAATTTAACTTGGAAAAGTTTAGGAAAAACAGTCATATTGCAAATAAAAAGCGGTGTCTAAATATATTTAATTTGATGCTATGTGACAGTTCCCTCCCTGCCTTCCCCCTTTCAGGAATAATTTTTTTCTGTTTCTAGACTTAAATTTTCTAAGTATGTTTTACTAGCACCTATCTGAAATATGGCCAATCATTTTCAAGTTTACTATTTCATTTTTTATCCATCACATGTTCTTCATAAGAGCCTTCCAGTTGTGAACTGACGTGAGCAGGCTGGTAGTTACAGTAAGCACTGTCAGGAAGTCTCCTCTGAAAAGACATGCTGATTTTTTATGGTTGCTTTCTGCATAGGTTCTTTGGCAGCTGATTTTTGGGTTCTTTCTGTTATTTCAGTAAGTTTGTTCCTCATGCTTCTCCCGAGAAAAGAAGCTTATACAATTGAGAGCCTTGCTTTAGTAGGGTTTACTGTCTTACTTGGGATGGATTGCTTGAGGAAGAGGAGAAAGGAGTAATCTCAGGTTTTGGCTTGTTCATGTTAACTCACTTCTACCTCATGCTTCTTTCTTGGACTGAAGAGCTGTCTGAGAGCTCAGTGAACACAATTTGTGTAGGTGAGAAAGAAGAAAGCGCTTAAATAACAGAATAATCAGTTGATAGAGCATTTGAGGCCCTGGAGATTGTTGCTGCAAGCCAGTTTCTTTATCTCCCACCCTTGTCAGTTTTCATGTAGTGCAGTTTCTGCCTGTTCTGCTGCTGCTGAGTGTCTCTGGATCCCTCTTTGGAGAACAGGTCTGCCTTTGAGGTGAGGGTAGGCTCATTGACACTCTTATATCTGACTCATAAATTTTGAAGACAGGTGCCCTGCACCTTCACAGCTGTTCATACTGTTCCTGCAGTAGCAAGTGCCATGGACAAATGATTTTTCCTGGATTCAGAGGAAGGAGGATTAAAACCCTCAGCTGCATGTCATCAGCCTTCTGCCATAGTACGTGAGTACTATGTGCTACATACTTGTTCACGCTTCTCTATCCACTCAGATGGAGAAGTTTCCTTAAGTGTTCCCTAATTCAGTTCTTGTAAAATCAGCAGAGTTATTTTGCACAGTTTAAATTGTTAGCTAACTTTACCTGAAGGAAATGGGAGAGTCCTCACGTGTGGTGTTTGCTTAGCCAAGCAGTGGTGCAGTGGTTGGGGACAGTTACCTTTTCCACCAGCACTAATGGGACCAGAAGAGGTCTTTCACTCAATTTAAGGTTGCTTCTGCAACCTTAAAATTAAGGGCTGCAAAAAATCTGGACAGATGTCTTCAAAACTTGTTGGAGAGGTATATTCAAATGCTAACCAACTCATTATCACCTTAATGAATTAGGATTTGTTTCCTAAACTCTGTAGGGAATTGCATGCGTATAATTTATTCTGCCTATTCGCTATTAAATTTTCATGTCTGACAGTCATAAGTAGTTACGTTCTCTGCCTCAATTGCAGGTGCTGTAGGCTGCTGTGTGTTTTTTTTTTTGTTTTACTGAGCATTAAAGAGCTGCATACATGTTTGGAATATATCCTCCTTATTTAGTGTCTAACTTTTTTTTTGTCATTCATATAGTTACTCCTTTTTTACTTAATTCCTTTTGAGATAACCAAAACTTAAACTGCATATGACTATGGAAAATTTCATTATAATGCTACATTTTATTGTTTTGAAAATTGCTACAAGTCTTTTCAAGATTAATCAAAGATGTAACTCTGTATCACTTTGCCTCCTGTAGTCCAGCCAAACCGAAGAATGTAGAGCTGAATTTTAAAGCATCTACAAATCAAGACAGTTTAGAAAGTGAGCAGGATGCTCTTGAAAAACCAGTTAATAAAACTAACAGCAACATTGCCAACAAAATTTCTTTGTTTGAAAATAAATGTGCTAACCAGAGCCAGAGGCCTACTGACATCCCTGCTTCAAAAAACAGTACTGTACCAAGCACATTTGTTGGCAGAGCAAAGCTGAAATTTGGAAACCAACCTAAGGAAAGCGAACAGCCTGATAAAACACTAAATAAGCAAAGCAGTCGGCAGAAGTTATTTGAGAATGGCACACCAGAGAAAGAAAGCACTGCAGAATTAAAAGGCAAAAATGAAGAAGGCTCTGCCTCTTATGAGGATATTGGGAAGACAACAGAACTTAAAGTAAAAGCTGCAATATCCCTTTTTAACCAAAGCAGCAAAGTAGATGCTAGTAGTGTCTCTGTGAAGCAGCCCGATCCAGAATTAACCACAGCTAAAAAAGAAAGTTCACCTTTTAAACTGTCTTTGCACTCACCCAGTAAAAGTGAAAATACCCAGGATACTTCCTACCAGAGAAATAACACACGCTCGGAATTCCACAGAAATGAAGAAAAGATGCTGCCAAACACAGAAGCTTTATCACCTTGTAGTGATGATAAATATCCTCTACCATCTCATCAGGTTTCTAGATCAGAATTTAAGAAGATGGAAAATGGAGATAAAAAGGCAAAGCCAGGAGATTTGAGCTTTGCAGCACTGCAGGATGATGACAGCAGTCAAGATAGTATATTGGTATCAGAGCACAACCTCAATACACAAAAGAGCCCAGGCAAAACCTGTAATGGATCTGCTGAAGATGACAGCATTTTTGATTCTCCAACCGACATGAGAAAGTTTGCTGAAACAATAAAAAACTTGGACAGCTCGGTTTGTTTACCCCAGAAGAAGAAGAGGTCAAAGCTTCCCAAGTCCCCAGCACCCCACTTCGCAATGCCTCCTATTCATGAAGACAACTTAGAAAAAGTATTTGATCCTACTGTATTTACTTTTGGTTTGGGACTGAGGAGGGAAAAAACACAGGATCTGTTACCAGCCCAACAAATTAAAATGCAAAGCCTGGAAACAATAGCCAGAGTCAGGCCCAAGCGTGCATCAACAGAGCAAAGTATCGTATTCAAAGCCCTGCAATCATGTAATAGAGACGAACCTGTCTTTACTCAGGAAATAAATGGAAAAGAGAATATTGATGGTACAGATGGTGAAATTAAGAGATCTCGTCTTGAAAAAAGCTCCCTTTTCTCAAGCTTGCTGTCTTCTACATCTAAAGAAAAGTTTTTTAATCCTTCTGTCACCTCAGTAAATAACACTGCTACAGGTTTTACAACTGACTCCTCAGGGATGCCTCTTTTACAACAGGATGCTTCTGGGCCATTCAGCATGCCTCAAAAATCAGAGGTAATAAAGATCATTCATGAAATGCAACCACGTAAAATTTTGTCTACCTGCTGAATGACTGTTAATCTTGATTTTGTAATTCAGTCTCTTTCAGATATGAAATTTCCAAGTTTTGTGGAGAAGTACATGCAAGCAGATAGTGCAAAGAAAGACCTAAATTTACAAATGCCCAACTATGGGAACCCTGAGAAAAGTTTTTCCAGCTGGCTAGGGACAAGCAGATATGAATCAAATGTCCCCACTGGTTTATTAGATGTGGATGTAAGTATTGTGTTGTTTAAAATCTGCCTGGAAAGTTACCCAGCTTTTGTATTTTCTATTGACGATGTGCATACATTGTTTTGTTTTGTTTTCCCCTCTTAGGGACATACATAGGTTACAAATACAGAGAGGTGAGCGTAGGTATGGTACCAGTTTAATCTGATGTTGCCTACACATGAAAATGAGGTGGCATCTATTAACATAGTTATGGTTCTTTATGGTACCCTTATTTTGAGACTCTTCACAAGTATGAATTGAAAGTGTATGTTTGAATATTTCTTCATACTTGGTTTTGTATTATTTTGAACCAAATCTCATGCTAACTTTATTTTTTGTTGTAAATTAGTGGAATGTTTTCTGTGAACTTCAGAAACTTGTACCTGCTTCTTCTGTTGACGGTAATCTCTGTCCTCTTCCAGCAAGGCATTCAGCCATTGCACCATTAAATGAGTAACAGGACAAACTTTTTTTAGTCCTCCGTTTTTGTTCCCAGCATTCCCATGCATTTGATAGAATATCTATATTCATTTGGAACACTTTAAAAAGTGGATGGTAGTGATTGTTGAAAGTGCTGCTACAGTGGTCGGCTGTTTCTTTGTCTGATTATGAGCATCTATTCATCATGAGTGAAGGCAGACCTGCATTTTCCCTTCAGGGCAGCTTTACCTTAATGTGGGAGAACTTTGTAATTTCTGTTTTCAAAGCGATGAACCAATGTCCTATAGGATCTGCTATTTCGGTTGTGGGCCTTTACTGTTACTTGAGAGGAAAACTATAATCAAGAGTTCTAAGAATCGTGGGAAGAAATATGTTCTCCAGACTTTAATAGCTGTGTTAATGTGATCTGTGGGATTGAAGCAGCATATAAGAAGTTTGAGAAATACTTTTCCGAAGCTAATGGTTATCTGCTGTTACAGTTCTATTAAAAGGGGTGGGGGAGTAGTAGAAATAATTCCTTTCCTCTTCATCTTGCAGAAGGAAATAAATCCATGCTACCTTGCAATTTTGAGGATGCAGATTTTTCTCTCATGGGAAGTTTTTTAATTAGTGTGGGGATGAAAATTAGGGGGGTTATTTGCAGTGGTATAGACTTACGCTGCCAGTTAAAGAGGCTTTCTTACTCTGGATGGTCCTGCTTAGGTTTCAAAACCTGAGTTTAAAGCTAAATGACTAGTACTGGTTATTTTTGCTACTTAAACTGGTGCCCCTGACTGGGTTTCAGTTTTTCAGTAGAGTGTGGAGGCCTGATACGGCAAGGAGGTATGCACACACATAAGACCTATTGAGAGAAGCCCATTAGGCTCCGTAGGGTTCCAGGACTTCTGCAGCATTGTTGCTGGCTCTGAAGTGTCTTGCTCAAGTTATAGAGGAACTGAGAATGTTGGTATGATGCATACCTACTGTGCATCTTCCACTGACTAAGAAAATGATGATGCAATGCCTAATGGGTAATGTGAAGGAAAAGAGTAAGGGCAGCCCAAAACAATGACTTCGGCATTCCTTAAAACACAGAGCAAGTTCTAACTGGAATTGAAGCACAGGCTAAAAAAACCAGTCATGCTTCAACGTGTCTTGATGATGCCTACAAAAATCTGATGGTGGTTAGGAGCTCCGTCCTGAGACCACTGCCTGCCCTGCATGCTGACTACTTGTTCTCATTAGTTTCTTACGCATGTTGTTGGTTATCTTAGTCTGCAACCTATTTAGGAGCAGGGTCTGTTTGGTGGTTTTTGTTTGTATGAATAGTCCCTAGAAGCGTGGGACCCTGACCCAGAATGAGCACTCCTGTCCTTGCTAGGGAACCAGGCGCATAATTGCAATGCTTTCTTTATTTGTTTTAAGATGACGTGGTGCAACCACAACTTTCCCATATATTCTATATCATATAATTTACCACTGACTTCAGTATTGTTATAGATGTTGTATACCTCAATGTGTTTTATTTTCTCTGCATTTTTCGTCCATCACTTATTGCGCAGTCTCACGCTTTTCTGAAGAAACCTATCTTGTTACAAGGTGTTCAGCACAAAATTGATTATGCTAATTAGTTCATACATGTAAATGCCATCATGCCTCCTCAGTGTTTTCATGCGTTCCTTCAAAATCATTTCATGCTTTGTGATTACCAGACATTGAAACTTTCATTAATGTCTTTATCATTGCAGAGCATATATTTTATTAATGACAGTTTTTTCAGTAATCTCTTGGTATGAAACTCCTGGAACATATAGGAAGCTGATCAGAAGGATTTTAAAGCATTTCAAGTCTGAGTTTAGTTGGCTTCAGTGAGATGATATATTCAGAGTTTAAAAAAAAAAAAGGGTGTAAATTTGTACATTTGTGGCAAGATACCACTCTTCAGGAGGAAGAAGGAATTGAAACAGTAAGTAGGTGTAGCTGAAGTGTTATCAGCTTTTTACTATTCAGACTAATTTTTATTCTGTTTCACTAGCTCTTTTTTGTAGCTGAGTATCTTTACTGAATATGTTTTTGGTTTGGGATTCTTCTTTTTTGGTGTGACTTTTCTCTCCTCACTGTCTATAGGCACTTTCAAGAAATGGACAAAGTAAAATCAATCCCAGACCTGGCAAGGTAAGATCCATTTTATTATCTTTACTGTTCCGCTCTATATTTAAAGCATAGCAAGATAGAATGATACGTTTGGTTTTATTTGTTTTGGGTGTGTTTTTTTTTTTTAACACAGCTGGTGATATACTGTGAATCGGACTATCAGAAAAATGCTATTGAAGTTTTCCATGATGTTCTGGATTGCAGTTCTTGGGTTCTGTCACCAACAATTTTAGTTAAAGTCATCAGAGGATGGTAAGAGATTAATTTTTACTCTTTATCATTGGTCTGTCCAAAAATCTGTTGAAACAGAACCAGCATGTAATTCACAGTAAGTCTGCCTTGCAAATGGCAACGTAACGTAGACACCTATGAGCAAGAGACGCGGCATCTTACCTTTGCAATAGGAAGTTTTGGGCTGGGAAATGTAATTTGCTGACAAATTGAGTGAGTGTCACCATCTGGAGGGGTGCAACATTTCACCAGGCATAGGCATGGGATGAAATGACAGATTGTGTCCAGCTATGCTGCCCTTGGACTCCTCTCCCCTTTATGGGTTCTTGCATAGTATTTGGGTTGGGCTAAAAGGCTAGCAAATGATTTTAAAGCCAGGTCTGACATGGGTTTGGATGCAGAAGATTAATTCATGGCCAAAGGTATAAGGTGGTGTGCTGTGGAGATAATTGGCTGTTTCTTTGATAAGTCCAGAGGGAATTTTTCTCTAAAACCTAGACCGCCTAAGAGTAATTCAAAACAAGTTCATCCTCTACATTCTTTACAGCATTAACAGAACAGCCATTATTAGTGTGGATAGCATGGCAAGTTAAGTTGTGGCCAGGCTATAATACGATCAAATTGCAGGTTCTCAGAAGTAATGATCTGATAGTATGCTGCAGAAACAAGGGCCAGCTGTAGTAGGAGGTACTGGGAAGCACACTGATTGCTGTTTAGTTCAGAAAACTGGAATGAGAATCTTTTGATCTGTGTGAACCAGGTCTTCTCGTCCAGCATGCACTAAAGGACTGGGGTTCCCCCCTCTCTTCAACTGAGAGCTCCAGGGGAGGGGTTTGTATTTGCAGATGGATATAGTTTTTATCTAGTTACATAATCAAGCCTGCCATTAAAAATAAAGTTGTGCTTGTCTTCTGAGCAGTCTTATCCTTTGGCACTTTTATACCAGCCCCTGTGGAACTCCAGGCTGCTGTTCACAGGATCCAAGTAGCTTGTCTGTTTATACATGATGCGGCAGTCTGCAGCGTCAACATCTTCTGACCTACAAATTGGTTCTGATTATTATCTCATGCAAAAGTCTGGTATTCATAGACAGTAGTCTTGCAGCTCCAAATCATCAATTTAAAAAGGTGGAGGAGTTTTTGATGAAATTACAATGTCAGCAGTAGGAATTTTTGTTTTTATCGTTGCTTTAAAAAGTATCACAGAGACCCAAAATGGCTTGCATCAGGAGTTTTGGGCAGATAAGCTGTGTTGGGGTGGTAGGAAGGGTCTGGAAATAATAGTTCTTGTGAAAGGACTTGTTAAATGGGAGCATGATTTTTGAAAATCACACTACATAAAGCATTATTAAAACTGAGAATTTTTTATTTTAAGCTGGATACTCTATGAGAAACCAAATTTTGAAGGCCCCTCTATTCCCCTGGAAGAAGGAGAGGTGGAACTCCCAGATATTTGGGGTGCAGGTACTTCTGAAGAGCAAAATGAATGCAAATCTCTAAAGCCTGCAGTGATTGGTTCAATAAGACATGTTGTTAAGGCAAGTAAAGAAAATTTTCTATAGATCTTAATGTTTGGTGGTGTTTTGTATTGATACAAAGTGCGATTGGTGTATTAGACACAAGTGTAACATGAGTTGTAAATGCATGAAACATTCTTCCATGTTGAATTTCTTGTTTAATCACAAAATAAATGTGGGGGCTTTTGCACAATAGAGATTATGGTAACATCTACTGGAAGGATAGGGCAGGAACAAAACTTAGTGGTTTTTATTAGAATAGCTTCCAAAATGCTATGTACAGCATATGCTTTTTAGCCTGCTCAGTCTCTCAGGAAAAAACATCCCAGAAACCCATCAGTAATTCTACAGACTCATATTTTCAAAAGATGTGTGTGCATTTTTCTTTTTCTTTTTTTTTAATATAAACCAAATTTACATTCGACCTGAACTTTAGTGTCAAACAACAAACCTGGTTTAATACTCAAAAAATAGCCTTGTATGCACAAACTTATCAGGGAGCTTCACACATGGTAGAGCAGCCTTCCTACATGCACTTTTAACCTACCGCTAAGAAATTATCTTTGCAGGTTTCCAAAACAGGCATGAGCTATAAAGTTATTTGACTAGGAAAGGAAAAAGGAGGAATATATATTGCTTCTTACTACAATTCTTGTTTAAATTGCAGTTCTTTTCAAGAATGGATTGCTTGGTGTTCTCTTAGGATTTAATTTGCTAGAGATGTTAACTGATGAAAGAAGGTGCATCCCTGCCTAGATGGCAGAAAGTAAACAGTCTAAATGCTGATTAGAGATTGACTGTCTTAGTCCAGAGACAGGCAAACTGGCCTAGTTCTACTTTTATTATAGGCATCTAATAGCAGTAGTAATTGACAAGGAGGGAAACAATTTAAAATAAACAGGTGTTTCAAAACTGATTTAGTTATCCACATTAATTACAGAACTCGCAGCACAGATTTAGTGATTATGGCAATCTTCATTTTTCAGGATTACAGGGTTTGCCGAATTGATTTGTATACAGAACCTGAAGGGTTAGGAATCGTGACTTCCTTTTTCGACGACACGGAGGAAACAGGGGTGTTTGGCACCACTCAGAAGACTTGTTCTATCAAAGTACACTGGGGCATGTAAGTGCATAGTTCTCTATGAACGTGTACTGCTATGGAAGGAATTTGGTTTAAACCGTTGGTTACACCTATCAGACATGCAAGCAGGCTATATTTATTCTAGACCTGTATTTTGGTAGTATTTGTTGACAGTAGTATTAGTACATCATTGTAATGCTTCACTCTTGGAGAGGCTGACCTCTTAAAATGTTTTGTTGGAGCAGTTTTTCTTCTGCTTGCATGTGGTAAAGACAGAGCAACCCTTGTGTTTTTGAAGCAAAGGAATGAGTTTGCCGCTCCTGCTCTTTCTTATTCAGGCAAAGTGAGAGTGGGGGGATGAACTGTTATGATAAGACTGCGTTTCCTACTTGCTTTCCTCTAAACCTGAAATGACTGTACTAAAAGAAAAACATTTTGAAGGTCTTGTGTTACAAAATAAGACTGTGTCATGTGTGGACTCTGGAAAGCGTTCTTGTATCTCATACTACATTTTAATGGGTGTTTTTATGGTGATGTTTAGGACATGTATGTTATATCATCTGAAATTATCTAGCCATCTGAGTTGGGAGTGTAATGTATGTCATGAACTAAGCAAGTTTTTCTGGGAAAGGAGACCTCTAAGGAACAATCCAGTAGTAGTGGTGGTTTTGATAACTTAATAAACAAACTTGTAAATCAGTACTGAAAATATGCCTCACAGTGGTACTGGGAAAAGTATGCAGAAGAGGGAGGCTGCATTCAGAACAAGTGAGAGAGTGGAACTGCTTTCAATGATGTTGGGTCTTGCAGAACGTTTTGCAGGGTGTACAGACTTTGGTTGTTACCTGTTGGCCATGTTGTGTTTGGGCACTGATAAGCGTTTGCCTGTTGCAAATGGTCTATTTAACTATCAAGAACTGCCCAACTAAAGACAAGTGTTACATACTGCTGCAAAGATGTATTCAAATATGCCGCATGATGGATGGGGCATTTTAGTTGTTAGGTAAAGGGTATTTTATCTGATGAAATCTATACACCTTGTTTTGGGGGAAAAAATGAAGCACTTCAGTATATAGGGAAATTTTAAGATGTCCAAGTAGTTGGTTCTCTGACAGGAGGTTATTTCCGTTGAACTGCAAGCTTAATCCAAATTACATGTCTGCCAAAAGTAATGAAATCAAGTATGTTACTTGGAGGTTGGTTATTAATTGGCTTCACCTACCTCTCTATTTTTTTTTTCTGTCCCTTGCTCAAAAGCATTCTGTAAATAGTGAAATTACAACATTTTTGGAAAGGGAGCAGAACCTGTACACATGTCAGACTTCAGACTGGCCCTTGTTTTGCATCCATGTGACACTGTTTTTTGCACTAAATCAATGTAAACTCTTACAGTCTTAATTTCTCTCTGTTGCATTTGGATCCCTTGAGGGAAGGCAGACTAGTATTTGCACCAGGAAGCAAAATAGGCAGCTGAAAAATAATCTTTGAGATGTCAGTTGTTTAGTCCAGTGTAGAAGGAAGTTGCTTCTGCCAGTTGCTTGCATGAGAAATTCCATAAACTGTTGCTGCTTTCTTTTGCGTGTTGCAGGGTTTTTTCTTTCTTTTAGTTTACAGGCCTGGCATAGTTCACAGTACTGGCAGCTGAGGGAGGCTCTGATTCTGAGTCACCTTACCGTGTGGGTGTGGTTGTATCTTCTTAAGGTTTCCCAGTGTTCATGCTTAATTGTTGTTTACTAAAAGCTGCCAACAAAAATGAGTCAGTGCACCTTTATCTTCTGATTCTACTCTCTCCTTGGTCTTCCATGTGTTTAAATTCTTGCAGTGAAGTTGAGGGCTTACTGAGCGATGTGACTACAGGACACGCAATATGTCAAGTATTCAGCTATAGACAGAAATAAAACTAAAGCTCCTTGTTTGTTTCTTGGAACCATGTGTCTGCAATGAAACTATACCAACTTGTGCCAGTTTGCATCAGCTTGGAATCTGCCTTTTAAACAGGATAGGGTGATGGATTATTTTAACATCTTTCTGATATCACCAGATTTCTACATTGTGATCCTTAAGTGATTAAAGGGTTGGCTTCATGAAGTGTTCCTATTTAACATGTGTCTTATACTGGTCCATGCTGCACTTCTGAGAGATCAGTAAATTTAACTGGAAGAAATACATTGCATCCTTATGCAGAGATCAGCAGTATGTTTCTTGGTTTCCAGTAACTGATTACTGGCTAAGATTTTCTTGAAAAAAAGCCTTTGACAAACTACTCTTGCTGTCCCAATCAGGAATTTTGAGAGTTATGTCTTTCAAAGCAGATTTATTAGCAGATACAACCTATGAGTAAGTAGATTTCTAAGGCGTGGTCAGGTTTTTCTACATATTAGTAAATAACACAAGTTTAGAATTCTTTATTGAACAGATTTTGCAACAAATCCAAGTCTAGGTTAGTAGAGATCTTTCACCTTCTTGAAAACTGGTTCTGCATATTTTAAAACTATTCTTAAAATAATGCAGAGTAACCTTAAGTCTTGAAACTTTAGTCTAAAACTGGGGTTGCCCTCAGATTAAGTCAAATTCTTAACTGTCTGTTCATTGGTACTGTTCTTTATTTTTAGCCCGTTCAGAGTTCAGACAAAACACATGTATTATTGGTGGTTCCTGCACTGGCACAGAAGTTTGCCAGTATGCCAGCTTATAGCTGGCAATTTTGATGGTAAAGAAATAAAGTTTTATTAAGTGTACAATGATGTCTTTTCTAAAGTAAGCATATTGTCATCTTCTTTACTATTCAGAAATGTTTTGGGATTTTTATCTTTTGCTTTCCTCCCCCCACCCCACCTCCTACCTTTAGATGGCTAATTTATGAAGAACCGGGTTTCCAGGGAGTCCCTTTAATGTTGGAGCCTGGTGAATACCCTAATTTAGCGTTCTGGGAGAAGAAGGAAGCCTACATCAGGTCCATGAGGCCCTTGAAAATGGTAAAATAATGTTATTACTTGCAAGTTACATAACCTATGTTTGTGTGTTACAAATAATGTGTTAAGGTGGTTCAATTTTTCAAGACTCAGAAGAATGTAACTCTTCAAAAAACCTTTTTATCCTATAACATTCTTGAACTTTCAACATTTGATTGCATCCATTTCTGCCTTTAATCTGCCTTCTTATTTTCACTTGTGTTCTTCAAGTTTTAGGGAAGGTTTCTTTTTAATTCTGTCTCTGTGAAGAGTTGATGACTTATAGTTGCCTCTAAGTTGTCTAAGTGTAGACAATTATTATTTTTTTTTTAACAGGGTGGTCGCAAAGTTGAATTCAGTGGAGAGCCAAAGGTAAAAGTCTATTTGAATGTCCAAAGGTATTTTATAACATATGAACTACACATGGGTAGGTAAACATATCTTGATCGTGTACCAACTACTGATGGGTTAGTGGCTGGTCCTGCTGTATGTGTTCACACCACAAAACTGCAATTTCTGTCACATTTATGCATCCATCACATACATATATGGCAGTATTAACAGCGGTCTGGATAATGCAAATGGGTAATGAACATTCAAGCCTTCATGTTACATCTCTAAGGGAAAGACCTCTTGAAGAGAATAGAGAGATCCCAATAATTAGTTTCATAATCTCACCTTCTCCCTCTGTGTGCCCATGCAAAAGAAACTATCGTCAGAATTCATCATGCTCTCCGCAACTTTTCTTTTACTTCATTTCTGCTACAGGTAATCATTTATGAGAAGCCTTTCTTTGAAGGGAGACATGTGGAAATAGAATCAGAGATCTTCATGCTAGATGACAAGGAATCAGAAGAAAAGAGAAGACTTCCACTTACATCAGTGGGATCCATGAAAGTACTGGGAGGAGTGTAAGTGTGGGAAAACAGCGGCAATATTTCCCCTTCAGCTGAAGTAGTAACTCCTTAGGCTGGAAATTGCAGTGGACAAATTCAGTACCTGTTTATGTTCTCTGTTTTCCTAGTTTTTGCGTTTACATATATGCCTGGGTTAAATTTGCAAGTAGTCACACCAAAAGAACAAATTCCACACATCTGTAGCTGCTCCGTAACAACACGGAGTGGCAGTTGTCCATTTTCTCACGCTGACTCTGTTGTTGTTGTTTAGCTGGGTCGCTTATGAGAAGCCTGGGTTTGAAGGCCATCAGTACTTGCTGGAAGAAGGAGCGTATCGGGATTGGACAGACTGGGGTGGCTATGATGAAGCGTTGCAGTCACTGCGACCGATTGTTGGCGTAAGTCCCAAGAACATGTAGGCTTCTCCTGAGTGCACCAAGATGTCATGTTGCATTTTCCTTATGGTGCTTCCCTTTGTTTTAACAGGACTTCTCAAGTTCCCATATGATAATGTACAGTGAAAAAGACTTCGGATCAAAGGGTGCCAATATTAATGTGTTAGGAATTATTTCCAATTTGAAAGACACTGGATATGGGCTGAGGACACAGTCTATAAATGTGCTAAGTGGCGTGTAAGTGATATTTTTAATTGCTGTTCAATTTTAAATGTGCTATTCCTTTTAGAATTTGATAGTATTTGCAGGTGTTTTTCAGCACTCTGACTTCTAATGTCTGTGTGGAGTCTTCAGATAAAGTTTTCTGCCCTCGACTGCAGAATGTGAAAAGTAAGGTTTTTGTGAATATGTACCATAAATTGGTTTTCTTCTCATAAGATCAGATGGTCCCAGGAAATGTTGACTTACTGATGCACAAAGTATGAAAGTATGGTATGACGTTTCATCAGAGATGCACAAATAGCTTGTTCTCGTGGCTGTATTTTTTTTAAAAGTGTTTCAACAGCAAAGTCATTATGGAGCTAATTTCCAGTTTTGAAACTAATTTGCAGGCTTCTTGTGTTTGACCAGAGACAAATTCCTTGCTCTTTGTCTCAGCTGTGTGTAAAATGGAGATAACTCTTACTGTGCTCACTAATACATTCTGATATTAAGGAGACTTCAACTGTTCTGAAAAGTAACACTGCTTTTGCAGTGAATCCCATAGGTTAATAGTATTTTAGCACCGTGGTGGTGTTTTTTATTGTTTGGGTTTGGTTTTTTTTTAACACAGTGGTTCCCAAATCTTTTCATTGGCATGGCCATTAACAACTTTTACTCTTTGTGGCACATGTGTTGCCACGTGCAGTTGATAAGTTGATAGACTTTGCTCTTTGATTTGTTCAGTACATCAATTGCAAATAGAGTTTCACAGCCTTGCAGACTACATCAAAGTATTTTGGAAATACAAACAAGTATTAGCAATCATGTCTGCACATATACAAAAATACTTGAAGTAGTAGAGCCAAAAGAGTGTGAGACGTACAGTCTCTCTCCCTGCCTGGTATGCAGGTGACTTGCTGAAAGCTCTGCCTTACCCAGCCACACCCTAAATCTTTGTGTGTTATCTGTGTGATATCTCTGCAAGTTTTGTCTGGCTAAAGATTGCAGAATCAAGCTCAGTGCATTCCAGAGGAATGCTTTTGATTTTTATATGAATATGGTGCGACAGCAGCGTTTTTTTCCGCCTGGTGACCTTTGAGGCCACTGCGCCCTTTTGTCTTCTGTAATATGCAAGCGAGATTCATGTGAAAGAGTTGCCTCTGAAGACTGGGAAACAAAATGTGGGTTACCTATCATGCCCTTTGTGTAGTTGTTCTAGTAATTGTCTGTTGCAGCTGAGATAGGAATCATACTTGACTTCGAGTATTCTAGTAATTAAGAGTGACTCTCATACTGTGATGGTAAAGGCGGCTAGAAGTCATTACAAACAAAACTCTTGTCCCACAGACTCTGCTACCACTACTGTAATCTCACCTTGTAGTCTCCTAAAGATGTAATTTGCAGGAATAAGCTTTTTAAAAATTTAGGTGCATTGTAGATAACAGGTGGCTAGCACTCAACTCTGAACAGTCTTGTATGACCCTTTTGTTTCCAAAGCGGTTGTGAGTGTTTGGGGGTTTTGTGGTGGTGCTCTTAGTAAATGCTAACATGCCAGAAAGGTTGAATGATCCAGGTTAAGTCATGCTTGGTCATGAAATGCTTTATTTTAAGTGTTAAGTAACTGTTCAGGTAGAAAAATTTTATATCTTTCCTTCCAAGAAAGCAGTCATGGAGTGATGAATAATCCGTTGAGCAATTTCCTGAGCTGTTTAGACTGTAGCGTAGGTGATGTCATTGTGAGCTGTGACAGATTCAGTAAAAGCTTGTCGTAATATTTTGAAGTAACCTTCCTGGTATCATACTGAAAATACTTTATTTAAAAAAAACAAAACATGTAAGAAGCCCTGAACCTTTCATAGCAATCTTCTAACTACAGGTATCTGGGGTAAGCAGTTATAGCGGTAACAGATGATCTGTATTTCCCACATAATGAATTTGATTGCCCTGCAATTTAAAGGGTATATCAAAGAAAAGAAAGCGTGGCACTGCAGCGTGCAGATACTACCGAACAAGTTCTAAGCTAAACTGCATCTCTAAACTGTATGCTGAAGACAGCCTAGCTCTGCTTTTGGGGGGTGAATATTCCATTTTGGGGTAATTGAACGCTAGCTGCATTAAAATTTTCACCTACTGTGTTTCTGAAGAATGTTTCCAATCAATATTTTAATGATTTTTGCAAAATCCATTGTAAAGACCTCCTGAAAGAAATATCCTAAAGTGATGAGGATTGACGACTTCAAAAATGAAAGTGTTTTGCTCTTGAGTGTACTTCAGAGCTTGGCCAAGCATAAAACCCAAGATATTTTGTTCTTCTCCCATTGGGGTGGGACAAAGCCTGAAAAGAGAGGCCTTTCTTTTAAGTAGGGTTTGATGTTTGCTTCCAAATTGGCAGAATTTTAAGTGGTGGAAAATGGAAATACTTACTAGCAACAGGTAACACCCTTTACAAGTTTAAGCAAGTACTAAAATCAACTGTTGTACAATTTTGATTTCCTCTCTGCTTAAAAACTCTTCAAGCATATATTTAATAGTGATCAAAATCACAGGAATTGCTTGGTTGAAACGTGCCTTTTCTTTATCCATAAACATATCAAACTTTTGCCAAAAATCCTGAAAAAGACCGTCTTTTAGTTGATCCTTTTTGAACTTGGTGGAAGAACTTTTCCAGATTTATTTTTTTACGTAGGCATTTATCTTACTGTGGTCATGTAATCAGCCTGGTTTTCCCCTAATTTTAAAGTAATTAGTCCACAGTGCAGACTTGGCTGTTTCTGGTGTAAATATGGATAGTGAGATTAAGGAAATTATTAGGTGATGAGCAGTTCATGATACAGGAGCCAGAACGTAGTAAATTTAATGCAGATGCACTCGGGAAGGTATCATGGGTGAAACTAAAGAGATGTGAGGTATAAGAACAAACCTCTGCTGGGAGCTGAAAAGGGCAAGAGCCCTTGGGTACCCTGTGGGAGAAAATTTTAAACAGAGCTTCCACTTTCCTCCATCTCTGAACTGAGCTGAACTGAAGTTTGGCAAAACCTTTCAAGGAGTCAGGAAATTAAAGTTTGTAGGTCCCTGGGATACTAGGAATCACAAGCATGAAGGGGTATGATAAAGAACCTTGGTTTTTTTTCTCTTACAAACCGAATTTTATTACCTCCACCTCTCTGTTAATCATGCTACAAATCTGCAAGTGCCAGTTAACTTCCTGGTCCCTTGTGGTCTATGGGATTAGCATGTATAGGCCAATCTAGACCCATTGCCTCTGTGTAATATTTAAGCTTTAAAGATTGTGGATTCTGTTTCAGACCTGAAGAAGTGCTTCTGTGCCTGAAAGCTTATTTTTTATAACTATGGCATTTGGTTTAATGAAGGTGTTGCCATTTCCTTGGTAGCTGAGAGAGAAGGTCCTTCCAGGACTTCGGTAATCTGTCAAATCCTAAAATGAGTCTGAGCAGTACAAACAGGGGGATTACCCCTCTCAGCTAACGTTAAAAGCAGCATGCGTGATGAGAAGTGGACAATGTTTTAAAACACAAAGTTAGGTAAGATGAGACCTGGGCTAACCATGGGCAAAGGTCATTTTTGTCTGTGTCTGGGTTCTTGGCTGTTCTTCCAGACCCTGTTTGGCACTGCGCTTCCTAGACATCATATATAGAAGGTTTTGGGGAAAGACACTGTGCTTGTAACAGTGCTAACAATATATAAATTACACTTCTCTCTACATCTCTGGTTCCAGGGGCATGGATGGTGCAAAGGAGTGAAGGTTTCCAGCACTACCCTGCCAGCAACCTGGGATGAGGCTGTTACTCAGCCTAAGACAATTTGTAGGGCTGGGTGTTACAAAAACTGTTGTGTTAGGAGAACTCACTCCCTGTGGGGCAGGGTTGTTTTTGCCGTGCTGCAGAGCAGTACTTCAGTTTTTGTGGTGCCTGGCAGCTGGGATGTGACTCTCCTGCTCAGATCTGGAGGTGATGTCTTGCTCTCCAGGCCTTTCTGTTAAGTCAGAAGTTGGATTAAGACAGTGCTCCTTCCTAGGGATAGTCTAGAGGTCTGACAGGTTTAGCTGGTACTGAATTCACCTGCCTGTCCTTGATGTTGTTATTACTCTCAGCAGTTTGTATGGGCTTCTGAATGAAGCGGAAAAGCACAAATATTTCACCAATAAGCCCTGACTCTAGAAACTCACTAACTGCATGGGCTGACTTGCATGGGAGAGTGGTACTTACTTATTTAAATCCCATTGGTTTCAACATAAACATGTGCAAGTGAGATATGTTGATTACTTCTGTGTTCAGGCTTCTTTTTAAATGGGGGAAATGAAAAAACTCCAACGGAGAGATTCTTAGGAGAATCTTAGGAGAAGACATCTGGCATGTTTTATGATTCAGTTGATATCAGAAACACTTGATCGCAGAAATCTCAGTCAAGTTAAACTGTCATGCAGTGTAGTTGTAGCCTGGCATTTGTGCATTGAAAAATCTAATGAGCGTCTGCTGAAGAAATTAGTTAAGGAAACCTCATTTCTACAGCTTTTGGTATATGTGGCATACAGGTATAGACACACCTCAGACACTTGGACTGTCTGCTCAATTTACTGTACATACCAATGTCTCTCTGATGAATTACTGTGAGGTGATTTTGAAATGTGCCTTGAAATATGCCTTAAGTAATTAGTGCGTAACAAGTTAGAATAATTGATTACATCTGAGGCAAACCAAGAGATGTGAATAGTGATAAATGTGAATCACTATATGAGTGTTTGGCATGGACAAATAATACAAAGCTCATACTCTCAGCACATACATGTTGATACAGCTTTATTTAGGTTTGAAGTTATCCCACTTCTTATATCTGCAGAGACTCTGGCATTTGTTCTTGGAATAAAACTGCAGTGTAACAGAATCCAGTTGCTTGACACACATAGATCATTTTATGGTGAATTTAGATGGTGAGAGTTAGCCTCCACTGCAAATGATAAGCTCCGTATCATTTTACTGCTTTATGATGTGAAATTTCTTGTTAGCGTTGAAACTCTGTAAGAAGACTGCACTGAAAGTGGATTTTGGCACAACCTATCACATACTAGTTACTCAACGTATTGGCTAAAATTAAAAGCTGGTTGACTATGAGTAGAAGATTATCTGTAGAACCAGGAACCAGCAAGATGTCCTGATACCTGCATAAGTACAATGAATGAAACTCAGCTGTTACTCTGGCCAATTCTAATATCAGCAGTCAAAAACAAACAAAAAAGATGAGTTTAAGAAAGAGCTAGAATGTAATTATGGGAAAGTTTGGGAAGTCTAGCAGTGAAAGCAACAAGTGATGCAGGTTATCACAAAACCAAAGGTAGTGCCAATGCAGAAATGCTTTATCTGGGCTTTCAATATGGAGCCAAGGTTAGAAGAACGCAATAATAGAAAGTTTATTTAATGTGGTAGGCTATGCATAGCAAGATTAGCTGACAGCAGATACTTCAGGCTAGAAATAAAGCACTGCAGGGGTAGTTGAATATTGGAGAGGTGTATGTGCATGGGCTTTGGAGTATCAGATACACGGGTTTGTTTAGGGTTGTAATAGTGTCACAGTTCGGCACTTGAAGAAATTTATTTGTTCTTACATTATCTAGACAGTAATGAATATACACATCAGTAGTTTGGAAAAGTAGTGTGACTTCTGCCCATCGCTGTCCTCTTCTGTCTCTCTTAGGTGGGTTGCTTATGAGAATCCTGAGTTTACGGGGGAGCAGTATATACTGGCTAAAGGGCTTTATCCCAGCATTGAGGCATGGGGGGGGAAGAACTGCAAAATATCTTCAGTTCAACCCATCATTATGGTAAGGAGTTCATTTTATACTTGTTCTGCAAGTTTCTCTGAAGTATTTGGAGCTATACTTTTTTCTGTCAAATTCAGATTATTTACATTCTTTAAACAATAATTACTACAAACTTTTATGTTTGTTATTTTAGCACTGTTTAAAACACTTTTTTCCCTTTTTTCCCCTCCAAACTTTTGCAGGAGATTGTTGGAAGCGAAAGGGGTAAAGTCAAGGTAGGATATTTCTCTAAGTGCATGAAACATAATGTGTAGTGTCTGTAACGTATAAATAAAGAAATGGCTTTTTGTCTAGTGTAACACCCAGGTATTTGCATAGATGGTTGACTAGTAAGACAAACAGTGAGAACTGCAGGCGAAGGAAGGCTGCTTTTCAGACCCCTTGAGTAAGGCACATTAAGGCCCAAGGAAAGTAGGTTTTAATACATGGCTGCCATCAGAACTTTCTCTGGGCACAGGCAATGTTTTGGTTCAGCAAGTGAGCTGTTTTGGGGTATCGGTGACTGTTGTGAGGAGCTGGAGCTGGAAGCTCCAAATACTGCTTGTCAATAACTAAGAGAAGGAAATGGCAGAGAGAACTTGTCTGTTCAGTGAGTTAACATATTTTTATGTTGGACTGTCTCCTATGTGCAAATACTAATCTGTAGTTATGACAGTGAGGCTAATGGCCAGCTTTTTCATAATTCTGAGCCTTTTTGTGTTTGTCCCTGTACAAAGTTACTTTTATTTTAATTTCGGTCAAAATGGTGAGTATGCCATGGAAGTGAAAACTAGGGAGAAAAGTCTTAGCTGTCTCGTTTGCATTCTTGATTAGTAGCATGCCTTACTGGAATCTCCTATATAGGGATAATGTATAAACTATGGGGAATAAAAATCTCAAGGCTGCTTATTTTCAGCGATGTGCATGAAAAATTATTTTCATCTGTATATTATGTGCCTATTAAGACCTTATCCTAAGGAGACAAAGAAGTACTGGCTTGTAGTGAAGAGGCTGCATCCCTTGTCAGCATGTTCCTCTTCGGAGAACCCTGTACATGCCCACGCTTGTATCTCTGTTAAGAGTGAATAAAGCTGCTAGGCATGTGATAATGTGAATGACTTCTGTGTGATCAGGGCTAATTATCCTCTAACAAAATTAGCAGGTTTGCTGCTTAGAAGTTTTTTTTCTCTTTTTAACAAGGACAAAAGACTCTGGGTGACGTATGCTCTGTTATCCTCTGAGCAGAGAAAGAACTGACATGACTGTAACTATAGCTGTAACACATAAAACCCATCTGCTCAGGGAATATATACCATGCCTGTTGGCATGCTGAGTACTTTGCCAAGATTATGCACCATTTATGTTCTGAGAGACAGATAGTTTTCATTTAGGGGGAAGAGTATGTATTTTGGAGATTAAGCGGATTAATAATCTAAAGCAAAACCGTTTATGGCTCTTTACTAAAGGTGTGCCTATTCTGGCCATTCTGTGGGGATTTAAAAACCTTCCCAGCAGATAGTCTGAGGAGCTATCTTTGTTAATGTTGTTTTAATTATTTCATATGTTACTGAGTGATTTACAGCCAGAAGTAATTTTTGATATTGTTACCTTGCTGTCTTGAACAAGGAGTACAGCACTGAAGAGGTAACAAAAAGTATATGTAACTGAGGAAGGCTGGGTGTTTTAAGTATTTTCTAATCTAATTATAGAAGTAATGGCAGAGACACGTTACTGAAGGTCGAAGAATGAATTTTTAAATATGTTTCTAACTTTTTAAAGGTCCAGTTATTTTCAGAGCCTGAATTCAAGGGTAACTGCCAAATATTTGACAAAAACACAAGATGTATTGATTCATTTGCTGTGAAGTCTTCAAAAGTTTTAGATGGCAGGTAAGTTATATTGAATGAATATTGCAAAATCACTAAAATGGTAAAAGTTTTGTAAAAAGCAACCAGCTTTCTAACACCTGAAGTGGTTTCATATATGGGGACTTACAGAGAACAATGCTTTGCAGTTTACACATCAATCTTTAGCTTGTCAGGACAAAACATTGTAAATAATGTTTCTGTCTATAGCTCTTGCTAAAGGCAAACGCTAGCATTGTTTTACTTGCACAGAATTCCTAAGAGGTAATTTCTTCTTCTTCCTGCAGCTGCATAGTGTATGACCAGGAAGAATTCTGCGGTAACCAGTATGTGTTAGAAGAAGGAATCTATCCTGACCTGACAGCGATGGGTTGTTCACCCCAGGCGGTTCTAAAATCTTTACAGATTATAAATATTGTAAGTAAAGCTATTAGAAATGTTGTGAAGTAAAGATCAGTGCACTGATGACTCTGACCTCCCCATTTTTTGCAACAGTAAAAATGCTAGGGCCACACAGACAACAGAGGAGTATTTTTTTTGGTTTTTCCTATGCAGTAGCAGTTAAAAATCCTAGCTGCAGTCAGTTTTTTTGACCTCTGTGTTGCTTTTGCAGAGGAGAGGACATCACAGAAGCAGCTGTCTGGGATTACTGTTCTTAATAACATTAAGGACTTCTGTAAAGAGTCAAAGATGTGTCAGATAGACTCTTTATTTCCCAGTAGGAAAGACCACTTAGAGTGGGTTGAGAAATGTCAGTAGGACAGCATCAGGAAACATCTGTACTACAGACCTTTTTTTTTGTGTATATTAAAAAAGCAGACTTAACCAAGCAACTTTACATGAAGTACATGTAATTAAAAAACACTGTTGCTATCATCAGGGAAATGCAGTTTGAGTTAATCACAAAATAATGCGCCCGTCTAGATAAAGTAAAGCAACACCCAGTGCCATGTGGCAAAATCAGACAGTGTTGTTGTTACATGTGGTGGATACAAACTAAACAACATTTACATATTTTGTAACTCATCATTGGTGAGGAATGAGTTTGCTCAAGACTATAACCAATCATTATGATGGATCATGTACAGAATCTTTGAGTATCTTTTAAGACCAAAATGGGGTCAAGAATCCAGGAGCTTACGGCAATATGAAGAGATGGTACTCATTTTAAAAAAGGAGGAGTACACTATTGACTCTCTTCTTTGAATTTGGCAACTTTATTGCACTCCACTGTAATTTTGCTAACCTGTCAGTGATGTAGCAGTTGACGAAGGAGAACTAAAATGTGTCATCCTCTTTCATGTCTCGGGAGCATTTTGATGTACAGTGTAAACAAACATCTGCAGCAAGTAAGTCTGGCTTCTGAGCTCTTTGGCTGTCCAGTAGACAGATACTATTAAAAAAAATAGAAGTGTTTCTGCCCAAGCTTGGTGGGTGATCACCATGAATTAAAATATGCTCTTTTGTACCTGTCAATATCAAGTTCTTGGGTTTAAAATGCTTGTTTCAAGCTGGAAGGATCTTCTTACTTTTGGAAGATAATTTGTAGCAGAGACTGTTGTGTTAAAACAGCTAAATGCCAGTTCTGTACATCTTATAAGAACTTAAACTTCTGAAACCTGTTGTAGCCCTACAATTTATCACACTTCAGACTGCAGCACAGAGCTGCATCTGGCTGCAAGTTATGTGCTGCTGCTTCCTTCTTCAGAGGCTTCCTACCTGTAGAGAAGAGAAAAATGGGTTGCTTTGCTCAGTGGTTTATTAGCAAACCAGAATACAGAGAATAATAAGTCAGGTGGAAGTGATCATATTATACCGTTCATTTTTCGTAATTTTACAAAAGCTTGAACGTTGTTATTCTAGATACTGGTTTCACCTGTCAGATTTATTTTGGGACCTTTTTTGGCAGAGCCGATCTTAATTCTTCCCCACCATCTGCCATTCCCATAACTTCCCTTGTGATTTTTCTGTGACATTTCTGTACAAGAAGCACCTTCGCTATTTTAATATGTCACATTACTTTGCTTATCTAGTTTAACTCCCTTTTGCAGGGATCCATTTCTAAGGGACCATAAAAAAAAAGGAAATGAAAGGGATATTTGATAAACTTGGAAGTGAAAGTTAAAAGGGCTTTTGTAGGCTCAAGGTTTTTGGTTTTTTATACCACTGTACCTTTCTTGATTGTGCTTCCTTTGCATGCTCCCGATGGTTGTGCTGCAGACCAAAAAAGGCATTTTTCTTTCTTGAATTTGCCACATGTTCTTTTGCCTGAGCATACTGTAAAAACAACTGTGAATGTGGTTTATGCTTGAACTGTTGTATTGAAAATACTTCTTTTTAATGAACTTCTTTTCAACTCTGTGAAACATAAATGTAGATATGCAGGAGCACCAGCTTCGTGCAGTGCAGCACATGGGAAGTAACTGAAAGAAAACTTGTGAGCTGACTTTGCACTTCTGTCTGTGGAGAACATTTTATATAACAGTGTTGCTACTCCATCTAAAAAATGCCCAGAGTGGAAGGTGTGGCAGAAAATTGGAGGATTTCCTTTTCTGTCTGTGTGTTTTCTTTGTAAGTGGATTATTTCTGAAGCATTGCATATGGCTTAAGGGCCTGCTGCCTGACCAGTTGCGTGTCTCAGAGTGCAGGTGTGCAGGTCTGTAAAAGGGCTGAGGGGACAAGAGACACCGGGACATCATCATGGTGCGACTGTTCCTATTGGGCTTTTTACCCGTGATGACATATGACACACTGACTAGTGTTAACATTTCATGGTGGGGATGAGTGTACTCTGATTTTGGAGTAAGCTGAAAGGCCTCTCCTGGCATTTTCCACAGCCTAGCAGCGTGCGTGCAGTCAGGAAGCATAGCTCAGCTGCTGTGCGATAACATGGACCACTGCTGAGATAATGGTAACGCTCATGCAACATTGTCATCCAGGCCCTTAAACACCTCAAGGAAGATTAAAGAGGAGTTTAAGGACTGTCTAGAAATTGGTAGGCATGAAGTCTTGCCTAACAGAGTCACAAGGAAGTGTGGATATCCACTGCTATGCGTGTATGGAGCCACCTCTGCCTCGGAGGGCCTGTTTCCATGCCTGAGGCCAGATGGGAGTCTGTCGAGTCTTCGCGTCATGTCAGGCGTTCCCGATCCAGTTGATGTGTTTTGAGCATGCTGAACACATGCCAGCAGGAAGAAGCACTTCTGGCTATGGTGTTGGTTTTGTGCAGTCGTTGCTGGAAGACTTGAGAGAAAGGGAGTGGCATAGTCATTTCATCTATGAGCATAAACTGTAGCGCCAGGACACTTGCGCTTAACTGACTTTACCCTGAGGGATTTCAAACCCTTACCTCCCAGCTTCCAGGGGAAAGCTTTAATTATGAGAAGTTATTTCGAGTCCACTATAGGTACCTTGCCATGAGGAAAAGAGTCCAAGGTTCGTTATCCAGAAGACATTTAAAATTGATTCAGTGGTGCAGGGAGCTTCATGTGGGCAGAATCCCTTTGACACCAGAAGCATTTTGACAGGGAGAAGAATCATCTCCCCACAGCAATTTAGAGGATTCAGATGTTACAGCTTTTGCAGTAACATGAGCCATGAATTTCACCTCAGAAGTATGAATCTTGAAGCTTTTGTCTAGTCAGAGATTGATGTTGCCATAACTTACTATAAGAATTATAAATGAGAGCAGTAAGTGCTAAGCAGTGCTGACAAGGCTGTTGTCATTTGAAGCTGTAGAAATCAATATTAGCTTACTGTGTGTTTCGGTCTGAAGATGAAAATTCCTACAATAAGTGGGTTTTAGTGCAATGGAAGAGGGATATGGCATTAATTAGAATGTATTTTAAAACATACTTAAGGTATTATTCAGGAATCAACCACAGAGACCTTTGTGTGTGCCTTAAGGAAGTTTTACGTTCCATGCAAGAAGATCCCTTGTGTGTTTTGTATAAAGGCTTTTTATTACTTTCTAAATTTCTTTTAAGTAACCTGTTGCAGAGCAAAAACATTATTCAGGGTCTTTGATCTTATACAATCAAGAAGAAACCTCAGAAATAAAAGGGCTGTGTGGAGTAATCATGTTCACAGTCACCGTCTGGAGTTCTGACATCCTATAAAAGTGTCGTCTTCCTTTTACAGGAGCTGTCTGAGCCATGCATAGCTCTTTTTGAAAAGGTGGGTTTCCAAGGAAAGAAAATAAAATTCAGTACAGAAATCTTAAATCTCCAGTTCCTGGGATACAGTCCTCAAATAGCTTCAGTTCAAGTCCTTGGCGGCATGTAAGTTTAAAATAACTTTTTGATTCTTTAGAATGATGTACTTATTCAATAGAAAAATTACAGGTGTTAGAAACCAAGTAGTATAAAATTAGAATATCATAATGTGTGCAGTGCATTAATGCAGTTTCTAGTTATAGAACCTTTTCACATCCTGCTTCAAGAACATGCTATCACTGACTGTGCCCTGTGCTAGAAGTTGAAATGAATTTGAGTAAAGCTTACAAGGAAACTGGTGTCTTCTCTCATGCCATATTATAAAAGCCAACTTGCACAGCATCCTTAAAACCAACTTCTGTGGTCTTGGTTTAGGTCTCAATCATTTAAAAAAAAAAATTCTGTTTGTGATCTGTGTCATGTCACAATTTCAAAATGTTTTAATAAGTCTTCATGTTCATCCTTTTACCTAGATGTTATGGACACAGTGGTACAATCAGATCATGATCTGGCCCCTTTTGGCATTAGTAATAATCCCTTTTACTTCAGTAATTGGGTCAGAGTCTTGGTTGTAAATCTAGCAGTTAAATTTTTCTCAGCTATTTTTAAGCAATTGCATTCCCTAAATTTACTTTTGAAGAGCGTGTAAAAAAGTAGTCTGTGAAGAAATCAAAAAACTGTCTGGAAGCATTTTGAAAACTAGTGTGTTATCTTTTTCCAGGGTTCCAGCAGATCTGTTAAATTTATCATTTTGTGATTTTTCCTGCTGTTAACCTCTACTTCCAAGATACTTGCCCCAAGTATATGCTCAATTTTTTTTCTAACTTGAAGAATGTGACTTATTTTTTCATTAATAGATGCATGTTACTGTTGCTTTGCATTTAAATGTGTTCTTTTGAAGACTTATATTTCCAAGATGTGTGCTAGAGAGATGCTGTTGGATAGCTTAAGACTGCCCTCAAGTGGATAGCTAACACCAGACTGGTAGAGCAAACCATTTTTCCCTATCTGGATAAGCTGGTCAAAGGGTTTTCTTAGGACACTGAACTGACATTTGAAACATAAAGGTCATAGGAGAAGGTACATGCTCCGTATTCTTAAGTCTCTTGAGATTTCAGTATCTTTTACCTTAACCACAATATAGTTGATTCTCACTTTCCATAACATGAAATAACATCAAGTCAAACATAAGATACTACTTTGCCGAGAACATGGCTACCATGATTCCAGGTAATGGAGTCGTGAATTGTGTGTGTTTCCTATCCAATTAATGTATATGCTTTTTTCTGGTTGATAGCTGGAAACATGTAGAGTATGATATGAAAATCCTGATTTCATTGTGTCAAAATACGGGTTTCAGAGTGTCCCTGTTCCTACTGCTTCCCTTACTTGAAGGGGTTTTCATCTTCTCTTCCTTTTGCTAAGAGACATCTGTTTATAATTCTCTTAATTTCATACTGGGGGTTAGATGTGTATTAGGCTGTGAAAAAGCATCAAAATTAAGGTGAATGTGCTTCTTGTGGATACAGATGACTACTGACAAATCAGAGGAAAGGAGGTAACAGGAAAATGTGCATACAGAGCGTTCATGTACTCAGAAACCTATGGCTGTTGGACAGTCACAGCAAATCAGTGTAAGAAAACTCAACAGATCGCACTGTATAGCAGCCTGTTTCAAAGTCTAGTTGTAATTCACTGACTGTGCCTGTAGTAGAGAAGCGGAAGTCAGGTTCTGACAGGTTGCTGTCAATGCAATTGTAAGCATGGTTGGATGTGTGCTAGGAAATCTGTTGGATGTGATGCCCATCTACAAGAAGGGCTGGAAGGAGGATCTGGGGAACTACAGGCCTGTCAGTCTGACCTCAGTGCCAGGGAAGGTTATGGAGCAGGTCATCTTGAGTATGTGGCACGTACAGGACAACCAGCTGATCAGGCCAAGTCAGCATGGGTTTATGAAAGGCAGGTCCTGCTTGACTAACCTGATTTCCTCCTATGACAAGATGACCCGCTTAGTGGATGAGGGAAAGGCTGTGAATGTTGCCGACTTAGACTCTAGCAAAGCCTTTGACACTGTTTCCTACAGCATTCTCCTGGAGAAACTGGCTGCTCATGGCTTGGATGGGTGTACTCTTCGCTGGGTAAAAAACTGGCTGGATGGCTGGGCCCAGAGATTTGTGGTGAATTGACTTAAATCCAGCTGGCAGCCAGTCACAAGTGGTGTTCCTCAGGGCTTAGTACTGGGGCCAATTCTGTTCAATATCTTTATCAATGGTCTGGACGAGGGGATCTAGTTTGCAGATGACACCAAGTTGGGTGGGAGTTTTGATTTGCCTGAGGGTAGGAAGGCTCTGCAGAGGGACCTGGACAGGCTGGGTCGATGGGCGAAGGTCAACTGTATGAGATTCAACAAGGTCAAGTGCTGGGTCCTGCACGTGGGCCACAACAACTCCATGGAACGCTACAGGTGTCGGGAAGAGTGGCTGGAGAGCTGCCTGCCAGAAAAGGAACTGGGGGTGTTGGTTGACACCCAGCTGAACATGAGCCAGCAGTGTACCCAGGTGGCCAAGAAGGCCAACAGCATCCTGGCTTGTATCAGGAATAGAGTGGACAGCAGGAGCAGGGAAGTGATCATCGCCCTGTACTCGGCACTGGTGAGGCCGCACCTTGAATATTGTGTTCAGTTTTGGGCCCCTCAGTACAAGAAGGACATTGAGGTGCAGGAGCGTGTCCAGAGAAGGGCAACGAAGCTGGTGAAGGGTCTGGAGCATGTGTCTTATGAGGAGCGGCTGAGGGAGCTGGGGCTTTTTAGCCTGGATAAAACTAAGCTCAGGAGAGACCTTAGTGTTCTCTACAACCTCCTTTCAGGTAGTTGTAGCGAGGTGGGGGTCGCTCCCTTCTCCCAAGTAACAAGGAACAGGACAAGAGTAAACGGACTCGAGTTGCACCAGGGGAGGTTTAGACTGGGTACTAGGGAAAATTTCTTCACCAAAAGGGCTGTCAAGCACTGGAACAGGCTGCCCAGGGAAATAGTTGAATCACCATCCCTGGAAGTATTTAAGAGACGTGTAGATGTGGTGCTTAGGGACATGGTTTAGTGGTGAACTTGGCAGAGCTAGGTTAGCAGTTGGACTTGATGATCCTAAACATCTTTTCCAACCTAAATGATTCTATGATTCTATACAAAATGTTCCCATATGCTTTGTCTCTGTCTTCCCCCTGAGCTTCCCCCCCAGTATTTGGAAAGAAGAAAGGTGTTCTGAAATAAAACCTCTACCAAAATACCCTAGAGAACTTCACCCTGTTGAGTTCCAGTATTTGCTTGTTGCAGCCTGCATCCCTAGTAGTTCTTTCCTGTGTGGGTCAGACCTGTCCAAATTAAGATACAGAACTACTGGTTTTGCACATGCAACAATCTAGCATATACAGCATATGCAACAGACCCATATATGCTCCTTGAGGAGTCACAGTACCTCCTGAAAACAGATGATATTTAAAAGTTGGCTTCTCCCTTTAAGGCAAGAAAATACTTTGTTTCATTCAGCTTGTAATTTTTGAATAACGGCTTTAAAACGTAAACTCCAGTGTACTCATCTTAATGTGGTTGATCTAAATCAGGACAAAATTTTATTATTTTTGAAGACCTGTTAAAAGGAAGGTTATTGGCTTTCCAAAACTAAACACTACTACTTTGTGGGGCAGATTTCTGTTAAACCCATTTATTGATTCCAAAGCAGGATTTGGCAGTAAAAGCATTCTGTCTTTTTTTTTTCTCCTTTTTTTCTCATAGATGGATAATTTATGAGCATAGTAATTACAGGGGGCGTCAGATGTTGTTATCACCGAATGAAATTCCAGATTGGTATAAAGTGAGTGGCTATTGTCAGATAGGTTCTCTGAGACCTTTACTGCAGGTGAGTAGGCTCTGACATGAGATTGTCAAGTAGTAATTTATATTTTGTAATGGGGTTGAGGGAATATTATACAGTTGGAAGCAATGTTACTGTTCTGATGCGTGTCACAAGCTTCAGCAATGGCAACTGTAAAGAAATTGCTTTACAGTTTCACTTGTCATAATCAAAAGCTATTTGATTATGCTACATGGCTTTGCAGTTCTACTGCTTAAACTGTTCATTAAGCATACTTTAAACCAAAGTATAGAAGACAGCATACAATTGGCTAAATTATTTTAATAAATAATGGCTATACTATATATGAATTATTTTGTTTTATAATTAGTGCCCAAACTGGTCAGTGGCATACTGTCTGCACTATCTGCGTTATTTTTCAAGCAACAAGAAAACTGGTCAACAAAATTGGATACTTCAATTAGTAGTGATTTTGTGTTGATTTAGGGGGAAAGGTTCTTCCCTGCTTATTATTTGGCAGAATAATTTGCAAATCTAATGCAAAACTTATTCTCGCGGTGTCCTTTTCATTTGCTGCTCTAAATAAGGACCATGTGATTTGGTCCAGTGCTGCAGCAGTCCTGTGAGCTTTAACATTTGAGGTTCTTGTTGAGCTGTATTTTATTCAGGAAACAACTTTTTCTAATTCACAGACTACTTGTACCTGTAACCAAATGCATTTGCTTGCTGCCATAGCGTTGTCTTTGTATAGCCTTAAGCAGAGTTAGGAATAATGCATTTTGACTGCCCTGGCTGAGAGCTTTGTCTGAACAGAAATGTTAATGTGTAACAGGCCGCAGCATGAATGTGCAGTGTAATACTTGCTGCCAGTGAAATAAGCAGCACTGCATAAGTGCACCTTAATGAAAGCTAAGAGCCTCTATACAAGAAGTTAGCAGAGAGAAGTTAGTGCTGCTCTCAGTTAAAAGTTCTTAGCTTTCCACTGTGTGCTGATCTCAGTCCATAGGAAAGCCTAAAACTCTCCATGCAGAATGGTGAGTTCTCAAAGCTTGGCTTGTCCTAGATATTTATGGACTTTGGAATTACATTCTAAAATAGAAAAGTTAAGCTTTCTGAAAGGGAGGCACGGGGTTCAGCACTGCACAGTAATTGCTCTGAAGTTAACCAGAGCAGGATGTGTTCTGTGCTGAGACTGTGGTTAAAGAGTTCTGTTGTTTTCTGCAGAAACGTGTGTACTTCAGGCTTCGAAACAAGGAAACGGGAAAATTCATGTCAGCTGATGGAAACTTAGACAATCTGAATCTTCTCAGAATACAGGTTGCAGAAGATACAGACTCAGATGACCAAATCTGGGTTTATCAGGATGGATTCATAAGGTGCCGGGTGAGGTTCAAGTTCAATGTGAATTTTCTCTTTTCCTCTCCGACGTAGGGCTTTCTGAATTCAATTCCTACTGTATCATCTTATTTTATTTTATAGACTTATTCTGTTTCAGCTGTAATATAATTTTTGTAGGGGTTTGTGGTTGTTTTTTTGTTTAATTGAACTCTGGCTTTTTCAGGTGATACAAACTAGTTGTATGATACCTTTTTTGACATCATTGATTTTGAGAGATTTTAGTTATGATTAGTTATGATTAGTTATGATTTACTTTTCCCGTAAAGAATAGTAGCCTCATAAGTACAATCAACACCAGCAGATCATTGTCTTGCCCTTCATGAGCTCCTTCCACTCTCATGCCTTCTTTCTCCACAGTGAAAACACCACAAAAGTGTCAAAGCAGGGGACACTTTTTAAAATGCAGACTCTTCCTGATAATATTTTGAACTATGCATACCTTGTGGTAGGTCAATTAGTATAATGTAGGTTATATCCTCTTCTGCATTCAGGCAAGCTTAAAGATGGAATCCTACTCTTTTGTTTGGGGTTTTTTGTTTGTTTGTTCGTTTCTGGTTATCCCTGTATTTGTGAATTCATCCCTTTTCCATTCCTCTGTGCAAGTTTCCAAATGAAGTCCTACTTTTCTCACAGTCCATAAAACTAATCATGTGTGAATTGTCATTGAGGTGAGCAGAGGTATGCGCAGTTCATAATGTTTAAGCATGAACAGTCTTAGGTAGGGATGCGGGCCAAAGAAAATTAAGTTACTTTTAATGCTGTTAAACAGCTTGACTGCAAAGAATCATGTGAACTTTTTCTATAGGATTGTATAACTTCAAAGGAGCTATTTATAACTATGTCATCGATGCTGGAGGGAAGAATCTTACTGTTAATAAGCTAAGGCATTGTTTGGACATGTTTACAGGACACATGCAGTCGTAAAAGGGATTTATGCAGACAGCAAAATGATGCAAAGTAAGCTAAAAGCTTTAGTATCGCATACAAAAGACTTCTCTCTTGACAGTGCCTGTTGGACATTTCACTGAAAGTATTCATATCGAGACAGTGTGGTGTTACATGGCTTTGGATAAATGCTCGGTTTTTGTACCTGTATCTCATAAAGCAGTTTTTCTGTGCACAGGGAACTGTGCACATGGCTCGTGCTGTATAGCAGTCAGGTAGCTTAGTGGGGCGTGCAGGCTGGCAACATTGATCTTAAATGACTGAACTCTTACAGAGCTCTGCCATCTTTCTGTTGAAGGGCAGTAAATGTATTTTGCACAAAAAATTGGTTTTCACCACATTTTAAAAAGCATATTAAGCTCGTGGGTGGGTAGGTACGTGCACGTAGGCAGACATAGGGCATTGGAAGAACTCGTGCCTTTCTTCCACTAAGCTTAGGTCATCTCACTGACTGAGTCATGGTACCTTGAGGTGTGTCTGAGGTTCTCAAGGAAGGGCTGTTTTAGGTAGGTGGGATAACCAGTAAGCATGATATGGAAGTTACTGTGCTCATTTTGTCAGAAACAGATATGAAGAGCAGATACGAATTCAGGTCTCCTCACTCTTCATGAGTTTCTTGGAGATGGGTGAAGTAGTAGCCTAGTGGACCTAATATGTAAGCTTTGAGTCTTCCAGGTCTTGCTAGAGAACATTTTTTAAATACAGATGATAATTTCAGAACTGGAGAACTAAACTGACTTACTTCAATTCCAGGTAATGATAGTAATAAGTACTACTTCTTCAGAACTGTATATTTAATAATTTAGGGCCATATCAACAATGGCAGATAGGTGTTTGTTTAATCTGCTGCTGGAGTCCATTTGGAAGTTACAAGGTGGCTTATGGTGATCTACTGAAAATCTCTGTTCACACAGGATAATTAACTGTAATGTATTACTAATACAGCCTTAATACTCCTTTCAAGTAAGCTTGATTTTTGCCAGTTCTTTTTTTAATCATAAAGACAGCTGCAGAGTTTTGAAATCAAGTAATACAAATGACTAGGAAAAGAAAATAAAACAAAGAACAAATGATTATTTTGATACACTGTGAAATTCATATACTTAATACTGTGCCATTATGTCCTTTACCTCAAAAGGTTATTGCAGAGCTAGAAACGATTAAAGAACAAAAAAAGGATGCGCAGAGGAGGTGGAGGGCTTCTGTGCAAGGAAGAGACAAGATAGCTACGACTTCTTAGCCTGCAAAGGGGGGTCAGTTAGACAGATGATGTGATTGAAGTCTCTCCAAACATAGCGTGAACAAGACAACCCTTAAAATAAAGGAGGGGAAGGGGGGCAGGGGTGTTGAGGAGAGCATTAAATAAAACTAATAGTTGCCTATCAAATTGTTTTTCATTTTTCTCTTCTAACAGTAGCAGTTCAGATTTGGACCTGCTTGCCACAGACGGGTGTTCATGTAAAGGGGTTACACTGATCTCAGTGGGTAGTGCCTAACAAATGCACATACGGGACAGAAACCGTCCGAGTAGTAAAGGTACCAGCTCTGGGCTGGAAACTGGTGTAGACTGGGAGAGATTACCAGGAACACACTGCATGCAAGAGCAGAGTGAATGTAATCTTCCACGGCATCTGTTATGGGCCACTGCTAGGGGCAGGTGCTAACTGTACCTTTGATCTGTTACAGCATGGTTATTTTCACGTTCTTATGTAGTGGAGACTGTCAGTAGAAACAGGAACAAAAGAAAAAATAAGTAGTCTTGAATTTGGGGCAAAAATACATTCCTTTAGGGAAAGTAGTTCCTAGATTCTGTTCTCACCTGCTGACATCTCTCCTATCTGATTGAAAAAGAGTGGATACTAGAATTAAGGCTGTTTTGAGTAATTGCTGTTGCTTTTCTGATGATACAGATGGCAGAGGACTGCTGCTTGACAATTGTTGGAAATCTTATAACTCCTGGCTCTAAACTTGGTCTGTCATTTGAGCGGAACGAGGACAAACAATATTGGCATATTAGTCCCGATGGCAGGATTTATAGCAAGATGAAACCCAAGCTGGTTTTAGATATCAAAGGTAAGCAAATGTGTTATCTCATTACATTGTGTCTTAATTATATGGTATTTACAGTGGGATAGGCACTAAACGTGCCTATAAATTAAGGATGGTGTTATAGTTACTTTAATCTAGAATCCAAAAAGACCCGATTAGCTAGTCTGACCTCCTGAATTATACAGGCCCTAGGACTTCGTTTCATTTTTTCTAAACAGAGTTTAATAACTCACAGTACTTGCTTATCTTGTATTCCCAGTGTCCACTCACTGCAGATATCCTCAGTTAATTTTACGGGGCACTGGGTGATGTGAATCTAATTACTTAAAATGCTGAAGCAAGAAAAACCTAACTTCTCATTAACTTTAATTTGTATAGAGCAAATTTTCTTATATAGTAGTTGTAGATGCAAGAGCTAAAGGATATTAGGAGAGCAAAGGCAGGCTTGTACACTGATGTGATCAGATGCAAGAAGTTTTTTCGTTTGTTTATTAATGGCTATACCTTTATTGCAAACATGAGATTCTGCCATAGCAGCCTAAGGTCTGTGCGCACTCGATGCATGTTTTACAGTCACTTTTGTCACAGCAATTTTATTCATGTTGAAACTGTTTCTGAGCTTTGTTTTCAGTTTCTGAAAAGATCTGAAAAAGCAACAAATGGCGTGATTAGCAGAATTAGCATAATCCGATATTCTTGCATAACCCTGCATTTTTTGGGTGGGGGGGAATAATAATTTCCCATAGCTGTTAATATTTTTTAGCTGTTTTAAAATTAATTTTGCATTGTTGCTGGGACATTAATTACAGCAATTACACAAAAAAACCCAACAACCAAAAAAACCTAAACCAAAAAATCAACACATTCCCCCCCCCAAAAAACCCAAAGCAAACAAACAAACCAAAACAAACAAACCAACAAAATCAAAACAAAACAGAGTCAGCAGTCAGCACGTTAGACCTATAAAGGGAAGGGCTATCAGAACTGTGAGAAAGGGTTATCTAATGTCCGACCATAATACAACACTGGCACAAATAATCACAAATTCTCTTTACTGCCATAAAAAAGCTAGTGATGATTAATAAGAAACTTACCAAGACTCCAGCTCAAGGGAGAGTCTTTAGTCACAATGACTCTGCATACCTTTTTCGAAAGTCGGTTCCGAGTTCACCAGACAAACAGAAATACTATTATGCTGCCTTGTCTTCAGTTAATCATATTAAAAGCAATTACGTATTCTGCATTTATAATTTAGAACCTCACAATGGATAGGTCTGGTGATTAAAGCATAGATGCACTCTTAAATTTAAAAAAAAGTAAATCTGTATGGTAAATATGAAAGAGTAAGTACATTTAGCTTGTATTCGAGAAAGCCTAGTAGGAACATTACCTTTTTCTGCCAATTCTGCTGATCCATTCTTGACCACAAATTGAGCATTAATGAATTCTTCAGCAAATGAATGCAGTTGCTCAGCCGTGCATGCCACCTTGTGGATATACTGGTGTAGCACAAAGCTTTGTCCAGAGCACGCCTCTATCAAAGTAAATAGTCTGTGTTCCACTGGTAAAAATCCCATCTTATCCCATTATAAAACGTTTATGTTCTATCAGACACCGCATACAAAATATTTTTTGCGCTCACAGCAATAACTGAGCTACACGGCTAATGTTATTTTTGGTAGCTGCTGGTTGGTTTTGTTTAGTTTTTTTCCCGTGGGAGTATTTGATCTGGTATTCCCTTCTTTCCCCTCTTTCTGAAGAACTTGCAAGTGTTTCTGCTCTGTATCCCTACTACATTTTAGTAATTGCCTGGTGATGGCAAGGAGAGAAATCATGTTGGTGTTAACCTTCTCAGATACCTTTCTGATCTGGGACAGGAGCACCAGAAAGCCTCCCCCAGATTCCTGAAGTGGAGAACAGCTAAGGGGCTTGAGACGGCATTTCCTTAGTATAAAAGAGCTGCTCTTGAATGTGCCTGCCCATGCAGCACTCCAGGTGCCTAACATATTTCTTTCTGAGATCTGCTAGAATCCATATTTGATACATTCATCATAAGCTTTCAGCTGCCAGGCTTGTCTTTTGCTCATTCGGGACGGGTGAGGCTGTCAGGGTGCAGAATGAAAGGCAGTGCCTATAGGAGTGTCCTCGTGCTCTGTATAAATGGTTGGCTTCCAGTGGGAATACTGCCTGCTGTTGCAGGTGTGTTGTACTACAGGAGATGGACGCGTCCTGCGCTTCTGTGGTATGTACTAGGTCTGAGGAAAAAAAATCAGTTTTGACTTTCAGCTCTAGTTGAATGTTTCTTTGCTTCTGAGTTTGTCAGAATACTAATGGTGCTCTTCTACGGGAACATGTCTGGCATTGCATCACGTGAGTAAATGAAGCCCCTCTAAGAAGGGGTTGTATTTCGCCCGTGGAAAGAGCTGAACATTGGGAGAGATTCTGTGTATGGCGACTTGTGATGCAGCTGGTCAAAATCCAGGATTATAATGGCACAGAGTAGATGAGTACCAGACCTTACCCCTGGCGTGGTCATGCTCGTATTGTCTGTTAGCAGCAGGACTTATTTCATCATGTAAACATCATCTTTAGAGCAAAGTGACAACTGACAACTGTTGAGGGGAAACTGAACAGCCGAGTTTGACTTCTGGGAAGTGACGGTCATAAAGGAGCTACCCCTGACCGTATTGCAGTGTTTCCTTCTTTTCCCATCAGGCTGAAAGAGCCAAGGTACTGAACTACTGAAGGGGTGGAGAAGAGCAGGCAGGCTCCCTTGATTCATAATGAACTCCAAAAGCAGGCAGTGATGAAAATGAGTTTGTCTTTTCAGTGCCCTGGGGAGAAAAGAAACTGGCTACACCAGCACTTGAGAGAGTTGCCCTGAAACCTACAGTCTCTGAAATTTTTCTTTACAGGGGGCGCACAATACGATCGCGACCATGTTGTTGTCAACACATTCAGCGAAGAAAAGTTAACGCAGTGTTGGGAACCACTAGTTGTATGAACCCAAATGAGCAAAGATGGTGTTTGGATTAGCCGTTATTCCAGACACTAGAATTGGCACTGCCATCTCTGAAGGATACAGGATCAACAAAGAGAGTTTTGTCTTTTCTTCGCAATTTTTAAAAGAACACGGCAACAGAATGATTTCACCTCAGTCTGAAATTGTTACCCCTGTAAAAGCCTGTCTCTCAACCTTTTTTTTTTTTTTTTAAATCATCACAACTCACTGTGAGATAGAGAGTGGTAGTATGCCTCAGGCTAGAGGGGAAGAACTAAAGGTAAGAGAGGCCCCATAAGTTACAGCTGTGTCAGTGAGTAGTTAATCCAAAATAGTCAATATGCATAATTTTAAATTATTTTTTAAAGTTGGGTTTTGTTTGTTGTGTTTTTTTTAAGCTGAGAGAAGGGCTAAAAAAATAATTAAAGCTTATTTTATAAAGGACAGGAGTGCAGTGTGTATGTGGGTATAGCAACTTGGACCTATGGGCTGTAGTATAGAGAAATATTCACTCCTGGAAATTAATATATTTGTTTCACTGGACCAAATTTATGTTTACTGAAAGTTTAAAGACTGCTAGCGCACAGCACATCCAAAGAATTTTTAACATGTGGCTTCAAATATAGTTAGTATGCTGATATAGTAAGTCCTAAATTAAGAAAAAAATCTAGATTTTCTCTTGCAGAGATGATGTAAATTAGTAGATGTTTGTTAGAAAAAGAGAGGGCTGGCAAAAGGATGCATCAGAATGTGAAGAACTTGCCCATCTTCTAGGCTGCCTAACTTTTTGAGTTATGGGTATTTTACTTCTTTGCCAAGTCAAATTTTGACCTTTTAAAACAGTTCCAGTAAGTAGAGTCTTCCAGACCTCCAAAATCACAGAGAAAACAAGAATTCTTAGGGAAAGTATCACTAAAGAAGGCTGCAACAGCACCTAAGTGCTGTGGTTACTAAGTTTTTCAGCTGCTGCCTGTTGGATTTACCATGGAAAATGCCAGACTGCCAGGTGTTTCTGGTGGCACTGGAGAGCAACGGCTGCAGTGGGCTGCAGGCTCCCAGCTGCTGCTGGGCAGGAGTGTCAGGCTGCTCTAGCAAGGGGCACAGCCAAGCCTGGATACGTGCCCAGTCACAAGGGCTGTGCCCATTCAAAGAAACCGCTACTGGTTTAGTAAAGAGCTCGTGATAAGTAAAACACACCAATGACTGCAGGAGGTTCTTCTGTTGCCCTGCTCTTCACCTGGTTTTGTTAGTTTTCCTTAATAAGGTTGGCAAAAGGGTAAAATACAAACGAAGTCTTGTACTATGCTGCTGTGTTTTGTTCTGGCTTAGACCAGTGTTACTACAAGCTGCTCCTAGGAGCATCCAGGCCTTTGTCTTGCATAGTAAGTCTGTTTAACATTTTCATTACTATTGTATTGCCTCAAAGGATACTGGTGCTTTTATTGTTACCACCCTAGAGGAAGTGCCTTACTGATTTTCCTCCTTTTGTACAGACATACTGAAGTTTTGTTCCTCTGAAATGTGCTGCTTTTAGTTCTTCATAGAAAATGTGTTGTCATTAGTTCCAAACAGTGGTACTTGTCATATTGATGTGTTCTTGCTATATATAATATAGCATTTTACAAATAAATTTAAGTTAGGTAACTTTTTATCAAAATTATTTTTAAAGGTTGAAAGCTGACATTTTACAGTTAGTTTTGCTTCTGTCTCGTGCCCTTCTCTGTCTATAACTCCTCCACAACAGCTAGCTACTGAGGAGTGAACACACGGTGTCTAATAGCTGCAGGCTCTGAGGAATGGATGCTTCTATACAAGCATGCGTTCAGTGCATTTGTGCGTGGGGCCACAACACTGCTGCTTCTGTCCCCTGGTGGAAGTGCTGCATGACCTGGTGTTTCCCTCACCGTAGCTGCACCATAGTAAAAGCGCAGTTCTCAATTAAAAGGTTACTACTTTCCTTCGATCTACCCGCATAATTGCAGCGGAAGTCACGCTGTAGCCTGTCTCTGGCAAAACGGTAAGTTTAAAAACAGTTCATCGGACACATAACCCCCAAGCACTTCATCACAACCAGCAGTGATAGAGGGGGCATGGAAGGAACAGGGTCTCCTGATTACTGACAAAATCAACACTGTAGTCAGCTGAATCTCTGCCAGGAGTTAGGCAATTAAAATAATTATCAGTTATAGATTCATTTTTGTTCCATGCATTGACTCAGATTAGTTACGCCATGAGAGATTTGCCATGTCAAGCTTAAAGGACTGGTCTTGAGACAGCAACGTGACTACTTAATACAGGAAAATTTTACAAGTTCTGAGAATGAACTAGATTGAGTAGTAATATGTATTAATAAAGGTGAACAGAACTAGGAAAGGCCAAGGAAGAACGGACGGGACAAGTTTCATATGGACAATCAAATAAAAGTGTGCCTTGCCGTTTCAGGACTTAGTTAAAACAGCTGGAAAATAAAAGCTTGAAGAGATAAAAACTGAAAATGCTGCCAGCTGTTCCTCATACCCCAAGAATGAGTGGTGTTCTGCAGCTGTCACAATTACATTCTTAACGTGGTTTTCATGCAGAAACACCTAAGGGACGTTAGTATTTCTTGTCTGCATATTAACACTTATTAACAGGCAGAGTATGGAAGAATCAAAGGGGATTTTCTAAAACCAGACATTTTAAAATATTATGTACCCTAAGTGAGCTTTTGAAGAAGAAACAGTTGCTACGTACCAGTTAATGTTCAAGTGTAATTCACCAGTAAAGGACTGACTGTGGGCAGAGTAATGATTAGAGAGACTTTATTTTTTACTGATTACATCGATCACCGTTTTTCCACGTGCATGTCCTCCTTCCAATTTCAGAAAGGCCTTTGGAACTTCAGAAAAAGAGAAGACTTGATCAATGACTGGTTGGATCTACAGAACAAAGAAAAAGTGTCACTATATTAGGAGTAAAATAACGTATCACCTTCACACTTACAGTGTATAAAGAAAGGGGGGGAGGTTACTTTATAGCATTTAGGGCAGATGCTGCCAAATGATGGAGTTCCTAGCTTTTAACTTTATTCAGAGATCCCCTGAAAGCAGGAGAAGGTTTTCTGCTGCTCTTTGCCCAGGTTTTGAAACATTTCTACTAGCACAGTTCAGAGGTCTCACATAAGACTCATAACAATACAGTCACCATGCAAGGCTCTAACTTCCAAAGTTCCCTTTAAAAGCTAACACTGTCCTTCAACTTTTTGTTCTCCAGAACGATCCACTGAGGAAAAGGAAAAACACTTTTTTCCCCCTAATATTTCTTTGCTGTTTTTTTTGTTAAACCCATGAATTTTCAAAAGGTTGGATGTTTTAAAGATAGGCACTAGATTCAAAGCTATCTGCATCAGTACATGCCTCAGTACCCTGAAAAGACTTGGTCACAAATGAAGTACAGAAAAAAGTCCACAGACATTTGTTGCTGAATCATTTAGATACACGGCAGCTGAGTTTTCAGGTGTATTCCCATAGGCACACATCATTAAGCCCAGCTTGCATTGACTACTATTTTGGCATTAATTTTGTAGAGTAGCCTTCTGGATTGTTTTACACTAATTTCTAATAAAGAAGGTGAAACTGCCCTATTCACTGTCCCCATTATTGACCAAGGAGCCTGAAAATCCTACGAGCATTTTCTTTAAACATCATAGTGTACCAGCAGAGGCAGAACATGTCCCAGTTGCTTCTGAAAAACACTTGTCACTGCTGGTCCAAGGGAAGAGACTTTTTTGATCAGCAAGTTCTGAGTCGGCCTTCCAAAGGCCAAAATAAGGTCTGTATACAAAAGTGCTTCCCGCACATCCTCCCAAAGATCCTATCTACCCTGAGGCTGGTCTCTTACATTGGATCCCCTAACACCAGCCCAGTGCATGTTGTTGCATTGATGAACTGATCCTAATCCATTTCTCAGAGGAAAGCGTTACCAGTAGGTGAGTCCGCAGCTAGCTCTTGCAGTGATACAGCTTTATAGAATCGTAGAATGGTTTGCGTTGGAAGGGACCTTAAAGATGATCTAGTTCCAGCTCCCCCCGCCATGGGCACGGACACCTTCCACCAGACCAGGTTGTTCAAAGCCTCACCCAGCTTGGCCTTGAACACTTCCAGGGATGGGGCATCCGCAACCTCTCTGGGCAACCTGTTCCAGTGCTTCATCACTCTCACAGTAAAGACTCACCTCTTTAATCTAAATCTTCCCTCTTTCACTTTAAAGCCATTACCCCTTGTCCTATCCCTACATGCCTTCGTAGTAACAAAGATCCAAACACCCTATTTCTGTGCTAGAAAAAGATCCTTGTTGTGTCAGTGAAAAAATATCTTCAGGCTTTTTCCTTACAGCTACTAGAGGCACACTATCTCGTTGAATACTCCAGAACTGGTAATTGCCCTCCTCTCCTGGTAGGCCATGCATCTCACTAAACAGAAGAAATACAACAGCAATAAGGAGACAGACAATCTGCCAGCATCAGAACAGTGCCATCTTTCAAAAGGCTTGCTTACTTTTACAGAAGGCAAGGGGTACGTATTCAGACACGCTGCTTAGCAGGTCCGCGTGCAGCACTGCCAAGGAAAGGTTTCCACAGGCGCACATTTTCCAAGCAGCAGCACTGACCACCCAGCGCCCGCACCAACAGCACAGCAAAGGCAGTCTGGCAGCTCGCTGTGCTCGGGTAGGTTCCTTTCTCAACTCTTAATTTTCTTTTTATGCGTACACAGTGCCTTACCTTGAAATCCATTCTTTGTACTAAAATAACTACTGGTTTTGCTTATAACAGTAATCCAAGACATCAGTAATCTAACTATTACACTGCAGTATCTCCTAAGCTTGTCACTAGATTTTTCCTTCTTTATCAAGGCAAGCTTAGCAGTAGTGTGAAACTTTACAGGGCAGAAAAGTAGGCGTGTGAACCCTCTCCAGAGGAAAAGTCAGAATTAGCAGCCAAATCACTGTGAGAGCAACTGTGCAAATAAATATATTCACTAAGTGCCTCAAACTCGCCATCCTGCAGGGTACAAGGCTGGATCATGTCTTCCCCTTGTTCTGCCAGGACAATTTCTGTACACACACCTCTAGCTAAGTGAGTAGTAACACACGGCAGCACATCCAGAAAGATACCGTGTTAACACCTGCTGCTGCTCCACTGGGGAAGAAGCGTGGGGCTCGAATGATCAATTTCAAGACAAAATCATGTTTGGTCAGCACCCAGCACAGAATGGAAATGTCATCTTGGGCATCAGCAAATTCGGGGACATGGACCCAGGGCAGCAAAACCACTGAATGAGATAATGGCTTTGGGTAAACTGAGCATCCCAGTAAACTGCAGCTGCCGTGACTATCAGCAGGAGGAACGTGCTGCTGATCAGTGGTGGCTGTTCTGAGGAAGACCAACCCTTGCTTTCATAGCACAAGCTTGGGAAAAAAACAATGCAATAATCTTGTTGAGCCAAGCACAAGTGCAGCACTTGTACAAGTACTTATTGTTAAAGGCACTTACATACAAAGCTGTGCTTCAGTAAAGAAAAACAAAAAAAAAACCCAGAATACAGAAACTCAGCCTGCTGGAGCATGGACACGGATGACCCCAGCAGGGCAACAGGCTGGGAGGAGGGGGAGGGTATTCAGGGAAGAAAGTAGTGCAGCAGCACAAGGGACGTGGTATACAAGGGATTCCAGGGAATGGCAGAAGTTAATTTCAGACACATGCAGCAACTGAGGAAAAAATGAACAGGACACTTCAATGTTCTGCTACCTGCAGTCATTTATTGCAGGTTGCAGCTTATAACCCTGACAGAACAAGGTATGTTATGTCCTCAGCGTATTAGGTAAAGTTCAAAGCATCACATTGGAAAAGTGGTGACACAGGGATTCAGAGGAACCCTAAATTCAGCCTCACAGTTCAAAACGCCGTGTGCATTGCAGCCGCCACACGCTCAGAGCTGATCTGCTACATTGATGTAACCTCTAGCTCCATTTAAACGCTGGCTTTAGGCAGTGCTACAGAGAGACATGAATACCAAACTGATGATCCTGACAATCTAGAGCATTAAACATTTTATCTGGCTGGCTGGTCAGTACCATTGTTTGAATAACCCTGAAAGGGCTGACAGTGTTGCAGCTCAGTGATTCACTCAGCCTTCACCATAATCCACTGACTAAGATAAAATTTCTTCCTGTGAGCAGACAAACAAGTAGGGGAGCGCCTGCTGTTTGCTGAATGTGTGATAATAAATGGAGATTAACTGGATAATAAAAACACCGCCTATTTACAGCCACACATCAGTTCCTTGCCAGAGGACACCTATTTGTTCAGGGAAAAGGGATTAAACTAAAGTCTGGGAGAGAAAGGATTAACGCACCCGCATTGAAATGTTTATCTGAAAACAGATTGGGCCTGAAAGGTATTTTCTTCCTCTTCATTCTCTCCAGTGCAGGACATACTATAGAAATGAATCTCAGGTCTCTTGACATGAACTCATCTCTTCGGAAAAATAAAAAGAGCAATTGCTGATGCTGATTAAGGCTGTGGCATCCCAGCCAATCCAGCTCTGAGCGCAGCAGGCAGCGAACAGGCACTGGCAGGAGTTGACTGGTCAGCAGGAACACGCTCCTGCTAATGGCAAATTCAAGGCCACCCTTGGAGGTCCCCATTCCTCTGGTAGCAAGGACACAGTCTAAATTTACCAGCAGGGGACAAGTGAGAAAACATGAAGGGAACGAAGACAGCTTTGAGCCTCGCATTAGGAAAGTCACTCCAGTGAGTGTGGAGCTGCTTCCTGCCGCTGGAGGGAGAGCTAGAGCCTTGAAATTCTCAGGAGACAACCAAACCTGAGGCCCTCAGAGCAAGCCTAGCTCGAAGTGTAAAAGAAAAAAAGTCCCCTCACTCCAAGGGCAATGACAGTGCATCGGCTCTCCCCCAGGTTTGTAAAGGATGGCTGCATCAACACTGCCAGGCAGCCTTGCTTTGCAGAGTGCCTCCCTCCCAGCTGCTGCCTCCCAGGGCACACCCCCCACTTACGCCTTGGTAAGTAGCCACGAGTCTGCTTGTGGCTTGTATAACATGCTTTGGAAAAGACTTGCATGTGCACAGAACAAGAGCTGTGATGTGCTCTAGCAGACCTCAAAATCGTCTTGAGGGCTTGCCGTAACACAAAACACCCGCTTGTCATTTTGACTAGTTGAGTTACAAGAGAAAGGCTGTCTTCCTCCAGAAATTATCACTATGCCCAAATGCAGTATATGAGCACAAATGCAGAGCTTCATACTCTCCTTTGGCCTTCAGTGAGTCTCCCTTCAACGTCAACAAGAGACTTGAACAGAAATCATTACAAAGAACAGTCCCTGTCCTGTAACTAAACATTTAGTTACCCATTCAGCACTTCACTGTCATCTCATGGAAGAAATGCTGGTTTGGGACCCTGCTGTTTCTGTCATTTTTCCCTTCAGCTGAGCACCTCCTCTGCCGTACTCAAGTTCCATGTTCTTTGGGTCTTAATCCCACCCCTTTCTTCATCCTGTCTTCCCCTTAAAATGGCATGCAAAAATGTATCCTGACCTTCATATTGCTTGCCATCATTAGGTTCTAGGGTCAGCCCTCACTGAAGACAAAGATTAAAGTTGTTATCTTCTGGAACAGCTGGCTCTGGTCACATATTATATGGGTGACTTTGCAACTATATAGTACTTTGGTTTTGATTAACTGTTATTTCAGAGAATACGCACTTTCATCCAAAAGCACATTAAAGGACATTGGGTGCATGATATTTCTGTCCCAAACGCCTAGCAGGAGTAAAAATGATCCAACGATCCAGCCTCATAAACCCATCAGAAGAATGGTGGTGCAGCAGTTAAGACACAGGAATGGAAGGCATATGTCCTGGGGTCTACTCCCACAGTCATGTTACAAACAACTGTATTACCAAGTTTTGTTTGTTTCTTTGTTTTTCAAGCCAAGGTACATTCTTTCGTATCAAGCCTCTATGAGCAGCCCACAGTAACTTATGAGTATCATCTACAATTATTAAAATGCTAGAAGATAAATCCCAGTTAAGCAGGCTATCAGGGTATGGTTTGGAGTGTAGAAGAGGCTTAAAAAAACTCTCTAGTTCATTAATTAGCGCTGGCAGAACAGCTTCTAAAGAACACAATGAAGAGCAGTATGAAACTGGAACAAGCCCAGAATTGTAGTATGTGCCAGCCTAGCCCAAGCTTAAATCAGTAGAAGTGAGGAAGATCCTGGGCTTAGTTGCCTGCTGAACCATGCTGAAAAACTATTAACTAAAGGAAAGAGCAACTCTCTCTTCTGGAATCCCCTAGCAGCCATGTTCATAGTAGTTGTCTTGCTATTCATACTGGTAATTAAATCAATCTGGGGCAATGCTACCATATAATTGAGAATAAATTTTAATACAGTTATATATGTGTATATATGCATTTATATGTGAAAGCATATATTTTTATATATATTTATATATACATATTAGAAGAACAGTCCTGCATGACCTGCATCTCCCCAGGTCTCAGCAAACTTGACTCACAACAGACAATGTCTGTCTTGTTGACACCACATTTTACCACTGTGCTGGACATAATTCCGTCCTACACTAGGAGACTAGAGGTCAGAACACTAGGACTGACTTCCTACAGAACATGCAATTACATCAGGCTGAGGTAACACAGTTGATTAAATACCTGGTATATGATGAAATTTTTCCAGACCTCATTGCAGTTTATGTGAATTTATGTATTCAAACCCTATCTCTCCCCAGTATGCAAAATTTCCATTAGTCTTCTTCACAGACATTTTATGATGTAATCACACAGCACTTTCATAAAGAGCATAAGTGAGCTACCATGTCCCGCAGGAAGAGGAGCAGATGTGTTTTAATAAAAATCACAGTGGGTTTTTTGGTGGCCATAACAAAATGCAGATAGAAGTTCCTTTTAGAAGAGAAAGGACTGAACAGAGCTTTTGGCAACCTCTCCTTGATCAACACCTCTGGGGTCCAGCCAACCAACCTGGCAAGCAAAAGCACTGCAACAAGAAAACACAAAATTAAAAAAAAAAAAAAAAGGTGCAAGCTTTGCAGTTTAACATGGAGAAAGATGGTTGTCGGAATGGGTGAGAGTGCCTAAAGAGAGTGGAAGGAAGGACTGATATCTAGTCAATTTACACATGTAAGTACAGAATCACTACCCTAGTGCCCTTTTTCAGACAGGGAGGGTAAAGCGGGCTCCACCCAAGGGTGAGTCACCTCGAGTACCTTAAGATACCTTACAACAGCCATAAAGACAAAGACTGGAATTACTGCAGAGAAGGCCACATCTAGAGATGCCAGAATTGGAGAATGTTCAAGGACTCAATATGCTACATTTGCTGTTTGATATTCACACAGTTGAGAGAAATCTGCAACAACTGTGCCACAAGGGCCAGGGTAAAAGCTCCTTCCAGAACTGTGACAAGATGAACTGGAAGCAAATCAAGACACACAGGTTAGGGTACAGAGTCAAGAAGCTGTGATAACCTGTGCTAGCAGGACAAATGTAAGCCACCTTAAATCACTGCCATCCAAACAACTCAAAACCCCATATCACGTCAAAGTGGATGACCATATCTATTTGTGTTATTTACTTCCTGAACAGCAAAGACTAGTAACAGAAAACAATTGATTTCCATATTTTTAACAGGGTATCTCAGAGCAAATGACCAGAAGTGGATAAAGGGCATTAGCCCTCATTAGTAGACAGAGACATTATGGTAGCAAAAGGTTATGATTTGTACAGCATTGCACAGGAAGACAGCAGCAGAGCGAAAGAAGTGTCAGCATCCTGTCCTCCAAACCGTAACAGCAGGTGCTACATCTAAAGCATCTAGTGTCTTCAGCAAAATGTATAATCAACACTTCACACAAATTACATTAATATAGGCATGCAATTATTTTTCTTATGTGTGCCTGTGCTGTAACATTTACCTAGAAATCAAACAACACAGAGAATGATCTGTTCAATCCACAATCGAAGGCTCCATTTGTCCTTTAGTCTTCCTTCTGCAAAATCAACTTCCACCCATCAGCCCATCTGATGCAACTTTGCTCTGAAGGAAAGAGCATTAAGCCACCAGAAGTACTGCGCGCGCGCGCACACACCCACACCCCTGCACTGCATTTAAATGACACCAAATTAAAATGAAAATTTCAAATTTCTGTAGGGCTGCATGTTAACCCACAACCTATCGTGGTCTGGCAGGAACATACAACATACTTAGTGCTCCCCCTGACGACACAAAGGAATCTTTCAGTCCTCCATCAGGCTTTACAAAAGGCAAAGTAAGTGCTCAATTATAACTTAGAAGCTTTCCACGAACTTATGTACTTACTTGAGTTTGGTGTATTTTCACCAAGGACTAAATGGCACATCCTTAGAAAGGAGGAAAAAAGTTAAGCAAGCAGCAAAACCCAAGACTGTCAATGTTAAATCCACAACACTGACCACAAACATATCAAACTAAATCCTAACAAGCCTTTCAGTGACAATGCTGGCAGCAAAGACCAGTGACAATGCCTCAGCGAACAGTGTGCCAGCAAATCTGTGTCCTGAGATAAAGGCTCTGTGGATTTCAGTTGCCTTTAGATGAGAACCTTGTAATTCACCAGGAACATTCTGCGTGTGAAGAGATCCCCAGCATCACAACTGATTTGGTGGAGCCCACATTAAGCCAATCCTTACTGGCTTGTAATTAACTGGTGGAGTTCAACCCACAACAGAGACTTTCCAGCAGTTTAGAAAGTAGCCAGTATCTCTAAAATTTGACAAGGAAATACTTGATTTCCTCTGCGCCCACTACTGTTGCAGCAGCCTCCCAGCCCCTCAGTCTCACAATAGTCTCTTTGCAAGATGTCCAGCTGCAAGGCAAAGAAAACAGCTCATAGACTGAAAATGGTTTTACAATCCCCAGAACTGAGCTGATGTGCAGGTAAATTACAAAAGGAAAATTATTCTCCTTCCTTGCACTGCCAGCTCACCAAATCCTCTCCTTCTCCTCATAGCTGACATTTTGCAAATCTCTATTCCTTGCTGCAAAAATCACCTGTGTGAAAACCAAGTATCTTTAAACAAAGTGCCCTTTTTGCTTATTCTTCAGCCACTGAAGGATTGAGAATCCTTTTGCTTTAGCAAAGGAAGATGATGAACTAATCAAAATTAAAAATCTCTGTTGGTTCAAAGGGACTGAAAGAAAAAACACTGACAAATCAATATGATCTGTAACTGCTTCAGGGGTATGCTCTTCAAAGCTTCACTTACTATAACATCATCTCTTTAAACCATCAGCTCTTTTTAATTTCCTTCATTTAAATCCCCCCTCATGATCTATGCTTTCCTGAAAAAAGCCTCTCATTTTTGGGAGCTCTGCAACTGCTCTCCTATTGACACTTCATACGATCTCAAAATGAAGATGTCTGTAACAGAAAAGACAATTCACCAAAATATCAAAATAACTAAATCTGCATTACTCAAAACTGTATTCATTCAAAACTAAGAAATGCAACTACATGAGCTCACTTTGCTGGCTTCCCCAAGTCTTCTTGCTATACTTTCAGTGCTTTGTCGTTTGTTCTTTTTTTAATTCTCATTTATTCTCTTCTATTCAAACATAAACATTTCTTTTCACTGAGTTATGGGAAATTATAGAACACTTCCTCCAGTAATTCTCTCCTGCCTTTCCCAAACACCTACTCTTCTGAATGGATGATCTGGCCATTTAAGAGAACTCTTGTGTCCAGACAATAAAGGTCATAGTCTGTCCTCGTTTCAGCTGGGATAGTTATTTTCTTCATAGTAGCTAGTATGGGACTGTGTTTTGGATTTGTGCTGGAAACCAGTGATAATGTGGAGATGTTTTAGTTGTTGCTAAGCAGTGCTCATTCTAGTGAAGGACTTTTTCAGTTTCCCATGCTCGGCTGGGTGTACAAGGAGTTGGGAGGGGATGCAGCCAGGACAGATGACCCCAACTGGCCACAGGGATATCCCACCCCATATGACATCATGCTCAGTATATAATGCTGGGAGAAGAAGGAAGGGGAGGATGTTCAGAGTTATGGAATTATGGTGTTTGTCTTCCCAAGTAGCCGTTACAGGTGATGGAGCCCAGCTTTCCTGGAGATGGCTGAACACCTGCCTGCCCATGGGAAGGAGTGAATGAATTCCTTGTTTTGCTTTGTGTGTGCGCACAGCTTTTGCTTTACTTGTTAAACTGCCTTTATCTCAACCCATGAGTTGCCTCACTTTTACTCTTCTGATTCTCTCCCCCGTCCTACCAGGGAGGAGTAAGCAAGTTGCTGCGTAGTGCTTGGTTGCTGACTGGGGCTAATCCACGACATAGTCTTATTAACATCTGTCTAAATGGAAAACATCTGGTTCTTACAAAACACTGAGGATAGCACAGGTGTTTACAACATTTTACAAAACAGTAAAATGCTGCTAAAATAATGACTACACAGATAAACAGTCTGACATTATGACCTGTTTTTGCACAGAGAATAAAAGATCAAGCAAACATCTTTGTCCTCATGATGATCTTGCAACAAAAAGAACATCAGACATTCATATATGTATGATGTACCTTTTAAATGGCATTACAATTCACCTGTCCAGATTATTAGGCAGAGAACACTGATTAAGCCCTATCTCTACTGCATAAACTGGTGTTTCCCAAGAGGCTTTCATGGGCATATTCTGCATTCGTTTTGCATACAAGGCAGGAGCAGAACAGAAAGCAAGTTGTGACTGGCTGAGAATCAGGACAAATGATAAGAACACAGACAAGGGCATTTCTGTTTCTTAGACAGTTTTAATTTAGTCGTGTGACTGGACGCAATCACAGGATGAGGAGCATCTTCTAGGGTCTTGTTATGGACCATGGGATAATGCCTACAGCACTGGACATAATGCAAAGCAGAGTAGTGCAAAGCTGTAGCCAGGAACACACTTCAGCACAGCTTATTTGCTGCTGCAGCCTCTATTTATGAGTAAGTAACTTTTTAGGAAACACAGACCTTCCACTGGCTGTGTCAGCAACACACTGCTTGTGGACAGAGGAATAGGAGTGGCTGAATTCAGGAAGATTTTTATTCTGATCAGCAGCACTGAGGTGGCAAATAGAAGCAATCAGGCCTTAAGTATGACAGCAATTCATTTACTCTTCTCCAAGCTCTTGAGCATAACGTATAGCGAAAAAGGAGATCAACATTCAAACTTTGAGAGATCTAGTTTTTACTAATATGCACAAATTTTGAGTGCAAGATGGCCTGACAGTTCACATACTGGAATTGCCAGCAGTCACAGCAGACTCTGCTCCCTCTTCTGCTTAGGTACCACACAGAAAGATTAAAGGCAGTTGTCCATGCTCTCTACTCTGGGAATTTTGGCAACACGAAATTATCCAAAAGAAGACACTACCAGCACCACACAGTCCAATAAACAGGCAACCAAATGCTCACTCTCACACCCATTTTGTAACAAGCTCATAAACCTGAAAAGATTAGAAAAGCAGTAATCTATCTGCCACTTCATGCCTTCCCCCCCGTCCACTAAGAGATTCCCCGAAAGCTTATGAACACTCACAATATTCCAAGTCACTGTGCTGAATTAGCACAAGCATTATACTCTGAAGCACTGAAATAATGAAACACAAGATTCTTGTCATCATTCTTCCAGCACAGATTCTCTATGACCTGCAATAACCTGAATATTCTAGTTATGCACATTATGGGCAGGACTCCTGATCCCCCAAGTCTAGGCAATTTTGCTTATGCAGACACACAGTCATGTTCACTCTGACCAAATGAGGCCTCTTAAAACATATCATTTTCAACATCAGAGTTCATGTTAAATGATTCCCACTGGCAAAAATAAACAAGTGCTGGACGTTCTTTCCTCTTAACTTAGTAAGTTTTGTGTTTTTAAAAACAGGTGGGGTGGAGAGGGAGAGGGCAGTCTTGCGGATGACAAACTCCTGAATTCCATGCAAAAGGCAGAAGTTAGAAACTGAAGCAAGTAAATTCCTACCTAGTTTTCCTCACTGTGACTCTCATAAGATTCTATTCCCTTATTGTGAACTACACCACTTTTGAGTCAAAGCAGCAGCCTTTCAGCACAAATAGCCAAATAACCGTTATTGACATACCTTTCCAGAATCAACTAGTTCTGCTATTTCATCCAAACTTGGGCCACTTGGCATAAAAAATGCCCACCGATAATGGACTCCTTTAAAGAGATGCTGCAAGAAAGATCAAAAATATATTAAAAAATCATGACAGGAACCTGAAATGGAAACTAAAAGTAATGACAGAAGCACTAGAGAAGTAACCTAAAGAAAAGACATGGAAATCATATGCTAATGTCTGAAAAAAAAGTCACCTAAGCATATGGATTAAATGTAAAGACAGGGATGTTGTATTACAATAGGATCAGAGTGAATTTTGTGTCCAATTGCACAAGTCAGATAGTTGAGAAAAACAACCACCTTCTCTCTGCAGCTAGAAATGGCATCATTTGTTAGGTAACAGAGAAATGGTGCTATACGTTTATACACGTTCACAAAGGGGGTGAAATAAACCCAGCAATGTGACATTTAGAACCTTCCACCTCAGTGTCAGTGATTAAAATTTCCGCCACCACACCTGCCAAAGTCATCACCGTCCAATGACAGATGGCAGCTCACATGAAAAGCATTTTACAAAGACCTCACAAGCACAAGTCAAGAACACCTCCTCTGAGTAAGTCATGATAGGAATAAGAGGCCCAGATGATTTTTAATACATGGCACGCAATGCTCCTCATCATTGAAACATGCACACTGAGAAATAACATTACATTATTTCTTCCTAGCCTTTCCATTTTGTTTTTGAGCTTTCCTTTGAAAGTATCAGTGCAGGACTTAGAATCTCATTCAACCATGCCATCACAGGAACACCATGGCAACTGTTTGAAAAGCATTCATTTGGAGAGCAAGCACATATGTTGAGAGAAGAAAGAGAAAAGTTCTAAAAAGCCTCACTGATCTGGCTACTGGCTGAACATTTTAAGATCCACTTATGAAAACCAGAAAAATCAGTATCACCATCCAGACACACGAACATGAAAGAGATGAAAGACTTTCTAGCCACCCTCAACCACTTTTGTTACTCTCTGGTGCTGGAATAGGATGAAGAGAATCAGTCATGGAACAATGTTTTGAGAGAAAGCCTGACCAGCCTAAAGCAAGTAGCAAAACTGCCCTCACTTCAATGAGGCAGGGATTTGCTCTGCTTACTATGAAACACTAGCTGTCAGCAGGACCCACTAGGGGGGCCATATGGAAAAGGCCACAATGAAAAGCACAATAAGGAATCAAAACTTCAAAGCACCCCAAACTACCACATACACCAATCGGCACCACCCTAGCACATTTTTTTTCAGTGCAAGAAAGGAGGAAAGAATAAAAATGCATCTGAAGTACACTTAATGATATATGAGGAAAATAAGACAGATGAGCCACATGACTAGCATCCAAGCCACAAAGGAAGCCATGAAAGTACTACACAATATTGAAGTATATAGGATTTTGTCAAATACCTTTACAGTTTTGGAACCGACAGTAACTCCTGTTTGTAACATGCCATCAGCCACTCCAAGTTTGTCCATATTGATCAAAAATGGTGTTACTAAGGTGACATATGTTGCTCCTGACCATTTCTTCAGGAGATCTAGAGCCCACTTCTCAGTGGATCCGCCGACATTATCTAGAATGAAATCAAATCTGCAGACATGTAAAGAACAGGTTTAAAATCATGATATGGGGAAAACAGTTTCATCTTAATTAAGCTAACTCAGAAATTGGCTGTAGTTTACATTTTTTACGTATCACTGCAATATTAAAATAACTGCCTGCAAGACAGTAGGGAGAAAGTCCCAAGACTTCAGCTAAATCCTAGCTTTACTGTACTATGGTAGTTAAATTTACAGGTTATCGCTCATTCACTGTACAGCAGACACAGGTATTTAGATAACTTAAACTTCTCTTCAACTCCAAAGATGCACAACTACATTCTCTATTTGCTTAAAGCCTTCTAGAGCTCTGTCTCTTCAGCCATCCCACTGAGACCATAGGAGAAGTCTTGAGGTCTGGCCCTAGCATTTAAACAATATGCTGTGTGCATGTAAAAACTAGTCTGGACTCACACCCTCACTAGGAGCATCTCCTGTACATGCCCTACTTGCATGAGAGTTGGTTCCAGTGGCCAAAATTACATAAACAAACTACTGTACTAACCTTTATCTCCTCACATCTTTTCTGTGACCCAGTTCTCAGCTTCACTTCGAAGAGTCTTTTCTGACCTCCCTATTTTTTTTGGGATCATTTTACCTTTATGGACAGTTCTTTTCTTCAAATCTACCTATTTGACATAGAACCTAACAACGGCAAGGGTCTAAAACTTTCCCCCCATGGAATGGGTATATGCAGCCTCTGGCAATGAGCCACAGTTTCAGCATTCCTTCTCATTATCCCAGCATGTGAGTCAGTAAAGGCTGAATAGGGTAACAGGGAGCTATGCACCTATTCTATTTGATACACAGCTCATTCTCACCTCTAAGCTTCCAGCAATCTCCAGATTGCAACAGATATGTATTTACACATACATTGAATCTAAATAACCCTCAAATAAGAGGGAAACTACTCTATGCAAATTAAATAGAAAAGTCCTTATCTCTGGAAAGAGCTTTCCTGCCTGCCTTTCAAGGATGCAACCTCATGTTACAGTTCAGTCAACCTAACGGTTAGCTGCCAACATGAGAAATTAGAATCTTGAAAACTAATGCTCCAGGAAAAACTAGCTCACCACGGAGTCTGAAGAGCCAGTACAACTAAAAAGGGGAGGGAAGTAGAACCATTCCCCTTACTACACCTGACTGATCGGCTTTGCTATATCATAAAACTGCACCCTAAGACTGTGCTGTTGATAGATCCTAAAAAGGGTCAGTTGCTAGAACAGGTGTTTAGATGTTGAATTGCATAAAGGCAAATTTAGCACTGCTTGCAAACTGCTACGTTAGTTGCTGCACATCCTCCCCATACAGACAGTGCCAGTAGACTCACAGCTGAGCTCAGGCCTGCTGACAATCACACCACAGTTAAAGGGCTCATGTCTTCATAGCAATTATCAGTAAAGTTCTTTTATAGATAGAATAGCTTCTATTTCCCCTCCCAGAAAGTTAACTCAATCTGGCTAAAAAGAGCAGTGTAAATACCATATTAAAATACAAGTCACAGTAGACTAGGTTTAAACAGATGGAAAGATTACAAAAGCAAAAAATACTTCAGTTCTAGAGAAAACCCCCAAGCCAATTTAAACATAACTGCTGTGACAAGATAAGTGTGATTGTTTATCAGAGGTAGCTGTACCCAATGTTACAGAAGAGAAATTTATTCCTGGTCGAGTTGCACAGTGGCTGAAGACCTTCAGGCACGTCACTTAACTGCTTCATGACATAGTTCTTCCCTCTAGAAGATCAATTTTACTATTTACTAGCCTCACCCAGGATTTCTGAAACTTATTTTAATTTATTCATGCTTTGTAAATGCTCCAAGATGCTTGGATGGAAGCTGACAGAACTGTTCAAACTGCAGTCATTGAAGAGAAGCATGTGAAAGTGAGCTTGCCTCTACAAGCCCAATTAACTGGCTTAGTCTTACAATGAAATCTGTGCTTGGGATACTCACTTGGCAAACTGCATTCAAAAAGGGCTGGGATTAATTTGCTTTACAAAGTAACGCTTTAGAAACGGGGGGGGGGGGGGGGGGGGGGGGGGGGGGGGGAGGGGGGGAGACAGAGTTCTGATAGACTGGAGTCAAGCAATCAAAAGGCAGAAGGTCTGACTGCCAACTCCTTCATCTCAGTATTAAGCAACACAAACACGTACAAGGGTAATGTTTTAAGTTGCTCTTCCAGATTTCCAGATTTGTAATCAATCACATCATCCGCTCCGAGCTTTTTCATCAGTGTGCTGGCATCATGAGAACAAACTGCTGTCACATGAGCACCCCAGGCCTTCACTAGCTAAAAACAAGTATAAAAAAGGAGAAGTCCAAAGTTTAAAATTTAGTGAAACATTGAGAACAACTTAAAAAGCCAAAGTCTCATTATATTTATATAATAAATGAGCACCTTTAGTAGGGAGTGGGGAGACTGTGTTCCAACACAGGATAAATTGTCACACATCCAACAGACCAAAAATGGTTAAAATTCATCAATATTTAAGGAGGTTTTGGGGAGGGAGGAGCTGATGTGGAGGAAGGAGGGTGGTTTTTTAATACCACTTTACAGATATCAGGTCTCAAGATAAATAAGGCTTCAAATGAAATACGCTTGCCATCTGAATCTGTCAGCTAAATGTATGCCAAGAAGTATTGTCCAAGTTACCGATCTACAGAACTGTCACCAGATCAACCATTAAATACTTTTAAATAGTTAATATTAAAATCTTTTATATTCCTACCTGGTCATTAAGTATTTCATATAACTCCCTGTGAACATCTTAAATATTAATAATGAGAAAAAGAAGGAAGCCATCTCTGATTTACCACAGGGAGGATGTCGGATTATCTTCTACTCCTAAAGCTATAGCAAAGGATTTTTGATAGTTATTTATCTCTTTTGTAATCTCATTTTTCACTTACAGTAATCTTTTTTACATTTATTCCAGATTAGTGTAGTTTACTCAGGATTAATCAGCTGGAAATCGCAACTAGTTACTGGCCGGTCAACCTTTCATACTGATCTAATTTAGCCACCTGCTTTATTAGGGATCAGGCAAATAGCATACCACTAAAAATTCTCCTGTAAGCCTCTTTAAAACCACTATGTTTATGGTCTAGTAACATGGAACACAGTGATGCAATCACCCAACTTCTATATTTTTTTCATATTCTGAAGAGAAAGATCTTTCAGTATGAGATTACACCGATTAGAATCAAAATCTCCAAATCAAATGGAAGCATGAAAAGAGGATGTTCCACAATTAACAATCGATAAAAGAGCATGTTGACTCTCCAAAGTTTAGAGCTACTGGAATGAAGTCAGACAAAAGGGCAGCAGGGCAAAGACAGTGAGGGAAAGCTAAGCTAAGCCACTGTGCTTTACATACACTGCACATAAAAGCCTGGTGCCTCTCATATCATTTGACCACCTACAACAGTTATGGTAGACGATACGTTCTCCATCAGTTTTTCTACTCATACACCAAGTTCCTTTCATATTTATGGAGCAGAGCTGACTGAAAGATAATGAAATCAGGCTACATATTTCAAGCTACACCAACTAGAGACTTCCTGCACCCAAACTGTAAAATGTGATCTTTCACTACCCACACTCACAACTGCTGTCTTTGAAAGTCCCTGCTTCCTACTTTAAACTAATACAACATAACAAATGCAAAGCAATAAATTTGAAAATATTTCACTTTTGGAAATATCAATCACATAGAATAGATAGATTGATCAGTAGCTTGCTATTTCACTATTCCTTCCCTCAATTCCCTTCCATTAATTTTTTTTTCAGATTGAGTAAGTTTGAAGATGCATCCTGGGCACACTGTTTTATATTACCTGTAGAGCAAATGTACCAACGCCTCCTGAAGCTCCTAATATTAATACTCTGCAAGAGAAAATTAAAATATATTAAATAGTTCTTTAAATAAACTCTATATTAACTATGCATTCTAATGCTTCTCATACATCTCTGACACTAAATTATTTTAAGCAAAAGACTGTATTTGTCATTCAATGTTACTTAGTGGTTAACTCTTCTGATAGTAACGTGACTAACATTGCTGATCATGCTTCCTGTGCCAAGAGCATTATCTCAGCACAGCCAAAGAGACTCCCTCGTATGTGCTTTCCACTAAAACCAGGCAGTGGAGCTGTCAGGCAGCAACTTTCATCATGCAAAAGCCCTGTCCCTGTCCTCACTTTCCCACACACAATTGCCCAGCCTGGGACAAAATCAGTTAAGAGTCTTACGGTCTCCCAGACTCCACTGCCATATCTCCTAAAGAAAAAATCTGATTCACCAACATGCTACACAAATTAGTGGTGAAAGTGGTTTATTATAACATTATTTAGGGAGACTGGGAACTTCAGAATATATGGAACATAATTTTCCCATACTGCATAATATTTATCTAAAAGAAAGACAAAAATACAATGAAGTAGCCTCACCACAAACAAGTTTAAGTTCTGCTAAACTAAGATATGCGCCTTCTTCTTTAGAAAAAAGGCAGTATAGTTTTTCTAGTTCAGTACATCTCAACAAGACCCTGTAAATGCCAGGTTGTGGAAATTGGCATGCAAGAAAATGAAAGAGTATATTACCAAATTATTAGCAAGTGAGAGTTCACTTTAACTGAACACACTACCCTAAATTTCATAAAAATGTATTCCAGTTTAGTGGTGTGAGAACCTTACTGCTAGCAGCCTAGTTACTGCTCAAAAATTTCATCTAGATATTTTATTAAATAACTAAACTTCAGAAAGAAAATTAGTAAGAAAGCCTTGCTGCTGAAGCTACAAATGGTGCTTGGACTTCGGACCTATTTGCTAATTCTAGGACAAAAGGAAGATCCAAGATTAAGTCTTGGCACAGGACTGAGGAACATCATGTTTCTCAGAACTTCTGTTTGCCAGAAAAATTTCAGTATCTTTAGAAGCTGGTGATGTTCCTGTTCTAAATCTCACTGTGATGGATGTTGAAGGAAATTACTTTTTACAGTGTAAAACCATACTATACAATCTGGAGTCTCAGTTTACAAAAATTCTTTGAAGTAACCTAAGAGACTTGGCTTTGGTCACAGTACCCATTTTAAAATGCTTCCTCATTTGTAAGATCAGATTCTGTTCCCTCCGATTTCACTGATCCAAGCTGCAAAATTCAGATTAAGAAGTTGAAACCACAATGCCTGCAGCTTTTAAATCTGCCAAAAAGTACTTATTCTCAGAACCATGCTTCTAATGACAGATGCCTGAAGCAATGTTCATATTTAGGTTTTATTATACTTGAAAAGGCTCAGGGATGCTACACTCAAGATACCGGGTTAAGCTCAAGATACTGGGTTAAGCCCATCTTCATCCTTACAACAGACAGTCACAATTAAATCCTTTCAAAAAAAACCTTGTCAAACTGCCTTTCCAATTTTACTCCTTGCTTAAAGGGTATTTCTTCCACTACAAATTTTGGAAAAAGCTATCGTTTTAAGACATACATTTTGCTCAAGGATTTAGGTACATTTTCAGCTTTGGGAAGCTGCTTGGCTAGGAGGTTTTTTTATTTTCCCCTTCAATAAAAGCCTTGAGATTCTTCACATAGAAATACTTTCCAAATTTGGTTTGTTCCTATGTTATGCAGGCTATTTTCTCTCAAACCTAATTACTAAAACTCTCTCCGTATATTGTGACTTTAAGAAAGCTCCTCGCTTCAGACTATGTCTGCACAGGAGATCCATACGCCACAGCTCAATAGATGAGCATTTTACAGCACTGAGGACAGCAAGACATGTTGTTTGGCACAACACAAGGAAGAAGGGAAGTGTTTGAGGACCCGTTAGGATGGTATTGAGGAACCACAGATGGTGGAAAGTGCCAAAGGCGGCACCATTTTGTTTGCCTTGCCTCAGGAAAACACAGCCAGGAGAAAACATATCAGAGAAACTACCTGTTTCACTGCAAAGGTAAACTAACTGCAGTAAACTAACATATAAGCCTGTGCACAAGGGAACAAACTAATGAATTATTTGACCTGAACAGAGATCCAAGAGACCTGATTCTCTCAAAAGAACAAAACAAACGTTTGTACCGCACGCTTTGCTCCCTTCTGACAGAGGCACATAATTCAAGCCAGCATTCACCAAGACCCATACAAGGCTTCAGTGTTTCAAATGATCTGAGAGTCAGCAGATCTCTCCAGATGAGCATACCATGGGATTTGAGAGTTTAGCCCTTCTCCCTGGGCCCTGCTTGGAACTATGGGGTGGTCAGAAACCAGCATCAGAGAGCCAGGACCTGTTTCAGATGTGTCCCCCACCGCAGAAGACACAACGGGTGGGGAGTGGGTGTACAGATCAAGGACTAGCATTTTCTCCAGATTATAAACAACTAACAATTTTCAGTGACTCAGTTACATGCCAAATAATAAATATTCTATTTATTGAATAAATATAACAATTTTTATATATATATATTAAATTAAATTCCATTTGATTATGCCAACAAAATGTCCCTAAGAGATTCATTCCTGTACCAAGAAGGATTTACCCTATCAAGAAGTTTTACAACCTACACTCACTTTGTACTTCTCAACAGATAAAATGACGAAATAACACACAAACTTTGAAAAAGTACTTTCTTGGGGTATTACATAATTCAAATTTTTGTTGCAACAATATAAACCAGGAGTGTACATTTAATAGCTTACAGTAACAGAATCCAGTGTCTCTCCCCAGCACACTTAAACACATAAATTATTGGCTCTGTATATAGAAGACCTTTACTTAATGTAAACGTTTTCAAGAACTTCTCAAATTGTCAAGTTTGTTTATATCATGCTTTTTGTGAATACAGCAAGCAAGATATTTAACAGCTATTGTTGAAGAAGCATATCCCCTTTCCACTGAAACAGGACACTAGCACATACGAGAAGCTCTCCAGGTATTATCCACCGAGAACTTCAAAACAACAGAGTCATTCTGAACATTTTGGATAATAAGAACATTCACTTTTAGCCTGTGCAAGAATACTGACATAAATTACAGCGGTGTAGGATAAAAGTTATGGAGAAATGACTGAAGTTATAGTGAAGAAGGAGAATCACAAACAATGTGAGCACACTTCAGGTAACTTGTCAAAACCAAATTTGTGAAAGTGTGTGCAGATGCAGCAGATACTCCTGTCAGATCAATATACAGTCAGATGTTGGACTGTTAGTATTTCTGGGTAGCCCACCCTTCCACCTTAAAGAGGCAAAAAACCCAATACACACCAATAGAAAAATCTTGCTGTTTCTAAGATGTCTTAACACTGCAATAAAGTATCAGTGAAGTAGCTTTCATCAAGGAATACAGCTGTTCTTTCAAAATAAGACACACTCTGGTGTGTCTATACACCCTTCTACATAGCTTTTTACATACACCTACAGGAGACAAAAAGACCAACATAAAATCACATATGTAGGTAAATTCTTTCCAAGCTAATTAAATTAGTTCAAGAAATTAAGACACATTATGTAAATTCTTGTCTTTTGAAATTATTGCCTTGAGAGAGTAATGTAAAGTTAATGGAATATACTGTTGCACAGACCCTTCAATGCATTTTATGTATTTTCCTACAAGAAAGTTTTCAGGGGAAAAAAAAGCTACCATCACCTAAGTCATCCTCTGCTGTTTTTACAACTCAAAACTTCTAGATCGGAAACATCATAATTTTGTAAGTACATTAAAATGTTTTTTGCTGGCAGAGTGGTTAAATATTTCTTGGGGACATAAGAGTAAATGTTAAATATAAAGACACACACAAATGAAGTTTGAATTTCACTTTTAACAATCCAAACACTTACCTGAAGATTGGAAAGATACTTTAAAGAAGGCTAGCCTATCAACATATGTTTAGGTTAACTCTATTTATACGTGAAAGATAATAAAAAAGCCTAAATACTGAAAAATAAAAAGGAAGGCAACATACCTCGAATTTTATCACTAGCTGGAAGTTATTTTCAATGAAGCCTCTCCGAAATTGCTTTAAATTTTGCAGTTTCATTTTCTAAAAACATTGTTCATCTTTAGAACAAACAAACAATTACTATATATTTTCACGGTGAAATTTACCGTGACATCTAAACAACCACTCACTCAATTATCTTCTAAAGATGTGGACAAAGAATTTCAGTAAATCTGGTGTCCTTTGCAATGTGTTACATTACAACAGTGTAACACCCAAGATAAGAGGAGGTCAGGCATCTAGACTCCTACTGCCCAATAATTACTTTATGACCTAAATTTTTGGTACAACATCATAATTTTAGTGATTATTTTTCAATTCCAATATTTTTACTTTTGCCCTTCTTTCCATTCTGAACATTTTGCTATCTATTTACACAAATATCCAGAGGCCAAAATAACTGCCAATTTCAATTATCAGGCAAAAAATGGTATCTGCTCCAATCTTTCAATGCATTTTTCCTCTTCTGTCCTCCATCTGCCATTGTCAGATTAACAGGCTGATAAACAAAGCCAATTTTTCTATTTGATTTGGCTGCTCGTCTTGCACGTTTTCCTCTTCTCTTCTGCATCCCTGACCTCATCAAAGTTCTGGCCTATAGGTCAAATGAGACCAAGTCACCTGCTCTTTTTTTTTTTTCTAAAAAGCTGGATAACCAGTCTGTTCCAAGTGGCCCACGCATGCAGGAACTGACTGAACCACACCTCGGTGGTTGAGCGCTTTTTGTGAGCTGCCAAAATAACTCAAGAGAGGATATTACATTTATATAGCTGTCCTACCAGGCAAAAAGGCAAATCCCTACAAATTCCTACAGATACCATTCTTAAATTCTCTATGGAGTCCTATAGTCTATAGTCCACAGTAGATACACATTGGACTACTTCTATATAGTCACTATATAGAGGAAGCGAGCAGCAAGTGACTAGGTGCACTTCAGTTAGGGTCCTTGTCTGAGACTCCCTCTGAAGAAGCCCCTCTCTCAGCGGTTGTGTAGATTGAACCATCTTCAGGCTAGCTGGTCTCTGTGAATATCATGGCACAACAGTCTCCGCTGCTGTTGGGACATGTCTTAGAAGCAGCAGATCAGTTTAAAAATGAAACACTAAGTTTCAGCACCAGAACTATTTACTTACCTTTTCCCACTACAATTACTTTGGTTCAGTCCTCCAACTTGGTTAACTGCAGACCAGGCTGTGAGACCTACATACGGTAAGGAGGCAGCTTCGGTGTGACTGAGACGCTTTGGCTTAAAAGACACCTGAAATAAAATCAGTCATACCAAAGTCACACAGCAGATCTTAAATGACACTGAAATATTTAAAATGGATTGCAGATTTTGTATTCCACATTGTGTACTGACTTGCAGGTTGTGTACTGCACATTTTCAACTATCGTCCTAACTAGCTGGAGTCTAAATCAATCCAAGCACCAAGAAACAGACAGTTAATTAGACAACCAAGAAAAAAAAAAGCCAGCCTTCACAATTTGAGGGTTTTGTCTGTTAGCCATATTTCTGAAGGTTTACCTCGTTTCCACTAGCTACCACAAACTCTGACAGAGTGCCCTGTTTCCACGGAGGAATTGCTGCCCACACCTAAAACCAAACAGAAAACAACTATCAATTTTTGTGACTTTGCACATGATTGTACCTACAAAGTTCTCCTCATTAATCTTTTGTCCAATTTGCAAAATGTCTTCACTATTGCTTATCAGAAACCAGTTTTAGCTCACTTTACACAAAAACCATTACAAGACTGACTAAACGAAGGACTGCAGAGCTATGAAAATAAATTGTACCATACAGTATATAAGACATAATTTTTCAAAACCCCCAAACTACTTCCACGCAAGAAAGCGCAGATGAGAAGCGCAGGGAGGAAGCAGTAAAACTTGTAAAATGTGAAAGCAATTGGTGAAGGTGAAAGCAAATAATATCAGAATTTATGTGGGGACTCACAAAGTGGCTCTTCGGTTATGCCAGAGTTCCTATCCTAACCTTCAGGGCATGGTTTAGGAGACATGGTAGTGTTGGGTTGATGGTTGGACTTGATGATCCTAGAGGTGATGATCCAACCTTAACGATTCTATGAGTCTAAGTTACACAAGAAAAAAAACCAACAAAACCCAACTAATAATTTCCTGTTAGAATTCTATCTTCAGTCAAGAATGAAGCAACATCTTGAGTATGCACTTAATAAATAAATTCCTCTCTTGTTACCACTGAAATGGACCAAAAAAAAAAAAAAACCAGAAGGGAAATTCACTTGCAGAAGCAAGTCTGGGAAAGACCATGTTTTTCAGAGAAAAAAGCAGGGAAGAAAGTATTCTAGGAATTTATTGACAAATAGTCCTCATTCAGAGTACAACAACATAAAGAAAAAAATAATTTTCTTAAGAGGAAAATGAAAGCTGAACATCTCGTAATATATTTTAACTATACATTTCAGAAAAAAAGAGACTGGTGGCATCACCTCATCTCCAGGTTTGAAATAAGACACACCCAGCCCACATTCCATAATTACACCAGAGACATCTCGACCAAGGGTTAGTGGAAATTCAGTGTCCATGCTTTTGAGTTTCAGAGGATCCCGCTTCATATTTAATGCAGTTGCACCATAACCACCTGCAAAACATGAAACTAACCATGACATACTGAGTTTTCATTTATTAAGTGGACAAATCCAAATACAAAGCATTGTCTGTACCTAACGTACCAAATGTACCTCATTTCTGTTATAACTTAGGCATGCAAAAAATCTGCAATATTTTATACTTCTACAGACTGTACAAATAAAAGAGCAAATCTCATTCTGGCTTATTTATCCACGAAATGGCTTTCTATTATTAAAATATTTAATAGTGGTAACACTGTCAGAAATTCTAAGAAGTCTGCTGGAAATACTCCAGTTTCCAACAGCATCCTGTAGCTACAAACCCAAAAGAACTCCAAGCTTTCCATTTGTCTTTTCCAGTAAAGTACTGTAAAAAGTAACATGAACAGAATTGTAAAAAATATTAAGGCACATCTCCTAAGATGAGTAGCCCTAACTTCTACTCAGTAAGCAATAGCTAAATGCTGTGAACTCTCAGAATGACCATCTAATAACTCTGCTTAGACTAAAAAAAATCTGCATTCTGGCATGTATGCCCTTTAAAGTGTTTGGACAAGACTGCCTATTATGCTAGAAAGTGTTTTAATACTGGGGAAAAAAAAAAAGATACTCAAAAGCAGGATGAAAATTTAGTTTTTTCAAAATACTTTTATGCTGACTGAAAATACTAGCTGCAGCCCAGCAGTTCAAGTGGGTCATTCAACAGGAATCCTTAGATAGCAGACGTCCCATAATCAAACCCACAACTATATACAAAGATATTTTAAATTCATTTATTAGAGACCCAAAACACGAATTACAGCTCTGTCAGCAGGCTTCCCACAGGTATCTCTGAAAGTACTACTGAATCTGATTTGGTGTGCAAGATCGCTTCTCAACATGAAATATAAGGTATTCTATCATAACTTCCTTCTTGCTTTTTGAACCTTGAAACTGAGAAAAAAAATATCTGATTAAATGTGTCAAATGCAAAGCGTTGGTCAGTGAAAGGTATAATTTCCTGGGCAAGATGACAGCAGGTACCAGTTCAGGTATAAACTGAGTAGAATCAGTACTGCCAGAAGCCAGTTCAGGAAGAAAGGGCACGACAGTGAACAACCTGGTTTGGATTAGGTTGCATGTGCCGACTTTGCAATAACTTTAACCTTCAGCCCCATTTGCCTTAAAGAGATGGGCAAATCCAGCACATCTCAGGGGGAACACTGCTCCTTGGAAGGGCCAGTCCCCTGGTCAAGAGTGCTGCCGCCCAAACGGTGGGGACGGGGGAGAAGGGAAGAAACCCCACCACGGTTACGCTACTAACAAAAGGAAGGTGACTTGTGAGCTGCAAGCCTGCAGAGGACTGCAGTTAGTCACTCAGATTAAAAGCTGACCCTACAACACACACATACTCTTGTTTTCCGAAAGGCAGTGGCTTTTTCTACCCTTCTTCCCTAAGAACTCGACAAAAGTAAGTTTCAAGAGGCGGTTTCTCACAGGGCTCAGGGCAGCAGGTGCTTTGGGGCAGCCCGGAGCCGGGGACCCTCCGGGGCAGGCCAGTGACAAGGTCTGTACGCTTTTGGGCGCCGGTCCAGCCCCGGCCGCCCGGGCCCGGCACTTACTTCTCATGCTGAGGTCGATGGGGTTCAGGCTCGCAGCGTGAACCTTAATGATGACCTCGTTCGGGAAATGTATGATGGGGAACACCATCTCCCTGGTGAAACGCAGCACGTCGTTGCGGCCGTACCGGTCTATGACCCAGGAGGGCATGGCGGACCGCGACCGCGGAGAGGCGCGGAGCCCGCGGGCCGGCGGCTGCCCGCCCGCCCGCCCCGCACCGCGGAGAGCCCGCCCGCTCGCCGCCGCCCCCCGCGACAGCATGGCTGTGGGAACCGGGCCGAGCCGAGCCGAGCTGAGCCGAGCCGGGCCGGGCCGGGCCGCCGGCGCCCCGCGGGATCGGGCTGGGCCGCGGCGCTCCCCGCTCGCCTCTGCGCTCAGTGCCGGCGGCTCGGCTCGGCCCAGCCTGCCCTCCTCCCTCAGCCAATGTGCGGCCGCCTTCTTAGCGATCCTGCCAATGGTGCCGCTCGGTGTTGCGGCAAGATGGCGGCGCCCAGCCGCCGCGGCGGGAGAAAGGCGGCGGCGGACCGGCGGCTGTGAGGTGGCGGGGTCGGGGCGCCATGCTGCGCGTCTCTCTCTGTGAGGTGAGTGTTGGCAGCCCGCCCGGCGGGCCGCCGCGGCGCGGGGAGGGGGCGGGGCGGGCTCGCAAGGTGAGCGGGGCGAGGGGGCCCGTCGCGGTGTCACCTCCCGTCCCCCCTGCCCGAGGCCCGGGGCGGCGGGCGGGTGCCCTTCCAGCTGCCAGCTCTTTCCCGAACTGGCAGCGGGGATGGCGCTTTGTCCCCTTCGCGCCGCGAAGCGGACTCTGTCAGCCGGCTGCCTTGAGTGGGGGATTGCGCTTTCAGGTTTCGAAAGCTTTGAGGGAAGGACGCGTCACTCCGACGGACCTCTGCCAGAAGTGCCTTTCCCTCATCAAAAGCACCAGGTTTCTCAATGCTTATATTACCGTAGCGGAAGAAACTGCTTTAAAGCAGGCTGAAGAATCAGAGGAAAGATACAGAAGAGGTATGTTTCCTCATACTTGATATTAGTCCTTAAAAAGCTGCTGCGGAGGAGTTCCTGTCTTAGGTGAAGCACGTTTTCTTTTTAAAGGAGATGTATGCACTCCTCCTTTGACTATCAGGAGGTGAGGCTTGCCGTTGAGGCTTCTGCGGCTGCATGCTTGTGGGTGTATGCTTGGCACCCAGTAGTGTATTCAGTTAAAAAATCAGAGGCAAAACCTGGACCAAACCAGGCACTGCAGATTAAACAGGCTTCTTGAACCTCACTGCTGCTGGTTGGCTGTGCTTTCCCTCAGCAGTTTATTTTGAATTGGTAGCCAACAGCTACCACAAACAGGAAGATGCAGTGGTCTTTTGCAGGCCGGTTGACCAGGGTAGATAAAACACCTGGCTCGCTCAGCCTGTCAGGTTTTCGATTAAGAACGCAAATAAAAATAAAGCAACTTTGCTAATTGCAGTTATTGGTTGGTGAACAGAACAACATTTAGTCCTGTTATCTCCAGTATTTAGAGGCTGACTGTTCTCATTTTCCTCCGCATTTCCAGGAAGACAGAAAAGGGAAATTTTCACCTAACAGGGCACTTTTTTTTTGCCTTCCTGGGTGACACATGCTGTCCTTTGTCAGCTTAAGAAAATTGCCAGCCAGAGTGTTTTGCTTCCTGACATAGGCCTTTTAATTTTAAGTTTTTTTTCCTGAATGATGGATAATTGATCACTTAAGGAAGATTTTCTCTGCTTCAGTAATTTTTTAGATCATATCTACTGTGTATGTCAGGTAGGCAGAATTTATGGCTCCCAGCCTAGGGATGGAGTAGATTTAGGCAGCACCTATGGCTGAAATAAGCATTACATGGTCACATTTGAAGAGGTAAGCACTCCTTTGGGATAGCTAATCCATATGAAAGCAGCTGCCTGTCTTGCAGGCTTAGACGCTTCCGCTTAGCCCTGCGGGGCCAGGTCTGGTTTTGGCAGGATGCTCAATGATAGAGCTAGAATGGAAGATGGTTCTTGAAAGTTTAACAGACCACTATCAAACACTAAGTGGATAGCATTCATGCTTCCAGAAAACATCCGAAGGGACATGTAAAATAAACTGTAATTGGTAGGAAGGCTATAAATATAGCACACTTTGCTTTAATCTCTGTTGTCCTTGCAATAATTCCTAATGCAGGTCAGCCACTGGGTGTTTTGGATGGAATTCCTATTGCAGTGAAAGACAACTTCAATACAGCTGGCATTGAGACAACATGTGCATCAAACATGCTAAAAGGTACAGTAGAGCTTTTAAAGTAAAATCAGATCTCATTTTGGAGCTCTTGCTCTTCTCTTTAGAGGGTTTATGGAGTTGGAGTCTTCCAGAAATCTAATATTTTTAAAAAATGAGCTGAACTCATTTGAGGAAATATATTTGTCTAATTTATTCTGCCAAGCTCATCTGGTATTACAGATGCTTTTTGGTTTTTTCTGTAAGCACATTATCTCCTTTATTCATATAGTTACATGCTTTTAACAACACAATGTTTATTACAGCCTGTAATAAAGTAAATAGCCTATTATAACCTGTATTAAACTAAAATAGGATTGTTCTATAGTTCACATTTTGCTTTTACTTTTAGGTCCACAGGAGAGCAGTCAGTACTGTTCTGTCTAGCAAAATCCAAAGACAGTCGTCTTTGTTGTTGTTCTGTTGATAACTGTTGACTTAAGTAGTTTTTTCATATGGCTGTAGGAAGAGTAGACATTAACAATTCTTTTCTCTATGTTCCTGATATAAAAACACATTCTATAAGGCTTTTTTAATTTTTTGACATTTCCTAAGCTCATTGTTTCTGTTAACATGCCATGAACATTTTCAAGACATTAGAATGTTTTCGTAGTAAAAGCAAAAGTAGAAAACATTTCTTTTATCTCTTTTATTTATGCTGGGTTGACAGTTGGACTTGATGACCTTAGAGGTCTTTTCCAACCTTAATGATTCTATGATTCAGCATAAAGTAAAACTGAAGAGTTTTGTGGAAGATGGTTCAAGTGAATCAGTGAAACCCTGATCTGGTTATGGGGTTTTTTAATAGCAGAAAAAACAAAATATAACATAAAACTTCTTAAAATAGCAAAGTTCTTCGAGATGCTTTTCCTTAAAGCACATTCTCAGACCCACTGTGGTTTGATTGCAGTGTCACAGCTGTGAGTATTAGGAGTGATGTTGTCCTTGTTGTTCCTGTTGAGGGTGGAGAAACCCATCAATATTCACAAAAGGAATTGGTTGCTACTCAGGATCTGTAGGCATCATGATTCTCATCCTAGTTTATGTAAGGTCTAAGTGATCATGGATGCAGATGTTTGATGACAGGATATAGCCAGTTAGTATTTCAGCTTGTGGTTAACCACAGGCTCCTTTACCTCATGGTAATGAGAGGTAATTCAAGATAGCTTAGTGCTTTTCTGTAAAGAGCTGTTTCCCATTTCTTCTAATTTAAGCAGTTCCTGCAGATTGGCTGAATGCAGTAATTTGCTGCCCTTATGATATCTTGTTTATGTGAAGTCTTAGCTCCACACTCTAGAGATGTATAATCCAGAATTACTGAGTTGTAAGTTGTGGAAGAAAAAAAAAAAGACATTGCAAAAAACCCCAGCATTTTATTTACTTTTGCTAAATTTGAAAGTACTCTTGTTAACTTGAAGCAAAATTTTGGAACTGTGAACTGACAATTCTTATGCATAAATATTTACAACTCTGAAGTGTTCGAAGTAGCCACTTCTGCATCAGCTGTGTCTCACCAATCACTCTTAATTTTTCTGATTGTTTTCAGGTTATATTTCTCCTTACAATGCTACAGTAGTTCAGAAATTACTGGATCAGGGAGCTGTGCTTTTAGGAAAAACAAACCTAGATGAATTTGCCATGGGGTGAGTGATGTTTATTATTTTTAATGTGTGATTGCACATTAAATAAAATATATACCATCTGTTCTGATCTACTTGTAATCCTTAACTCCTCTTTCTGTGAGGTTAGAAAATAATTAATGCTTACCTGTGAAGACTATATAGAGTTGCGTGAATTTCTCCCTGAGCATTTATACTGTTGTGTAAATTATATAAATGCTGAGTTTTATGAACATGATGTTTGATTATAGCTGTGTTTGAGGGGGATGAAGCAGTGCAGCCTTTGCAGAAGGCCAAGGACAAGCAGGCTTCTTCCAGATCCAGTAGTGTGTTAGTAGAATTGGTTACACCACCAGTTAATTGCTGCCTTTTTCTCTCTCCTTACTGATGTTTTTTGGCGCTTAGCTAATTATTATCATGCCCCCAATGGCAGCCTCTGCCAGTCAGCCGCCAGAGTAATTTGTATGAGTACTCCCTGATTCACTGCAAACAGGCTAATCTAGAGCAACACTTTAAATTGCCTAAGCTAATGCTGGTGACTTTTTTGTCAGGAGCACATTGGAAAATGCTCTCACAAATTGATTCTCCAGCAAATCAGTGAAGGCAACCAAGCTATAGAAGGGCTGGGCTTCTGGGCCAGAATGGCACTGGGCCATTAGGAATGGGAGTCTCTGTCACCACAGCTGCTGGATCTGGAAAGGAAGATCTGAGACTAGTTACCTGTTTGTTGTGGTTTAGCCGGCAACTCAGCCCCACACAGCTGCTTGCTCACTCCGCCACTGGTGGGATGGGGGAGAGAATCAGAAGGGTAGAGCTCACAGGTTGAGATCAGAACCGTTTAATAATTAAAGTAAAACAATAACAACAGCAGCAACAATAATGCAATGGAAAAGAAAACAATGAGAGGGGTACAAAACCCGGGGAAGGGGGAATGAACAACTGAAACAACCAGCACGTGATGCAGCTGCCCGCCAACCCGACGCCACCGGTCCCCGAGCCGCAACTGCCCTCCCCACGTGCCAGCTGCCCCGGTTAATGTACTGGTCATGGCGTCACATGGTACAGAATGAACATCCCCTTGGCCAGTCAGGGTCAGCTGTCCTGGCTGTGGCCTCGCCCCTCCCAGCCTCCTGCCCATGTGGCAGAGAATGGGAAGCTGGAAAGGCCCCTGACTACTATAGGGGTGAAGAGAATTCACTCTTTCTCAGCCAAAACCAGCACACTATTACAAACAATAAGTGTTGTCTTTTGGTTTTGTTTTTATTTTACCTAAACTGAAGACGGAGATTTGATTGGGAATTCACATGGATGGGGTGGAAATACTTTGACTGTATTGTTTTGGATAAAGTCATTTTTGTATCAAAGAGACTCTTCAGAGGAAGAGCAGGGAAAAAGCTCAGAAGAAACCCTGATACGCAGTATTACAACTAGTCTAAGCTCATTAAAGCACACAATACTCCTATAAAGGTTTATCCCACCACTGGCCTCTCATCTCTGGTCTGTGTGTTTGTGTTATGTGTTTGTTGTCTTATGCTAGCAGTAACACAGCTGCACCATGAGCTTGATCAGGAAGCTGATCCAGCTCAAAAGTAATGATAGCTCAGTAAGGTTAGTTTTCAACTGCAGTGTCAGCTGCCCACTCTGATGACACTGGCTGATGTCACTGGCACCCTGGAGTCAGGGGGAACATGGTGTGGAGGTTGTGAGGAAGGAGGAAAGTACCTCCTGCCCCCGCTACTGTTGGCAGCTTGTGCTTAGGTGACCACAAGCTGACTGAAACCAGATTCTGAGAAGCCAGTTTAACATGCTGGACCAGCAAACTGTGGCCTCAGAAGAGGACTGCAGAGTGAGTAATAGTGTGTGATTTATGTAGAGGTGCTTGTTCTTGCTATTGCAGGGCTTTCCCCCACCTCTAGCAGCATGGTTTTCCACAAGACTGTGGTCATCATCTTTTGACTTTTCAAAATGACAAGGGAGCGTAAGGAAACCAGAAGATCTTTCTTTTGAAGCTGATATGCAGCTTTACTGTTACATAGCTTAAATCAGTTTTATACTTTGTGTGATTACATTCTTTTCAGTGGTATTAGCAAAAGTTGGAGGTATGAGTTGAAAGGGATGAAGATCTATAAACTTAACAATTCTGTGTAACATTGTTGAAGCTGACTGCACAGTGATTTAGGTACACGGTCTTTTTGAGTTGAAATTGAATTTGCTAGGGTGAAGGATGAGGAATTGGATAAAGAAAAAAACTTGGTGAATGCAGTGTGTCATCTGTCACTTCTGTCTCTATTTGTTCTGTCTAATTATCTTAGATCTGGGAGTACAGATGGGGTATTTGGACCAGTCAGAAATCCCTGGAGTTACTCAAGACAGTACAAGGAAAAATCTGTCCCAAAATCCCATTCTGAGGACGAAGAGTCTAACTGGGTAATAACGGGAGGGAGCTCAGGAGGCAGCGCGGCTGCTGTGTCATCTTTCACATGTTTTGCGTAAGAGGCTTTTTAAAATTGTTTTTTATTAAATGTCTCGATATGTTGGAAGGTTTTAGTTTTATAATTTTCTCATAATCTAGTTTGAAATGGGAGGGTTAGTTGCACTGGCATGCAAGAATTTATTTCAGCATCCCTTGTTTATTCATGGCATATTGTGAAGCCAGAATGAATCCACGTAGGCAAATTTAGACTTATTTTGAGTGTTTTTCAGCATGCTGATATGACCATTTTGCACTGCGTGAAATAAAATGATAATGGCAGTAAAGGAACAGCAGTTTTATTGTTATTCCCGCATACTCTCTTAAAATTAACATGGGGCTTGTGACACATCCTCTTCCTTGGTAAGTGCATTACACAAATACACGCTGAAAATGTAATTCAGCAAATGAGGAGATCTCTTAATTTGTAACAACAGTATGATAATCTTCCCTCCTTTGTTTTTATAGCAGAGTTATGTAATAATACATGAGATTTGGGATCTAAAAGCTTTCAAATCCCTGACTTAACAAAAGGATACACAGATACTCACAGATACTTACAAACTTGTCTGTTTTAAAAAGTTAAAAGGCAGTTTTAGGTTTTGGGGTTTTTTTATGTGTTTTTTTTTTCTTTAAAGGAATTTAAACAAGCTGGATTTTTTTATTTTACAATAATTATTTTCTGCATGGAATAGCAACGCGCTATTTAACCAATCAGCTGTCAATACTATCTTCCCCATCCAACTGTTAAAAGCAATCTGATCCTTAAAACATTACACCTTTCATTTTATGCAGTTTTTAGAGCTACATAGTGGAGCACATTTTATGGAAGATTATTTCAGTTGAGCTCTTAACTGGAAGGTGTTTAAGAATGCTCTTTAGTTACTGTGTCATTGTTTACCCATAACTATATTATAAGCATCTACTTTATTGTTAAAATATTTTTTGCTGATGTTGATTACAGCTTTTTAGAAAAAATACTCTGCTTTTAGATACAAAGACTGATTTATTGTATTATTTTTAAAAATTATACCTTTCCTCCTTGCCATTTGCTAGGCTGTAATGTACTCAATGTTTTAATACTGTTGAAACTGAACTCAGTGCAGCCATTCCCAAGGACGGCTGGTCCTTGTCCTGAGCCAGGATGGGCTGATCCTGATAGGGTCTGGCACCTTCTCTTATGTTACTGGGCATGCCGAACTCCCGTTTTGCACTGCTCAGCACGTTGTCAGATCAGGGATATTTTTCATCCAGCTATTTTATTGCCCATAACCTCTTGTATATCCACTCTATTATTTCTTTCAAGCATCAGGAATGTTGCCAGTCTTTGTCTTTTCAATTTGAGATTTGGATGTACAGAAATGCTACAAAATTGAAGATGTTTTATATCAACACTAAAAGCTTTGAAAAAATTCCACTTCAGCAAAGCCAATTGAATTGGTTCAGCCATCTCAGAAACAGATGCCTATGGGAAAAGCCACATTTACCACCTCAATAAAAATTATACCTCCTTCTGAAGTTCGATTTATTTTTGGCAAAGGTTTGGATGAAAGCTGTTTTATTTTCTAAATGGTGCTGGTGTTAAAATTATTAAAAACAAGAGAAGAGCAGGTTTCATTTCAGTATGAATTTCCAGTTCCATTATAGTTTTTTGAAATAAAAATTTCCATGTAGAAAGAACAAGGTTTCACCTGTGAAAGAACAAAAAAAGTTAACTTAAGAAAAACTAGTATCATAAAATTGTACCTAAGCTACTGTAAGCTGGGAGTTCTGATGCTATGCTTTGTAGGTTTGGAAACGGGAAAAACATCCTAGACTTTGAAAAGTATGCCCTCTTACTGGGGCAAGAAGTATTTGTATACTGGAAGATGCTGCTTCATAGTGTATTGGCTACTGAATAAGCTATCAATGTCTGAAAATTGTATGCTAAATCACATGAGGTGTATCTTTTGGAGTGCACAGAATTGGAACAGACCAACAGGCGAAGTGGAAGTAGATATGTAGGGCCATATTCAGATGGCCTAAATTCTACCTATCTACCTCTGCTTTGTGAAGAGGACTGGGCTCTCCCAGTGGCTAATTCAGAGACCCTAAGAAAAATAAGAGAACAGATAAAAAATAGCAGACATAAGGAGCAGACTGAAATTTAGGCTGTGTGATTATGACTTCTAATCTGGAAGAATTCACACATTTTTTAAATCCATGTGTCTTAAAACCATACATTTTTATTATTTGGAAACTTTCTGAATTATTTTACTAATGATAATCCTTTTGAAACCATAGAGCCTTAGGGTCAGACACAGGAGGATCTACCCGAAACCCTGCTGCTCACTGTGGCGTAGTAGGTTTAAAGCCAACATATGGACTGATCTCTCGCCATGGTCTCATTCCTCTAGTGAACTCGATGGATGTACCAGGAATCTTAACCAGATGCGTGGATGATGCAGCAGTTGTGTTAGGTATTACTACTACATATGTCTTTGTATACAACATATCTTTGTTTACAATATTGTCTCAAAACAAATTGAATTCTGGCTACCCAATGTACATTTTCCTGTTCTTTGTATGTCATGTCATATTTCAGGTTCACTTGCTGGACATGATCCTAAAGACTCTACCACAATTCAGGACAACTTTAAGCCATTTGAACTATCTGATTTGACAGATGTTAGCAAGCTCTCAATAGGAATTCCAAAGGTAACACTTAAATTCTGTCAACACTTGTTGGAAGGAACAGCAAATAGAAGATCTAACAAAAAATATGTCTTGCCCATCACCTCCCAGTCTCTCATGATTTGAAACAGTGAAGGCAGTACGAGCAGCTCCTGGGAAAGAGCAGTATGTGCTCTGTTGCTTGTGCAGGCAATTTGGAGTGAGCATATGCTAATGCTTCATCTAAAATATTTTGTCGTTGTCATGGGAGGCACTGTCAGGAAGTTCCAAGGGAAATGGGGAACTTCAGTTCTTGTTTCTCTCTGTTGCTCTCTTACCAGTCACCTGTATAACCTCAAACAAGTTGCTCTTAGTGCTTTCTCATGCAGTGAGGTTAGTATTGTTTGTGCAGTGCTTTGAGATGCTTGTCTAAATGTCACTGTATTAATACAAAGCAGAATTTTAAAGGCACACGAGTAGTACAAGGAGCTGTGATTCACAGAGCTCTAATAAGGATTGGAAGACAACTGTAATCTGGCTTCTGATGTATGCAGTTCAATCATGTTTGTAACTATAAGGATACTTGCAGTTTGGGACTTCAGCCTATTTATAATTTAGTAAAGGCTCTGTCTTCAAAGGGGTAATGTGAATAACATTTATTAGTTTGATTCTCAGATTTGAAGCTGTGCTAGGACAGGTATACCAAAAGATTTAATGTGGTAAACAGATGTCCACTGACCAATTATTCAGGGACTGTGAACCAAAAAAATTGTGTGCCTAGAAAATTAATTAGCTGCATACTGTTTAGATTTAGATAACTCTAAAATAGTGGTATTGTTAATTATTCATATCCTTTGGACAGTTGTTTTCTACTGCTACAGATTATCCTAAACAGATACATGCATATATTAAACATGGGTTGTAGCTGCTCAGAAATCAGACAGTATTAGGACACCGATATAGTGAGTTAGAACTAAAGCAAGTACCTTCAAAAATAGAGAATTTTAATAGAACGGCTTTAACTTGGCTATTAAACAGCAATGTAGCTTGTCTAAATCTTCTCCCAACCCCTTGATTGTAGTTCTTCTTTGGTGACTTGTTTTGTTCATTTCAGTGAGGCATGCCAGTTGCCACTGATATGCTGTGGCCATAATTTATTTTTATCTTTCCTACTCACAGCAGCCCTAGCATTAGGATTTAAACCTGAAGAGTTTCTACCAACGAACTGCAGAGCAGTGCAGTACAGTTTCTGTGAATAGACAAATAAGTGGATAACTGGGTAATTTCTCCTTCAGAAGAAACTGCTGAAATTCCATGGTCTGCAATATGTGGGTTGATCCTACTGAGATTAACATAATATTCTTAGAAGACTGAATTCTGTTAATTTAATACTGCTTGATTTTATAATATTTAGTAGATGCAAGAAGCCTTTAAATCATATAGTGGTGAGGTAACAGTTTTCAGTGTATTTATTTTTAGTATTTTGGTTGCCATTAGAAGTAAGCCAGTATGTAAAATCACTCCCCTTCTTGTTTTTCTCTAAGGAATATCATGCACCGGGGCTTTCTAGTGAAATTTTGGCTCTCTGGTCAAAGGCTACTGACCTCTTTAAGAATGCAGGTGCTAAAGTAATTGAAGTGAGTCTACCACACACTCGTTACTCAATTGTCTGCTATCATGTGCTGTGCACAGCAGAAGTGGCATCAAATATGGCCAGGTTTGATGGACTGGAATATGGTAAGTCCTTTGAAAAAACTTTTTTCTCAGACAATAGAAACATTGCTGGATGCCATTAAAAAGTATTAGTTATAACAGATATGCTTTTCGTGGTTGAATGCTTGGTGTTATTTCTCCAAGACAGAATAGAGTAAAAACCCTGTCCAAATAAAAACGAGTAAATAAATACATGTTTTAATATATTTCACTTGTAGGCATGTGAGTGTCTGGGTTTAAAATCTATGTAATATTTCTGTAACAAAACAGGAATATGCTTTGTTGTTTTTCCGGAATAGTAGCATGTCAGACTGCAGCAAACAGTAGCCTATTGTATTATTATGTATAACATTACCTTATGTTGTTAAAACTTAAGGATTACAAAAAGTATTACTTTCCAAATTGCTTTTTCTTTTCAGGACACCGTTCTGACATGAACAATTCCACAGAAAGTATGTATGCTGCAACACGACGAGAAGGCTTTAATGATGTTGTAAGAGGAAGAATTCTGTCAGGAAACTATTTCTTGTTGAAACAGTAAGCAGAACATCTTGAAACTCAAATTTGCCAAGTTAACAATTTTTTAAGCAAGTGATGATTAATTGTTCATCTTGACATGAAAAAAATTTGCCTTACACTAGTAGCTACTTGTATTATTATTATTGCTTTAGCAATATAATACCTAGTGAATTGTTAATAATGAATGAAGATGTTTTCCTGTAGCCTTACCAGTGAGCCTCCTTTATTATATAAGTAAAACAACTTCGTGATTTTTTTATTCTTTTTTCCTACCAGACTATTATTTCCACCCATTAGTTAAATTAAGAAAAAAATCTGTCCTATGGTATGACATTAAAATCATGCTGAAGCCATTACTGTCGTAGTGTTAAAAGTTCTGTAGCTGTTAACCTCATTAAAACTGCATAGAACAACTGTTGGTACATTCTAGTGAGGTCTTCTAGAGAAAGCCAGAAGATACAGTAATTAAATTAACTATAGCTCTTTGCCTCAGTATACAGGGAAAGGAAGGCACTGGCAAAGGTACTGAACTAATGTCTTTTAGACATATTTTTATACAGCTGATGTAGAGAAGTTGGTGCATGGATCAATTTGACTTTTTTTCTTAGTTTTCAGTCTTATCCAACAGTCCTGATTTATGTTAGCAAAAGTGCTGTTTTTCTCTGTCTTAATTTGTTCAGATACTAACAAATATTAGTCGTGTAATCAATCTCAAAGCACTACAGAAAGAGCTCTGTCAGCAAGAGTATTCATCAGATGTGACGTCTAATTGCTCGCAGAGACAGGAATGTTGTCAGTCAGTATGTAACAACCAGCTTTTATGGAATGCCGATATTCCTGCCAAGTGTGCTCCTTCTTGTTACAACTGTCCAGATCAGCTTTCCTAAGGCTGCCTTAAAATTCATGTAGCTCACTATTCTGTGAATGAATATACAATTCGCTTCCATCAAGATTGAAGAGGAGGGTCCTGTTCCCGTCCACAGTAAATTGCTTTTGAAGAACAGAACCCAGGGTTCAGAAAGCATTCTTAGAATAAATAGTAGAGAAAAACCATCTGTGTCTCCTGAAAATGTTGCATTTTACAGATTATTTTTATCTGCTTTTAAAATCTGTGAAATAACTAGGTGATTGTTCAGGAAGGAATGGAAGCTTGTCCATATTGTATCAGAATTAATAGAGAGCATGTGCTTGATTTAACAGTATTTCCCCCCGCTCCCCTTTTTTTTAGAACCCAAAATAGTCTTTCTGGTTTCAGATATTGTTGGAGGTCTGTTTTTTTCCTTTTACTGTTTTTCTGATGTTAACAGCTAGAATGATTTCAGAAATGACTGTAGAAAAAATGGCCAATTCCCATGGTATATAAATTCTTATCTTGAATCTGCAGTCTGTTATTGATTCTAACCATTTTCGTTGCAATTTTTCAGAAATGTAAATCTTTAAATTACTCTAAAAAAGAAGTGGCTTTGGGACAGTTTTCAGTTGTTTTATCTACAGACACTCTGGCATGTAGCAGTTGTTAATACCCCACTCTGTGGTTTGGTTTTGGGTTTGGTGGGGGGGGATTTTTTTTTTTTTGTAGAATAGCTGTGGGTTTAGATGGTGGTTACTTTTGAAACTGAATTTCTCTGAATTTGGGGATTCGACGCTTACCAGTTCTGCATATGAAATTGAAAGGAACAATAGACATAGAACAATTTAGGTTGGAAAAGACATTTAGGATCAAGTCCAACTGCTAACCTGGCACTGCCAAGTCCACTGCTAAACCATGTCCCTAAGCATCACATCTACACGTCTTTTTAAATACCTCCAGGGAAGGTACCACTTACAGGGTACCTCCAACAGGGCAGCCTGTTCCAATGCTTGACAAACCTTTTGGTGAAGAAATTTTTCCTAGTACCCAGTCTAAACCTCCCCTGGTGCAACTTGAGGCCATTTCCTCTTGTTCTATCGCTTGTTACTTGGGAGAAGGGAGCGACCCCCACCTCGCTACAACTACCTGAAAGGAGGTTGTAGAGAGCACTAAGGTCTCTCCTGAGCTTAGTTTTATCCAGGCTAAAGAGCCCCAGCTCCCTCAGCCGCTCCTCATAAGACACATGCTCCAGACCCTTCACCAGCTTCGTTGCCCTTCTCTGGACACGCTCCTGCACCTCAATGTCCTTCTTGTACTGAGGGGCCCAAAACTGAACACAATATTCAAGGTGCGGCCTCACCAGTGCCGAGTACAGGGCGATGATCACTTCCCTGCTCCTGCTGTCCACTCTATTCCTGATACAAGCCAGGATGCTGTTGGCCTTCTTGGCCACCTGGGTACACTGCTGGCTCATGTTCAGCTGGGTGTCAACCAACACCCCCAGTTCCTTTTCTGGCAGGCAGCTCTCCAGCCACTCTTCCCAACACCTGTAGCGTTCCATGGGGTTGTTGTGGCCCACGTGCAGGACCCAGCACTTGACCTTGTTGAATCTCAATATACAGTTGGCCTCATCCCATTGACCCAGCCTGTCCAGACCCCTCTGCAGAGCCTTCCTACCCTCAAGCAGATCAACACTCTGGCCCAACTTGGTGTCGTCTGCAAACTTACTGAGGGTGCACTCAATCCCCTCGTCCAGATCGTTGATAAAGCTGATTTGTTTCTGCTTCAGAATTGTGTAAAGACAGTTTAGAAGTTCATAGAGTACAAATTTACATGAGAAAAAAAGGTTAGGGAAAGATAAGTTCTTGACAGTACTCTACAGAGAAGTATACTGCAAACATATACATAGTTTTAAGTCCATTTGGAGCCCTCCCTAGATGATGGGACTTTTTCTCATGCTTTAAGTATCTTGCTGGATTGAATCCTAAATGATTAACGCCTATTTTCCAGGCCTGCTTACTTCCGTATTGTTTCTAGGCTTTGCTGTGCTGCCCTGCAGTGAAATTCAATACATGCTTTAGTTTCAGAAAGGTGATAATTAACTAAAAATCAAAACAACTTTTATTTTAAACTAGGGTTTTGTTTTCCCTTCACCCTTCTTCAGCAGGATGCCCTCATCTCTTCCTTCTTTGACAGCTTCATTGCTATCAGAGCATAAACACTATGTTTGATGACTATGCTTCTGGTGTATCAAAAACTCAAGTACCAGTGTTAGTCTTTTAACCAGAAGGAATATTGGGCTTGTCTTTTCTACAGTAACTAAGAAATTAGGTTCTGTATTTTTGGAATTAGCGTCAGGCCCTCACGTCCATATTTCTTTCTAGGAACTATGAGAATTACTTCGTCAAGGCACAGAAAGTCAGACGTCTCATTGCCAGTGACTTTGTGAAGGTTTTTGGGAGCGGTGTTGATATTTTACTCACTCCTACCACTCTGAGTGATGCAGTACCATATATGGAATTCATCAAAGAAGACAACAGAACCCGTAGCGCACAAGATGACATCCTAACACAGGCTGCAAACATGGCTGGTGAGCAGGGACAGGAATTCAGCTGGTTTCCTGTTTAGTCATTTTTAATGTCCATTCCCTTCAGTTACTTAACCTCTTCTTTAGAATCAAGATATTTCACCTCTTTTGCCTCTTACAGTGTTAACCATGTATAAGCATAGTTTATTTATGAAATGCTTTAAAATGTAAGACTAGATTTTAAAATGGGTGGGGGGTGCAGATAAGATTAATTCATTCAAGTTTCAGAGACAAAAATCTCTTTCTTAGGAGCATTGATCCTCTTTTCAGAGGATGCTGACTCCTTAAATCACTCCAATTCATTTCTTGTGATCACCTAACAGTATCCTTAGTTCATTGACTGAAATTATTTTAAGTAGAATCATAGAATACCAGGTTGTAAGGTATGTCAAGGGTCATCTGTTCCAACCTGTCTTGGCAAAAACTAGTTTTTTTCCTCTACATAAAAACAGCTCTAAGAGTAGAATTGCTACAAAAATTATTCCAACTGGATTTGTTTAATACTAAGTCTTTGCATGTGTGTCTCTTTTCTTTCAGGACTGCCAGCCATAAATGTTCCTTCAGCTCTTTCAGAGAGAGGCTTGCCAGTTGGGCTTCAGTTCATTGGACAGTCATTCCAAGAGAAGCAGCTTCTCACTGTAGCTAAATGGTTTGAAAAACAAGTAAAATTCCCCATGATCCAGCTAGAAGTGAAGAGGCATGACCACGGCGCCTTTCAGCATGAGAAATCTGCTTCTTTTTCATAACATGGGACTTGCTAGTCAGCTAAAATAAGAAAGCTGTGGAGATGATCTCAAAATATATTCCTGCAGTTAATTCTCTTTTGCAGAAATCATAATCCTTTTTAAGGAGACCATGTACAGTAATGCAGGATGGAGTCATCACAGCTTGTTACAATGTAATCAAGGCAAAGCGAATCATTAAGTAAACGTGTCTGTCATTAAGAACCATTTCTAACTGAAATTAAAAACACCAGGTTGAAATTATTTATCTTATACCTGTGGAGCTGCTTTTTTCCATCTCCAGAGGGCGTGAAAGGTATCCGGCCTGTTAAAGAACTAACCTGAACCTTCCTGTGAAAATTACATCATTGCCAAAGGGTTGGTTTCCTTCTGGAACATAGACTTCTGTAATGGAATAACCAGACAAGCTCTAATGGAAAAAAGGTATCAAGCATCTTTTCACCAACAGGTAAATACAAAAGGAAACAAGGGAGTTAACATATAGATAGTTCATTTTAAAAAAAAAAAAAAAAAATCCCTCCTAGCAAACTCACTTAGGAGGTGAAATAAGTTCCAGGTTTACAAATAATGCATATTGCTCTGGTTACATTCATTGTAAGAATTATGAATTCCACATTTCCTCTGGGGAAGGATGCCTGCTAGCCCTTGGGTAGTTACTTTCTTTTTCCTTCATCACTGTTCTTTATAACCATCACTTAAAATGAATACTTACTAAGACAGACATTTTCTTCTTCAGTGTAACTCTCCATAGAGTAATACCAGCTATCCCTTCATGGACGGTCATTCAACACAATAGAGATTTGAAACAACTTTCAAAGCCATAACGTTGGTAGACTAGCACCCCTAGTAGGGTTGGTATACTAGACACACACCCCCATTAGGGAAGACATGCTAAACAACTAATAACCTGTTGTCAGTGTTTTATTTTCCATTTTTCCAAAGTTGAAAAAGTATGAAGGATAAGTTGGTAGATTTGGGTTTGCATCAGATTTGCTCTCAGTCATGGTTTATAGCTTGCACACATGTAGAAAGTGTAGGGTGGGGAAAATGATTGCAACTTAGTCTGATATGGTAACATACAGAATCTTCCTGAACTACATCTTGTCTTAGACCATACTGTCACCTATCTAAAAAAAATCACCTTATTTCTAAAAATTGCAGATGAATTGGTGAATTTTCCACGCCCCAAGGTGAGCTATTCCAATACCTTTCCCACACAATTAAGATGGTACACAAATAAAATCCCACATGAATAAAATTTAAAAAGTAAAATTTAGTTTTTAATTTAAATATTAAAAACCAAGGTATACCCTTCAGCTCTGCCCCCGAGAACACAGAGCAGTACCAGTAGACTTCTGTATAGGAGATGGGCAACCAAAAAAGGATGAGGTGTGCACAGCCTGTCTGAAAATCGAAGAGACTGCTGGGGTTATATGGGAAGTCATACTTCATGTTAAACTGGTGCCCACAATGCCACCAAAGGGCAGGGAAAAAAAGCAAGAAAGTCAGAGGAGCAAAAAAGGTTTATCTAAGTTTTATTTTTCAGTAGTCTCCCAAATAAAAAGGAAGGTATCCAGTTACAGGAATGTTAGGGGCAGGAAATGAAAAACACTTAAAATCACCTTAATTAGCTTAGCACACCTTTGCCTGACTAATGTCCAGCGGCAATTAAGGGATTCCAAGCTAACCCCTTTTTTTTGTAATCAAAAGAAAGGTTTTCAAACCCAGCACCGGCATCCTGCTGTGCTCACTGTTGAAGAGCAATAAAAGGTGTCTTCAGCTCAGCGGTGCAGGTCGTTCAGAGAAAGCAGCAGGACTCCAGCCCGGCAGCTTTGCCTGGTCCTGCATGCGGTTTTCTAGCTTAGTCTGTGGTCTGATATCCATACAGTAAGGGTGCGCATGCTGCTGGGAGTCACAAGCAAATGCTGTGGCACAGTGTGTGATGAAACGGACTTCAGGGTGGTAGGAACTGAAATTTGTTGAGCTAGAGGGACTGTGTTTGTACATCACTGTGTTGTTGGTGAACGGATTTGTGTGGCCTGCCTCGCTGCACTGCTTGTGGAGTACGATGGGCAGGTTGCTGTCGCGTGTGCCAGCTCAGACATCTGTGGCGGGAATGGAGACTCCTGGGTTAGATGCCACTCTAGGGGAGGTGCAGGGTGGTGGGAGAGGAAAAGGGCTTGGAGTTACAGGTCAAAGGAAAGACTGGCTGAAAGGCCGCTGCAGGCAGGTGTTAAAAGATGCAGCGATAAGGGAGCGGGAGCACAGGTGGGGAGGTGGTCAGTACCTGCTGGCAGCAACTGGGCACCTGCCCGCACTGTACTGTGAACTGGGACAGCTGCTGGGTTGCAACTGCTGTTTGCCAACACTAATCCCAACGGGGAGACAAGCTCCTGCACTGCAGCGTATGGAGTAAAAGCACTAGGCGCTTTGTTGTGCCACCCAAGATGGGATGTTTCAGATTGGGAAGAGACACAGAGAAGCACAGAATGGTTGTCTAGGCAGGCTGTGAAACACCAGGATGTAGAAAACACATGGAAGAAAGGAAGGATTAAGTATCATAAGAGCTGGTAACTGCTTCAAGAAGCCGGAGACTTGGGAGAGGAAGATTGAAGAGATAAAGGACATGGGGATGAGGAAGCAGAAATATTCTGGTGAAGGAGGGGCCCCAACTTCATGCTCCTAAGTTGAAATCTTTGAAGGTGGGTACCTTTGCGAGTTGTACTTCTCTGAACTAGAGAGTCTGCTTGATTTAGTCACAGATCAGAGTGTTTAAGACTTGCGTTTGCAAGCTTTTAGTCCCAAAGTGAGTGCTATTTGGGCACACATAATGCCTGACACGGGTACGCATAATGCCTGGCACAGGCACACGTAACGTGCTTAATAAAAATCAAAAGGAAAACGTTATTAACAATATACTTCAGGAAGCCTAGGAACTCAGCAAAAGGGACCTCGCGGGCTCCATTTCTCTTCACAGGTAACTATTTCATACAGTCACCTCCATAAATTTATTAAAATCTATCTGAAGAGTATTTTGGCTTCTTTCTTCTGTTAATATTCCAGAACCTTTTGTTAGAAACTTTAATCACAACCAAGCCCCACACACCTATTTGCTCAAGGCACTATTGTTCTTTTGTTTAAATATGTCTTCTCACTCCTTGTGTTTAATTCACTGCTGTATTTATAGAGCACAGTTGCATTCTTCCTTAGCCTTTATTCTGCTAGGACGAATAAGTCAAGCTCTTCCAGTTTACTCCTGTATATTAAATTGCCTAGTGCTAATCCCTGTAGCCGTTCACTGCACCTGCTCCAGCTGAATTCATCTGTCTTCCAACATGGGTGACGAGTATTGTAAAGACAATTCCAGGTGCAGTTTTACAAGCGCAACAGCGTTAATATTTCCCCAGCGCTCCTGAAAAATTCCTCCCCCGAACACTCTGGAATCGCACTTGTCTTTTACTCAGCCACATTACACCACGCTGGTAGCTCAAAGCCTGTTTATGATTAACCAGTGCACTGGCAGCTTTCTCTCCTCCACTGTTTTCAATGGATAAGCATTTCTGGTATGAGCCGAGAGCTCATTATTAAGCCTCTGAGTTCATGACCCTGCACTCCTTCTTGTTACTGCTATTCAAATTATTGGTGTTTTCCAGTTTTTCCTGTAGAGTCCATCTCTCCGCTGTTTTGACAGTAACTCCCAGCTTCATGTCATCAGAAACAAAGAATGTGTCCTTCAAATAACTTTACTTATTGCAGTAACTTCGCACTCATCGCAGTCATTCTCCAAGCTGTGGTTGCCAATGGACGCGTTGTCCTCTAAGGACAATAACAACCAGCTTCTCCTATGTGGCCTCTCTAAGAGCCACCTGTGTCCTGATGAGTTGTGACAGTGCTCTGCCTGTTGACAACAGCTAGATACAGGCTGAGGTGCTGTAGCCACCCTTAACAAAAAATTGGGGTTTTGGTCCTCACCCTATTACCTAACTGGCTTGCTTTAATGGCTGCAAGCAAACAGAGCCCTGTTGCCACAAACACTGTGCAAGGATATCAAGAAAAGAACCTGCCCCTCAAAAGAGCTCAAATCTAATTGTGCATCTATCCAAGACCCCCCGTAAAACTACAACAAAAAAAACCACCCAGGGTAATAGGCTATTGTGAACAAGAACTGCATTTTTGCTTTGTATCCACAGCACTGGAAACATAAGAGCCTGAATGATCTACTCTCAATTGCGAACAATGGAAACACGCTGAATCACTAAAACCAACCCTTCAATAGGCAAAATGCAGCCTTGTCACCAAGACAAACTGCTAATAGCAACAATGAGGCTTGGAACAGTTTGTATGGAGCCAAACTGGCTCTCGTACTTCAGCTGAAGTTCATCCAAAGTTGAACAGGGAAGACTCCAGATGGTCACTGCAACTGGGGCTAGAAGGAGGGGCCATTATGTTACTTTCTTGCTCATACACGAAGTGTAGAATTTTGTTTGATGCTTAAAATTAAGATTTACCCCCAGAGGAGCTGACAGGAAAAACCATGAAGAAAAATAGCATCACTTAAATAGGGAAGATGTTACTACTTTTGAAAAGATATTGTAGTCATAGCACTTTGGCAGTTAACAACTCGAAAAACAGGATGAAAAGCACAATTGTGTGCAAAGTCTGTGCTGTGCTTTTTTTTTTTATACAGCATGTAAAACAATGCCATTTCTTTTATAGAAGAAAACATCTAACTTTACAGTATTTAAACAGACAAGCAACAAAATCCTGTATTGCAGCCCATCAGGAATGTGACAGACGGGGGGATGTCCATATTGTTGAACTGAGCTGCAAGCTGCACTTCATTCGGGGTCTTCCATTTCAGGTCATGCTTGTGTCTGTCCCTTGTGCTACGCAACCACGCTGACAATGCAGACTTTGCCAATACAGCCTGGCTGAGGGAGAGCACAAAACACCTCAAAAAGACTTTCAGAGAGAGGCATGAGCTCTGAGTCAATGTGCCCGCTCCCAGGGACACCAGCTTGCCTGCTGTGCAGATGAGCAGTGGTAGGAAGGTGCTGGGCTCCGTCAGCTTGGCCACACAAGTCAGAAAAGATATTTAGGAGTAAAATATGTGGAGGGCTGCCTACCACACCAGTGCAAAGGCTGTATTTGGGGAGACATGAGGGCAGAACTGGTGTCTCTCTAGAAGCGTTGGCCCATGGGAAAGCTAATATCAAGTTTAGGAGAGGGACATTTCTCAGGAATGTTTTTTAATACATCTGTACTTACAGTTGTCAAGCATAGTGATGATGATAATTATTAGGCTTCTTAGCCTCCGAGGACTCAAAGCTGAATTTGGGTTTCTTCGTTTCCCAGCCCAGTCTTGAAGCTTGAATCAATCACAAGGTTCAAAGTACTCATAGCAGCGCACATACAGTGGGTGCGAGGAACATACAAGAGCCACAAGGGCTCTTATGTTCAGTGAAACACTGACGATGCAGTCGAGGCAAAAACACATCCCGAGGCATAAAGTCTGCCCTGGAGGATGTGTCCAAACATCCTCAGGGAGGAATAAGAACCCAGCTTTGCTCATATCAGTTTGATTTGGGACTTAGGGCATCCAGCTGACAGAATCACCCTCAGTGCTAGAAAACATTCACTGTGTTGTAGCTGTCACTGCTGCACATCTTTGCCGTGAGACGTTCTCACCCGAGGGCAGCCCAGCAGGACCACAGCACATCCTGGCAGGAGGGACTCCCTCACACAGCAAGCAAAGAAGCCGTACTCGTCTTCAGCCAAAGGGAGAGGAGATGGCACCTCCTAGTATCTCTCCTGGGGGAGGAACTCAGTGAAACTCACTATTCTGAGACAAAAATACTCTTAGTTTTGTCCCCAGAATATATACTGAGGCATGGAAGGTGCCAAGTGTATTTCTCCTGCCCAGCATGCTTTTCTTGAAAATCAGATTCCCCTTTTCTAGTACATGCTAAAAGAGGAAAGAATGGTGGAGGGGAATTTGTAGCATGCCTTAAAAAATGAGGCGAGGTGAAATGGAATACCAAAGGAGAAAATTATTTTTGCAAGCAAGTCAGCAAAATATGCTAATGCGTTCGCTCTTCGAGCACAGTTACATTTGCAAACAGCCTGATGCAATGGAGGTGCGTTGCTCCAGTTCCATCATCTTGGTGAGGCTGAACTGGAGCGCTGAAGGGTTAGGAGTGACCTAACATACTTTGAACCTGGTGAAAAACAGATTTCAGCTGAATCTGCACTGAACTAGCACCCTAACTGAAAATAAAGAAGATAATTATTTCCCTTTCTTCTTTAAAAGTGAGACTTAAGACAAGTTATGGCTTAAAGGAACTTTAGGGAACTATTGCTCTGCTCTGTGCAACCTTTGCTCTTTATATGTAGAGCACTTCTGACTCCTGCTCTTTCAGTCTGACACTTCACTCCCACTAAATTCATTCCATTTAAAACCCAGATTTCCTAATGAATTTGGCCAATAAGTATGGAATTCATTGATAGACTGGAGATGGTAGAGGAAACCTTTCAAAAATGGAAATAAAAGTCGTTCTACTTGCTGTAAAGGCAATGGATGTGCTGTTGTCAAGAAGAGACATCAATAAACACAGTAATGTACGTGTTGGCCTGACAAACGTGTCCAAAACTTCCTCCACCTGCTATTCTTTATTCTGAAAGCACAGACATTCCCTAAACCACTACCTGTGGCTTTCATGAGCAAACTCACTAAACAAATGTCACATTTCCATGAAGTCTAGTATTACCAGAGCAAAAGTGCTGTTGAATTTGAAGCTGGTTTAGAACATATTTCAACCCTATTTAAGATATGAGAATTTAACTCCTCTCAAATGCCAGTTCTCACAGTCAGAAATTGCTTTCGTTTCACCAAATGCACTGGTAGGCGACCAGGAGCACATCTGGACTGAGAAGGAAAGGCTGATTTTTATTCTTAAGAAAGCTTAGGGCTCAAGTGTTTAATATCCTACCTTATCTCAAGTGTTTAGCATCCCATCCCATGGAAAGAGATGTATCAGCTTTCCCAGTTAGAAGTGTGTGTCTTATGTTTGTCACTCTCTGCTTCCCCATTCTTCTACTAATTACGTATTCACGGAAAGGAGGTTTAGTATTTTAACAGCTCCCTCTCAGCCAGGATGTTGTTGTTTTTCTTGAAACTAATGTACCCTTATTTTTTCCCAGTTATGGTTTATTAGGCAACCTGTAAAATATTCTTAGGCATTTTCCAATTATCATTTACACTTTTCCCCGCCTGACTTAGTTCAGAATTGTTTTCCACTTTGTGAAATTGTGTCAGCTAAAGCTACTGATTTGCATTTTGTTTGCCTTCAACAAATGTAATAGTTATGAACATTTTTATTAATTTGTTGTACTGTTAATTTTTAGTACTGTGGTTCCTCCCCTTTGCTGAGGCAAATGTCTAGTCTAGAGTTTCCCTGATCTCTGGTGCAATACTTTTTAAGTAAGAAAATCATGAAAGTTATTTAGTGATTCTGAAGATGCTTCAGTGCTGGCAGCAGGAGACTGCCAGTGTACGTCACTTGGATTAACGCTCCCCAAGAAAATGCAACTTTCTTTTTCCTCCTATACATTATAGATAGCAGCTGAAGGTGCCAGTCATCTGTTCCTCTATAAAAACGGCTGCTCTCTCGCAACAGCAACTCATACTCCATTTTGCGCTTTTCATGGTGGGAAATCAATCCATGAGATCATTTCTTTGTCATTTGTCACTAGTAAATAAATCATGCCCCTTTTTTTTTTGGTCATAGTGTGCCATTTCTCATCCTATTCTGTCCACTAAACCTTTCTTAAGAGATTATAACCAGTGATTTAAAGATTTCAGTCACCAGAAATTTCCCATCAAGTTCCAGCAATGCCGCCTCTATTGAATTTATGTTCATAAATGAGCAATTCCAGTTCCTCTGTTTATTATCTAGGACCCTCATATTGGTTTAAGCAGCTAAATAATTTCTCCTTCTCATGTCCTCGGGCATTTGGGTGGTTTTATTCACCATGACATGGTTTGGGGTTAAACGGATGCTCCTTTGTTTCCCCTTTTCACTTTTTCCTAATGCCGGGGTTGCTGGAGGTCCCACGCTCTCAGCTGTTGGTCCCTTCCTCACAAAGGCACAGAAGCAGTGGAGTTTCCCCCAGCTGGCTCAGGGGCTGCCCACTCACAAGCCCTCCAAGAAGAGGAGCCTCCCTTCTCCCCTGCAGCCAAAGGCAGGAGACTTTAAAAAAATTTATGCCTGCAGCCTTCTTTCAGCATGCACAAGTGGTTTCTGTCGTTACTGTGGTTAATACTTGGCCATGTGTTGCTTTGCCACCCCCTCTCCATGTAAAAAAAAACCCCAAACGTTGCCCTGTGAGTAATTTCGCACCTCAGAAGAGGGTAGACAGGACTGAACCTTTAAAGCAAAACTAATCCTTTGTGTGTATCCATATCCTTTCTCTTAGCTTTCATTGTTTTATAGGAAACGTGGCGTTAAAAGTATCAGAGGGCAGTTAAAGGTTGAAGCTGTTTAATTGCACATAAGTTCAGGCATTAATGAAGCAGTCCTGTCCTTTCATTTCTAGTATGATAAAAAATTTCATCAGGATGGTTATCCTGCACAAATACTCAAAACCACAGAAGCCCATTCTTGAAGTCAGTGCTGCATCTCATCAGAGACATATTGGACACTGAGTGAGAAGAGTTTTAGCGATCTCCTGTCAATGCCTTGTAAAATGGTCCTTTTACAGGATGTGCTTTAAAACAGGGCCAATTATTCTTACAGACTGTAATACAAATCGTAGTGTAATTAGTACTTAACAGCAATAATGAAAGAAAGTGAGAAAAATAGTGAAAGAAAAAGAGAGAAAAAGCAATTTATTCAAAGTAATTGCAATTCCACCTATTTATTTAATGTCTGCCACTTTCAAATCTTGTCATCTTGCCAATACAGCAGCAGTGTTCTGCTGCTAGCCCTTTATATGTCTTTGTAGAATAAAAACCTCAGCTGCAGTATTCCCTTACCCTCAGAACAGAAATTATTCCTTCCTAATCCGAATCTCCTAATGGCTCAGCATTTTGTGCTGAGACATCTTACATTTTCTTGGGGGATCAAATAAAAGTAACTTTTCAGTTGCATGTCCTAAAGGAACTATTGTTTATACAGCCACTTTAAAAGCCAGGACATTTTTAACTCCTACATTTGAAGCATTTTCTTAGTTAGGAGATGTTTATTGCATTCTCTGCAACCACTTCTCACTCAGTTTGCTTAGCACAAAACAAAACTCACATTTAATGACCCCATTATTTCAAATGCCTTGAGAAACGTGATTCAATTCAAAGCCAATACTACTGCAAGTCTATTGTAGGTCTAAAAGATTTCCTTGCAAGTCTGTTCGAAGAAAGAAAAATAAATTTCAAAAAGCAGTCTAGAAAATAGGTACAGGCTGCATTAACAAACATGGCTGAATGTCATCCAGGATTTTATACTCTTTCATCAATACTCCATGTAGCTCAGGATCCCCCAATCCTCCAAAATTTAAGGATTAGGTTTTGATTTTGGATCTATGTCTCCAGATCTATGACTAAGAAAACATGAAATAAATGCAAATTGCTACAGCATTAATTCCCAAAGCTGGCAGCCAGACTAAATCAATGGTGTTCAGAAAGCGTGAATTGCCTCACGCATTTCAATGGGTTGCTTGGTCACCAAGTTGCGGACAACTGTTTGGATAATGAGGTTTTTATGTTCCTCTGTGCAGGCCAGTTGCTTTCCAGGCAGTGGTCAAAACCATCCGGGTTCATCCTTCATAATTCCTAAGGCATATCGATGAACTGGCGATATGGACCTTTTAGACAGCATGAAACCCAGACACGGCAAAAACCAGTCAATATACAAGCAGCATCAGGAAAGCAAACGTACAAACATAGTGTTCCCAACTGTGCAGAATCTCATCCATTTTCAGAGCGGCTGCTTGGACTTTCCAGCCTGCCCTGACCTCATGTCACAGCATCCGGGAGCCTTAAAGCAACCTTCAGATCCTGCTTGTCACCAGGCATCCAGGTGTACCTGCCTTGTGTAAATTCGTCTATCAGCAAAAGAAATTATTAGCTTTACATTTCAATGAAAAAGCTTATGCTTTTGTCTGCTGTGAAGGAGTGGAGATGGAGAACCTGGACTTGTTTGCAAAGTCAGGTATTAGTAATACATGGCAGGAAGAACTTAAAGATTTTAAAGCCTGATTTAAAGCCAGATTCAACTGGGAAGGGCTCAGTTGTTCTACTCACTGGGATTTTTTTTTTAATACCACAACCCACTGCAGGGCTTGTTACCTATTGTATATATGTGTGTATTTCCTTTTCTGCATGGGAAAAGCTATGTATTACAGCACACCTCTACAGTGTTGTAGTAACCATGTACCTGTAACTGCGGTTGTGTAAGGAGCAGACAATCTGCAAAAAGGCCCAAGTACCTGAAATCTTCTGGTTTTTCCAGGGCATCGGTTGCTCTAACAAGGACTATTACTTTTCTTTGCAAACCTTGCTTGCTTTATACTGTACCCACATTAATGAGCTTGTGCCACTTTATCTACCACGACAGGTCACAGCAGAGCAAGCCGTGCTCTGTAGGCATGTCCTAAGGTGCATGAAAAGTGAAACTAGAACAGGTTCCTGCATTTTGGAGCTGCGTTTGAAGCAAGTTACTCCCCGCTTTCTCCATGGCCAGCCCACAGACAGTGCAATTTCTTTCCTAAAGCTTTTAATGGTTTCCAGAGAGTTGCTCCGATCAGCCTGCCTGGCCCACATCCTTTACCAAAGTTACTGGGGACCGCTCACGTGAGGAAACCTGCGGGCACAGGTAGTGAGGATGCAGCCAGTCCCTGGCAGCCTCCACTGATGCCATTCCTGAGCTGGGATCATGGTTATTTGGAATGAATTACTCCACTTGGCAAGCAAAGAACTCACTGTTTAGCAAGTACTATGTGTTCTGTAAGGAAGTTTTTTCCCTGAATCTGACACCAAATCCCCTGGGCCCGCTCAGCTCCGTGTTCAGAGATCAGACATGCCCGACGGCTGTAGCACTGTACTCCTCCTCCAACATCACCAGTACCGCCGTCAGCAGCGCTGTGCCACAGCCTCTATTTGTCCCCCTGCAGCATCACTAAGCACTGAGCCTCAGGTCCTTCCCCAGGGACGTGGGGGTGCAGACATACCAGCCCACGCATCCTTGTGCCCGGACAGTCCTCACTGCATTCTTCCCCACCTGATCAGTTGTGCAAGTGTTTTGCCCTTCCAGCTCAAATAACCTGACCTAAGGTGTCTCACATGATGGGATGCAGGAAAATTGAGAAGTCTGAATTGCTATGGTTTCATCTTTCTGAAGAGAAGCACCTGAACCAACGACATTTTTGTGCTTCTAAAGCCTGGGGACCCACATTTTTTTGATCATCCCGCTGAAAAAATGCAGTAGCGCTGTTCTTAAAAGCAAACTGAGAACAAAAAAGACTGACACCAAACCAGAAATGTTAATATTGAGAGCATACATGTATGGTTTGGCTGAAGGAGCAGAAGAAGGTCTAACTGAAAATACCATGCAGATATCTTCTGATTATCTCCAGACTAAAGTCCCAAAGCCACACTGCAGTGCAAAACTTCTCATGCCACCGGCAAGTGGAAAAGCATCCCTAAGCACCCACTGCATGCTGCAAGCTAAGCAAAACTGAGCTGCTGACTTTGTGAACATGCACTTGATGTGATGTAACTATCACATCATTTTGCAGTGCACCATCAAGAACTTAAGCAGGAAGAGCTTCATCTTCTCTGATGTGCAGCTGAAAAGCCAACAAAATACACTGTTCACCTACTCTGAGCAGCACTGCCACTGTGAGTTTTAAAGTGACAATGACTAAAGGGATCAATGTTTATGTATTCTTAAATCAATGCTTCACATTTAATTGGATTCAGGGAAGAAATAAAGCCTTTAATCTTCCAGAAGTTCATCCAAATAAAAAGATATAAATATACTGGAAATATTTTTGAGAGTGTAAAACTGAAATAGGCTTTCTTGCCACCTCTGATTCTTTCTCAACAATAAACTGAAGAATCAGAATATCATGACTGTGGTTATAATATGATGGTGTTTTTATCCAGGGCAGGAGGTAAAGTCCCTTGCTCCGATCACCCTGCTGTATTGCTGACATTCTTGATACCTGAGCAGCCATGATGTGTTGCCAATTTTAAAACAGCAGCTTGATGTTTGTATCATATGAATGTATATAGTTTTGTCTCTGAAAAGGCATCTTCTGAAAGTCCAGGGTGGCCAATGAAGTCAAGAATGGCCTGGCAATGTTTTTTGAAGCAGATGTTCTGCAGTTCCCAGTACTGCCTTCCCATTCCAGTCTCAAGAGATGTAACGGGAACCAGATGAACTGTTACCGCACTGTAAGGCTCTCTCATCCCAGAATCTGTCCAGGTTTGGGTTTCACTGCAAGACCCAGCGTACTTCTGACAGCTCTTCCTGCAGGTGCTGAAGCAGCTTTGGCTCTCCATGATGTGGATAGCAACTTCACCAGGCAACTACATCCAGTGTATCCTAATTTCATTTAAATTAGCACTTCATTTGTAATAGCTGCCACAGGAAGTTCAACAGTCACCATTTGCTGCTTTCTTGCAGTCCTCCACACCACCCTTGCCACACTTGCTGCTGTACCGTCAGCAGAAAGAGGCCATTTTCACTGGAGAGCTGCCTCTGCCTGCGTCCTGAACAAGGGCCGCTCTCTCCATCACCAGCCTTTACTGTTTCAACCTTCAAAATCTTTGTCTACCTGTCTCATGCCTCAAGTCCAGGCCAGCATGTGCAGATGTGTGGGAAGTTGTAACTCCATAGCAAACAACAGGGCTGCTCTGTGAGGTGAGACATGCTAAAAGACTCATGCAGCAAAGACTGGAAATGTGCAGAGGCAACTAACACCAAAAGCAGCTTGTACAGGTCCCTTTCTTCCTCACTGCTGTTACGGTCGGTTCTTATGAAGGCAAAAAATGCCAGGACTGAGCCCTCTTTGGGCTGGAGCTTCCTCCTGGCAGGGCTCCTGGACAAGCCTGGAGCCCTGCTGAAGGGCAAACAACTCTGTGGGCCCCGGGACATGAGCCCCTTCCTTGCAACAGGATGCCCACACACACCCACAGACATGTACACAGGTGATGTGTCACACACAGGTGTGGATTCATCAGGAGACACAACCATTAGTTGTGCTGTCCCTACCATGAGAAAGCATTTTGACTCTCATTTAAACTCTGCTGCCGCAAAACGGGCCTTGTGAGCGTATAGACACTGGCGTTGCGACCATGTCCACTAAACGGGCTGGCAGGCCAGGCTGTATCCAGCTCGCAGTGCTGCCAACGAGACAATACCTTGCTGGCTGGAATGTTTTCAGTCTCCGCTCAAACACCAGCCGCAGCACCTTAATAACCTTTTTCTTCTCTGAGTGTGCAATGCAGGCTTATGAGAGCTCCTAACCGTGCTCTGCAGTTTTACCAGCCCATTACTGCAATGGGAAACACTCCTGGAAGAAAAGTTAAGCCACAACTCATACAAAGGTGTTAACCCTGGTTCGGGGCCACCTGGGGCAAAGCTGACCTCTTGGTGTGGCTGCTCTTACAGGCTTACATTTGCAACATGCATAGTTCAAGTTCCCTTTGCATGTCTCCCTACATTTGCCACCACCCGAACTCTGTTCCCAATTTGCTACCCACTCATAGAGATCCCTCTGCCACCTCCTCTGGCTGCAAACCCTCTTGCCCAGGATATCCAGCCCGTGCCCCGCCGGCTGGATTTTGCCAGCACTCCACCAACCCTTAGCTGTCCCAGGCAAGTTGCCGGGGTGCTGTGGGGCCAGTGCAGACCCTGTTTCAGGCGGCCCTAGGGAGATAAGTGCCTCCCTGGCACGTGTACTTTGTGGCATGACTGGCCACCGATGTCCAGACAAGGCAGCAGCACCTGCAGAGAGCCCATCTCCCCAGGGAGCTGCAGTGCTTCCAATGTCACCTTACCCCTCGTTTCTTTTTCCAGATCATTAACTGTTAAACAGGGAGAGAAAGCAGAAGCAAGTCCTGCTGCCCTGAGAACAGCATAACATCAAAAAGGGATTGCTACATATTGTCAACCCTCTACTAAAGTGAGTGTAGGAAATAACTTCGCCAAAAATAAGCAAGAAGGGCGAGAGTACTTCTACAGAAAAAAAAACCTCCCCAGGCCTTTTTGGCTTTCCTCTGCTGGTGTGTGCCTGTGTGTATCAGGCTCTGGCAGCAAGTCGCCACTGACTTTTCCTGACTGGGTGCCACTGCGACTGTCCCCTGTGTGCCAACGGCTGCCCAGAGGTGGTGGGGTGGTGGGCACAGCCGGTGGGACCGGGGTGCCTGAATGGGAGAGCAGCTGCTGCCAGAGGAAGCCTGGAGGCAGGCACAGGCAGCGTGGCAGAGCAGCACAGCCAATAGCTGGCTCCAGCTCAAGGTTTTCAGTGGACTGCAGTGAAGTCTCAAGGTACCTTTGCTTCACCTTTGTCCTGAAATCTGTTTTTCCGTCTTCTTGAAACCCTCTCTAGAACACGGGAGTTTCCCTGCTGTAGTGGGTAGCTGTCTCCCCCAACTCCCCTGCTGTTTTCATCACAAAAGAGTTTCCAGTTTAATGTCCCGAGTGGGAATTTCCAGCCATAATCTGGCTGCACTTTTAGTGTGGCAAGCAAGCAGGCTGACTTGCAGCCACATGATTTGCTCTTGACATTGAACTGTTTGTTCTTTTCACATCCTGGCCACTTCTACCGTGCCTAAGCATCACTCATAAAACATAAGGGCTTGAAAACATCACCCCCAAAAAGTTGCAGAGCTGTTTGACTTGTACTTGTCAACAATTAGATCCCTTTCAACACTGTTAGTCTTTGTTTCTAAGGGTTTGCGTAGCCCAAACACACCGCGCTGTTGTATTCTAGTCACACAGCTCATTTAGATGCGTGAGCATGTGCTGTACGGCACCCAGATCCCTACCTCCAGGCACCAGCAGCCTCTGATGCACTTGTATTGATCAAAAAAAGATGAAACCAGGGGCATACCCAGCTATCAATCTTACCTGACCTGCAAGGACTGCTGATGAGGATTTTAGAAAGTCCTAGGCAGACTTTTCAGCAGCTGCCTTTGATTTTAAGGCTATCAAAGGATGCACATACACCTGCAGGAGGTGTAGAGGAGCAGGGCAGGAGAAACTGGGCTTTGCCATCTGCCTCAGTAATGTGCTATTCCCTCCTCTGAAGGCCAGCCAACACCCTGGGTTAATGCTGAGGGAGACAGTACCACCTCAGCCCCGACTCCTCCCTGCACCTTTGGGATGGGGTGCCCTGCTGGAGGCACCAGGAGGAAGCAGGCGCCACACTCTCCAGTGCAATGGCTGCAGTCACAAGGAATGACCTAGTAATAGCAGATGAAATTTTTTTAAAGTTTTTCGTTTGCTCTGGGCAAGAGTCAGCCATTGCCTTCTGAAATGACCAAGGTACGATTATTCAGTCCCATTTCTGGCACTATTCCAAGCTTAAATAAAGATGAGTTATAACACCAAGCCTTGTGAAAAGCATTGAGGAAAACGCTGATCAGAAAGTTTTGTGTAACTCCTTGGCAAAACTTGAGAAGGGAAGAACAGTTTAATTTTTATAGATTTATGGTTGCCTATAAGAAGGAGAAAGGCTTGATGTGGCTGTGGTTCAAATAACTAATTTTCAGTGAATTGTTTCTTCATCCTATATTTTATCTGATTGATCCCTATACATATAGTGAGTCCTTCAGACAGAGCCTGTCCTCTCAGACTCAGTGCCAGCTTCCAGTATGAATGTTCAGGAGGGAAAGAAAATACAATATATATCCAAACTGAATTGAATTTCTGCTTCAGCATAGCCTCCCATTAAGACCACGCTGGCAGCAGTAGCCAAAGCCCTTGCTTTACCCACACTACAGCCTGCAGCCAGTCTGAAGGCAAAAGCAACTTCTTCCTTCATCTCCTTAAGCACTCCCCTGCCAGTGTTAAAAGTCCTACAGCTGTAATATTGTACAACATGTTTATTTTGTTATTAGTTTTGAGCCACTGGTTAAAAAAGCCGGACTGGCCCACCAACAAATCCCTAAACATCCCTACTATATTTTTTTAACTTTTTGAAGAAGACTAAAGATCAACATATTGAGGGGGGCGAGAGGGGAAAAGACAAAAAAAGAAAACAAAGCTAAAATGATCCCAGGAAATAGTTTACCAGCCTTCCTCCAGAGTTAAACCCAATACACATATTTAATCCCTGACACTGGCTAATCTGCTCTACACTGGAAGTCTAGAAATTTTGATGGACTTCTCAGGTAATCTGCTCCACTACTTCACTAGTTTTACTGTTGGAAAGCTTTCCCGTTGCCTAAGCTTGCTGTAAAGTGAGATGTCTTTCTTGTCCTATCCACTCCCAGACAGAATAAACTATTCATTCCTCTTTGCAAAAGTCTTTTTCACTGACAAAGTTTAATTTAAGAGGGATTTTAGGAAAATGTTTCTCAACAGATCAGGTACTTTTCTGGCAAGCGCACATTTTATGCACTCAAATACAATTATTTATTACTTGAAGTAACATTTATCTATGTTAGATTTTTTTTTAATCCATTCCTTATATATACAATATAAATTAGTTCAAAGTTAGCCTCAGTACAACCGTTATTTATTGGTGTTCCACAGTATGCCCAAGTCAGTTTACCCGAGGGAAATATTCTTTCATCTATTACGTCAGGAGTAGATATGAATGTAGTATTTATAGACTTTATTGAATAACCAAGAAAATGAGCTTTTACAGATAGATAGAAAATTATGCCATTTCTGAAATCAATACTCCCACAGCATGTAAACACATACTCCTTGGTCTCTCAGTACATAATCCCCCTCACACCAACACAGTGTCCAACCTTCTGTCAAGTCTGTAAGCTCTAATAAGCAGTAGAATTGCTTGAACTCTATGCTATTTTTTCTGGAGGAAGTGGTTGAATCAAACTACAACAATTCTTTTCTGAAATCAGAAGGAAGTCAGGTATTTCAGAGCTAGTATAGACTGTCACATAAAATGTGTTTTATCTTACTATGTTTCTGTATGGGTACACTTAAAACCAAAATATTTATCATCAGTTCTTTAATGATCTAATATATTTATAGCAGTTCTTCCAGCATATCACAGTCAAGATGTGATTATTTTGATTTTAAGGCTATCATAAAACATTTGGTATGCTGTTAAAGAGAAGCATTATGCAATTACTGAAGAAGTCTCTTAATCATCCTTAATAAATGAAGTTTAATTATTGTAGACTTACCTAATGTGCAGAGATAACTTATAGGAGCTGTAAAATACTTTAAGATCCTGTTCACTGCAGTCTAGAGAGATAAACATCTTACTAGGGTGTACCTCAACCTTTCCATGAGTTGAGAGCTGACAGAATGATTCCCAAATTTTTTCTTAGGACCTGCAGAATAGCAAACAAACAGTTTTGCTATATCAGCTTCAGCAGTATATTTGTCCCCTAATTTAAGCTGCCTATGATCTAGAAAAGTAGCTGGAAGCAAGTATTGCTTCTTATTGTCTACTAATTTGCAGACAAAATGTCTTTTTCTAAATAGTAACATTAGCCCTAGCAACGGCAAGCAGTTGTACATCAGTAAAGCTCAAACCATCTGTCCGTAGTTCAATTTTTACATTTTTAGATATTCATAATGCTGTTTCACTGAGGTCTTGAAAATATTCATTTAGGGAGCACGCAGTTATTTTCTACCTATGCGACAATAAACATTGGAAGCATTTGGATATTTCCAGGGGTTTGGGGCATCAGTAGCCACAATCTTTAATTGTTTTCTGAATTGAAGGAGGACCATGTTATTCACAGCAGATGAAGCTCTCACTCTAAAAAGCTAGACTGCTTTAGAAATGGGTGGAAAATGTTATTGAATTTGCTGTCATAGTCAAGAGATTTATATGAATGGCTGCAGAGAGTACGATTGCTGTTTACCACTTTTACAAGGCTAATTTCTGTTGTTCTCTCTAAAAACCTATTGAGTTTTGTTTGTAGAAGCTATATTACAGTTATTTTTTCTAATCTATTCCATTTTCCTGCCCTCTTACATCTGGCAGTACCCCATCAGTCATAAAGAAATATTCTCTGCATGTGCTGGTAAGCCTTATGTTCATGCACCTGAACTGATCCATGCAAAGTCATTCCACCACTCGGGAAGACAATGCACAGCATTTCTTCCCACACAGGCAGGATTGGACACGTTGGGGGAAATGCTATCATTGTACTCACGGTCATGATCCATGGAGACCAGTCAAACGAATCACTAGTATTTCAAACTGGTCTTATTTCACAATCAACCTGCAGGCCATGGATGTACTCTATTTAGTCAACATTTAAATTATGAAAAATGGGATTAAAGTCACCCCTAGATCCCAGAAGCTTGAGCATTTAAGCATAACCACAGGTTCTAGTCTTTTACATAGGCTATAGCTGTTTTAGAGGTGAAAGTAAGCTTAAAGCATATTTCAGTGTGGAATTAGTGATATTTCAGGTCCCTTGCAACATAGACTCTTGTTTGCTCAAATTTGAAGGACTTGGTGCCACAAGAAGGAGGGGGCAGCTGGACATCTGGCACTGTCTGTGACAGAAAGTCAGAGAACCTTTCCAGAGAAGTAAAACCCTTCTCTGTCTTTCACCCAGCCAGGCTCTTCAGCCTTCAGTCACAAGCCTTTGGACAACATCCATGGAGCCTCCACTCCAGGTTTTCTGAAGGCGTCCTCCTCCTCACATCTTTTCTGAACTCTTGCTCAGTTCTTCTCCCCAGCTCTGAAAGGAACGTTTTTCTCTTTCCAGTTCCATGACCAAGTCATGAAACCCTCATTTTACGACTTCCCTCGCTGCTCAGAAAGTGCCAGTAATGTAGTAACTCTTTATGGGCTGGGGGCCTCACCTATTTATGGGCTGCGAGATGAACATTTCCAGAGGGCCTTGTTATGACTTCTGCGCAGAAGTTTCCATGCCATGCCCAAGTGAATTGGCATACCATCACACTCTAGCACAACACACTTTGTGAAATGCTGAAATGACTTTTGCAATAAAGCAGATTACATTTACATAGTCACCAAGATTAATTTTTCAGAAGTTCTCCCCTTACAGAAGGCTTCTTTACCTGGGGTGCAGGTACAACACTTAATGCATAGTGTAATAAAATAATTTCATGGGCAAGGTCTGTCATCCTCAGCTATGGTTTAATAGCTTTTAGTTTAGAAGGCAGATTTTCTTGGTTTTGTCCAAAGTCTGGGGCTCCTCACACTAAAGACAAGTGCCTTCAGAGAAGACAGATCACACTGAAGATAGATACTTAACCCATAACTACAGCATGGTTTAGACAGAGTTTAACAGTCTGATTTGGTCCACTCTCACACTGGAAAGAAGTGGAGCACAGGATGTCCCTGAAAATAAGTGGTGCCTGATCATTCACCATCAGTACATGGAAGTACCTCCTCCCACTGAGCCAAATCAGCCCTAACCAACTCTGTAAGCCCTCCTGTCACACAGCTCTGTCTTTTGTTCAGCTGCGTATATGAGGGTGGTCAACCCACTTACCTATGAGGTGCAAATGTAGCCTCTTTGTTGATCTGCATGCGAGGGACCTTCCCCATGCTCGCTGCTCTGGGGACCGCTGTATACTGCACCAGTCCTCATGCAGGACAATCACATTGGCAGTTAGCTCCACAGTCCCTTTTCCTATGAGGTTTGTCTTTCTCTCTGTTAAGAGGAAGTGCCACATACTCATAAAGCCTGGCTGGCAGTAGCAGCCCCGTGTCCCAGGGTATGTCTGAGCCTTTCGAGACGGGTTCCTCTGCTCTGCTCTCTCCATGCATTGCAACAACTACTGTGTCCTGAGCTAAAGATGCATAAATACCCTACACCCGTCTTTGCACAGCAACATTGGTTCCAGGAGCAAAGAAGGAATGATGCTACAAGAAAGGAAATTCCAAAATAATTTAAGCTAACCTATTTTTCAGAGGTCATGAGAAAGTGAGACTCCAGATTATTTCTGTCTTCCAAAATGCAACATTAATTTCAAAAATTTTAAAATTATTTCTATAGTGCTTTTCTGGAAAAACAGTAAGATTTATGCAGATTCTAAAGCATGCATTGGATTATCTTAATCCAACAAAGCCTTAATCTAAAACTTTATTTCTCAGGATATTATAGACATTTGAAAGTAGAAGAATCTGGATTTTAAGGCCTGTTATTAGGAACTTTAAGCCAATGTACATCAGGCCTTATGAGTTGAGGTCAGTAACATTTACTGCAAGTAATTATTCACAAGTCTTTTTAATAGATTTTAAATCCCACAGCAACCTTTATATGAATTCCACCCTTTCCTAAACAGCAGATATTTTACAAAATTAAAGGCTTTTTATAACTCAATAACCACTCATGCCTATGTAAGCATTTTCAATGGCCTTATGTATTTTATTTCTGGTATAATTCTTCTAGTTTCAGCACTAAACTTTCTTATGACCACCTTCTATGCTGAAGAACTCTCTATTATAAGAATACTTGTCACCACGAGGTAATGAAACTTTCTGGACAGCACACTTGCTAAAACCAGTGTGCCAGGTGCAATGCCACAAATATTGTAGACAGCAGTGATGAATTATTACTTCTTGACCAACTTTACTAATATCACCTTCTAATTTCATTCAATTTTTGGTTTAGTCCCCCCATTCCCTCAAAAGTGCTGATCAGTTGATGCATATCTTGGCCCTTGTGTTAGAGTGGATACAAAGGTGTCCCCGCACAGTCTCTCCTGATGGGAGGGAGCTACTGCAAAGGACCCCGTGGAGATCCTTTGTTGTTGCCTGAAGGACAACCTCCTCTTCCAAGAAGGATGAGATGTCTCTCAGCTCCCAGCAAAACACCCAGATGAGGTTCTCCAGATTTTCCTTGCCCTGGTTTAGTGACAAATGTCTCTTGGTGACAGAATTCTGCCTGCACGCAACAGTGCTAACCCTTGGAGGTCATCACAAGAGGTCATCACAAGAGAGTCATCATAGGAGCTCATCCAAGGCTTTTTGCCTCTATGTCTCTATAAGAGACCTACATGTCAGTCTCTGCTCTTATTCAAGCCTGTATATTCCTTTCAACTTATATGAAGCTGCAGCTGAGGAAAAAAATTTCTGGCATCCAAAATTTAACAATTCACCCCATAAATATACAACTTTATAAAACCAGTATATCTATCCAGAGATCTTCAGATTCTAGTAATGAAGAAAAAAATGCACACATGCACGCAGACATATCTTAATTCCTGCTTGCATTTGGAGGCAAAACCTTTGACCACAAAACTGTGGATTTCGGTGACACTAAGCAGTCAGTTCAGTGGTTCCCCTGTTACACTCTGGACTGTATGACTATTCCCATCTTTTGAGAAACAGGGTAATGAATATACACAAAAAGATGAGAATGATCTAATACTTGCAGAGCAAACTTCAAAATGTTTGTCCATGTGAACTACTGAACACCTATTCCTGTACTAGAGACAGATAACAAGGTTCAAAGTATAACACTCCAATGTATCCTAGAGGTAATAAAAGATCTAACCTTGTATGGAAGTCGACAATAACTGAGAAGGTATATAAAAAGTTAAGTCAGGTTTGGTATTACTTATTCATCTCCTTTTCTAGGCTTAAAATAAGGTTTAGAACTGCTATACAAACATCTTCCTGACATCTTGGCACATATGACAAACTATTCGAAGAGAAAAATACATTATAAACAAAGAGAAAAAAGCACAGATATAATCAGTCATACTCAATTATAATTTAATTCTCTAGCACTCCATCTTCTTCTCCTTCTCTCCCACAATCCAGGGATGATTATAAAAATCTCTAGCAAATTCAAAATCAACAGGAAATACTTTGTGTCGTATCCGACCAATGTAGGATTTACCAGGAAACAAAACCAATTCACAAGAACATTGTCGTTGAAATTCTAACTACAAAGTGAAGTTTTCATCCCCTGCTTTCTTGGTCCATTTTGATCCTCTTATAGAAAATCCAGTAGACAGAGTTCTTCTACATCAAAAAACCTCTTACTTTTCCTGTGGTTCCTTACTCTCTCCTGGACAACTGATTCAAAATCAACAAACATTGTTTAAGAAAGTATATAAAAACCTATTTAATAAGAACATAAAACAAGAATCAGAAAGAGAAATTAATGAAAGCAAAACATTAAATAAGACCACTATTTTACTGAAAATGTACAATTATGACACTAACATGTTTTCTTAGGTGACAGCATTTAATGGTTTTAAACACAGATGGAAAACACAGTCTTAAGTAAAGACTCAGTTATATAGTTCTTTCTGCAATTCTTTACAAGATTCGAGGAATTTTACCCCAAAACTCATGAATTTTTAAATTGGTTAAATCCAGATTTTAAAATCTGAATATCTAATCTTCTGAATTATTGCCACCAATACAAGACCTGAAGATAAAATAATCTTCTCTTGGCCTTATTGCTTTACTGACAGAAGTTCAAGATCTACAAAATACTTGTCTCTGATATACTGCTGTCTTCATACAGAAACCGTATACTTCACATAGATACAAGAAACTGGGCAGCTTTCCTGAGCAGCGTGTCCACCCTATATGACCACAGTGTGGGAGACTCATTGCCTTACTGTTGTAGCACAGGAAGGCTCTGTATTTCAAACAGGCTCTTCAGAGAAGCACCATAACTCTATTCCCAGCCATTTTGTGGCAAACTTGTTTTCTATTGCTTCCATTCAATTCTTTGCCCCAAAGCACATTCTTCATGCAGGTTTTGTGACCGTCGCTGCATACCGAACTTTCTTCTACTATTTCTACTACAGAGACACAACAAGGGAAGAAGGGTGGCAATAGAGGCTACTTTAAATGCCCAGAAGATTTTCAAAAGCCTTCTGAAATAATTTCTCCCTGAAGAGAGTTTCCGAACTCATATCATCATCCTTTTAGTTTCCTGCAACCCCATGTCAGCTAATAGGATTGCCCATTTTGCACAGGAACCACCTATATATCTGTCTTCAGCACTTTCCAAGGCTGCTTTTTCATGTACTTTCAGTAAAAAATGTAATTTTAATTCTGAAAGTCAGAGACATCTTAAGAGATTAAACTCCTCTGTGCAGAAGACTTCAGCATTTCAAAACAGTTTTGTCCCCAGCAGAAATCAAAACCTTATGTCAGTATAAAAATTCTTAATATCTCCACCAAGTACCACCAAAGAGCCTCTGCTTGGCCAAGTGACCCAGAGCTGTGGAGCTTCTAACACCCTCAGAGACATGGTCTGAATTCTGGGGTTGTCCTGTGCAGGGAAAGGAGTTGGACTTGATGATCCTTGTGGGTCCCTTCCAACTCAGGGCATTCTGTGATTATATGATTGGAAATTCCCAAGCCCTACCACTGAGTACCTGCCAGAGGAAGCAGGAAAACAAGCTGTCTGGAGTCAAAAGAGAGACAAGAGGAAACTTGGTTCGTGTGGACCCACGAGTCACAGGCACTCAGGCTGCTGGGTGTCTTGTCCAGACCCAGCATACAGGTGGAGGAGGTTACTCTTTCCCAGGATTTTCCTACCTGAGTTCTCCCTCATTCGTTTAAACCAAAGTTAAACAATCAAGCCCATTATTCCCTATCTACCCCTTTGATTTACCAGGATTGATTTTGCAGGGTGGGCATTAGGGAGCACTTGGCCAGGAGCTCACCTGGCAAGGCAGCCTATGGCAGAGGAGCTGCAACAAGCCCTTTCATCAAGCACAGTGGTCCTGGGAGAAAATACCCATTTGTGGCCTCCACTGAATCAGAACCATCTCCACATAACATTTTAATTTTGACAAAAATCAATAAATTCTGTTGAGTAGGTGTTCTATTGATTTTTTTTCCTAAGCAGCTGTACAATTACTAAGAAACTGATGCACTGTCAGACATTTCAGTGACTAAGTAATGAATAATTGGCACTTAATCCAACCAACTGTCACATTAGACAGTCTCTGAAAGCCTGTTCACAGTAAATACTCGTTTTGAGTGCAGAGTTGCAGTACAAATATTCCCAGTGTATGTTTCTTGATTCTTTCTTCTTCAGCTATTGCCTCCAGATAAGCTCATCTGTCCTTTACGTACATTGCAACTTTCTAGTTCTGTGACATTTTCATCCTGTGAGATTTTCAGCCTAATATATTAAATCCCGCAATACTTGCCTGCAGAGCTCTTTATAATCATTCATCATTCATAGGTCTTTATAGTCATACTAAAGTGTTTGATTCTGCCCAGAGAAACCTCTAGGAATAAGGTTATTGTGTGATAAATGACTACCTGTCAGCTTTCCTCAAATCAAGTTGCATATGCTATAGCCAGTGACACATTCCACAGCTAGTGTCCACAACCACAATTTTTGCATCGTTTGAAACTTTCCAAGAAGATCAAATAGACACAGAAGTTGAATTTTTGATATCTGGAACCTTCAAATTCACTTTCCCAGGAATGTGTTGGGTTTAATATGCATTTCCTTAGGTGCACTAGAAAAAGTGTTTAATGACAAAAAATTTAGTACCATATTGGAATATGAGTCCAAATGATTATGTGAAGTGAATTACCTCTCCACTTATGCCTTGCACAGATGAGGATATTGAATGGAAAAAAGAAAATTGACTATATATCTGTTGGCTTGAGTGATCAATAGTTCATATTGGTGTAAAATATTTAGGAGAAAGAAATCTTCCTTGTATGGAACCGAGCAGCCTTGGCAAGGAAGAAAACTCTCTTGCCAAGTATCTTTACCCTGAGACAGTTGTCTGTCACATGTATCTAATATATCTGTTTAGGTTAGGGCATCAAACCCTCCAGTTTCTGTAAGAATGAGCAAACCCTGCTACTTAGAGCAAAACACAAATCTCGCTCCACGCACACCTCCTCATCTCCATTATTTTTAGTGCAAATGTTTGAAGCAGTTCATTGAAGAAAAAGCTATTAAGGAACAACAAGCACTCATTTCCTTTCTGCTTGCAAGGTAATTAGACTGGCAAAGCAGTTACAGTGTTAATTTATTCCTGGCAGATAAATTAACTGCTTCTTTGCAGACACTGGAGGAATGACTCACACCATTAACACAAGTTTATTAACTACAGTCTTTCCTCCTTCCCTGCCTCCCACCTTCTCCATTGAGCATAACACTGGAAGGTCAGCTTCGCTGCATTTCAGTGTTTTAAGGGATTACCTCTGTCTTCTACTCCAGTCCTCGGGTTCAGCCTTGCCAGCATTTGGGAGCAGCTTCTGCTCCCGGGGCAACCGATCAGCTCTTCTGGGAGCCTGGCCAGGGCCTTAATCTGTTCATCGTTTTTCATGGTCATAGCAGTCAGCTAAACATCAGCAATACCTTCTACACCACAGCAGCAAGTCTGCCAGGAATGTTATTAGGATCTGATTTTAGGTGTTTCTACACAAAACACAGCTAGAAAATTTTCCTACAGACTGAAATTAGAGGGCTGGGTACTTCAAGCAGTCATTCACACAAGCAGCCCTTACCTGCAAGCTTCATCAATGGCACTATTCACGTGAGATTTTATGGTTTACGGGATTAGACACTGTATGTAATGTCTCAGGCTAAGACACAACCACACACCCTGTACATGGCTGAAATCCAGCTGCACACCACAGCCCTTCTACCCTCTCTCCATCAGCACGTGAGAGATTCGGAAATACAAATATTAAAAGAAAAAAAATGTGGTCGGAAGTTGCCTTTTAAATCCCCAATTTCGTCATCGCTCAGAAAAATCCAACTGCTCATGAGATGTATGCAGTCTCCCTTTAAGCCCACCACGATGAATTCAGCCTTCACACAGGCCTGCATCGTAAATTGTGGTAAATAGATTGCTGCTAGCCCTACACAACCAGTGAATTCATTTTCTAGGCTTGCCAATATGACATGTTTCAACAAGCCTTATATTCAGTTTTTAAAGGTATCATGTTAATATGTTTTTATAATTTTTTTCTTATACAAATCCCAGCAGAGATGGGGACCATTTTTAAGGACCCCCGTCATTGCAAATGCCATTTTATCTTTGTCACAGGACCCCTACTTATTTATCCACAGGCCCTTCGGCTCAGCAAAATTAGTCTCTTGCCACATCAAGAAAATTTCAGGTTCTGTTGTTTTTTAGGTTAAACAAGATGCTATGGCAACTCTAAGTAGAACCTGTTATGCTGGCTCAGGTCGCCAGCATGGTATGTGAATTTCAGGTGCTCACTTACATTAACAGGGATGACGAAGGTGGCACTTGTACCTTAACTCTCTCCAGCCCATGTTGCAATAAGACTATTAGAGCCTGCATTTTGCTGGTGACACTACCTTGGCATAAACATTGACTGTCTGTGAGTTAAAATCTTGGTTACTGTGTCTCTCAAAGGAGGCGGTTCACCTTGTCTGCTCTCAGACAAGATTCTGCAATAAAAACACTGCAGTGGGATTTGTAGCAGGTTCTCAGTCCATACGCTGCCCACTGTCACCAGTCCCAACGGACCACCCCAGTACCCTGGGGTGTGCCAAGCACAGCAGGTCTCTGACCAAAGTGCCCCCCAAGCTAGACCAAAGGGAGGAAACATGAGGTCCCTTCATTACTCGCAGGAGAGCATAGGGTGCTGGTGTATACAGGCAGCATCTTTGCAGGGAGACCCTTTTCTGGACCACCTGTGCAGGCTCTGTGGGATGCAGCAGCAAACCAATTTCTTCGGCACATAACAGCTTAACTCCAATCTGACCTTCCCAATACCCTCAGCATTGCCCAGAGACACCTGTACAACCAATGTTAAAGACAAACATTTCTGCCCTACTTTGACACCTAATTCCACCCCCAAATTCTACTTCTGTTGCCCTTGAATGATAAAACATCCCAACCCTTAGTTCCTGCCATGACCATAACCTGACTGCTAGCCCACACTATACGTGCTTTTTATTTGCTCATTAGCATCAGTAAGAGAACTGGCAACAAACAAGAAAATAAATGATGCTGAATAAAATGACCTACAGTGCACTTTAAAAAAAAATAAGCACCAGGCTCCAAAAAGATTCTCAGTGATTTGGCATAAAGCTGGCACCAGATCATGCTGGGGTAACAGGATTACTGCTTGCACTGCAATTAGGGCTAGGTTAAGTCTTCGAATTTTGGAAAGCAGAGAGTGAGGAGTTTTGATTTATGGTAAGGAGAAAGTGACATGAATACCATATGGGGTGGAAGGTTTAGCTTTGGACAGTAGGGTCCAAAGCTTGCAGCCAGATCTGAAAATTGCAAGGACTAGAGTAAGACCTGTGTGTGAGGACTAAAGCTTAGCACAGGTGTGAGCAGAGCTCATTTGCCTATGGGTTGGCGTGAGGTAACAGGGGCTGACAGCAGGGACATGGACAGTTAGGATGAGAAGCAGGAGAAAACTGTTGCCTTTCACAGGAGGGGTGAGAAGCCTGCTGCTTCCCTCTTGCTAATGAATTAGGGAAGATTCAAAATGCAGGCTGTGGAAGATGGAGGAGGTAGGTGTATTCATAGAACCACACAATCACAGAATGGTTTGGGTTGGAAGGGACCTGAAAGATCGTCCAGCTCCAACCCTCCTGCCATGGGCAGGGGCACCTTCCACTAGACCAGGTTGCTCAAGGCCCCACCCAGCTTGGCCTTGAACACTTCCAGGGATGGGGCATCCACATCCTCTGAGCAACCTGTTCCAGTGCCTTACTGCTCACATAGTGAAGAATTTCTTCCTTTAATCTAAATCTACCTTCTTTCCCTTTAAAGCCATTACCCCTTGTCCTATCACTACATGGCCTTGTAAAAAGTCTCTCACCAGCTTTTTTGTAGGCCCCCTTCAGGTACTGGTAGGCTGCAATAAGGTCTCCATGGAACCTTCTCTTCTCCAGGCTGAACAACCACAACTCTCTCAGCCTGTCTTCACAGGAGAGGTGCTCCAGCCCTCTGGCCATCTTTGTGGCCCTCCTCTGGACTTACTCCAACAGATCTATGTCCTTCTTATGTTGGGGGCCCCAGAGCTGAACACAGTACTCCAGGCCTCATGAGAGTGGAGTAGAAGGGGAGAACCACCTCCCTCAGCCTGCTGGCCATGCTTCTTTTGATGCAGCCCAGGATACAGTTGGCTTTCTGGGCTGCAAGTGTACATTGTCGGGTCATGATGAGTTTATCAACCAACACCCCTAAGTCCTTCTCCTCAGGGCTGCTTTCAGTCCATTCTCCACCCAGCCTATATCTGTGCTTGCGATCGCCCTGACCCATGTACAGGACCCTGCACTTGGTCTTGTTGAACTGCATGAGGTTCACACAGGCCCACCTGTCAAGGCTGTCAAGGTCCCTCTGGATGGCATCCGTCCCCTCTAGCGTATTGACTGTACCACACCACTTGGTGTTGTCAGCAAACTTGCTGAGGGTGCACTCAATCCCACTGTCTGTGTCGCTGACAAAGATGTTAAACAGCACTGGTCCCAGTACTGACCCCTGAGGAACACCACTCATCACTGGTCTCCACTTGGACATTAAGCTGTTGACTGCAACTCTTTGAGTGCAACCATCCGGCCAATTCCTTATCCACTGAATGGTCTGTCTCTCAAATCCGTGTCTCTCTAATTTAGAGACAAGGCTGTTGTGCGGGACAGTGTCAAATTCTTTCACAGAATCATAGAATGTCCTGAGCTGGAAAGGACCTGCAAGGATCATCGAGTCCAACTCCTGTCCCTACATAGGACAACCCCAAAATTCACACCCTGCATCTGAGGATGTTGTCCAAGTGCTTCCTGAATATTGCCAGGCTTGGCACCATGACTGCACTTAGCCGTGGTGCATGTAAATAGACTCCAGACAAAGCAAACCTGAAAGGCCCCCTCCAGGTGTACTCCCACCCCTAAAGTGAACTTGTGGGCCTGTAATTGTGTCTTGCTAATGCACCAAGGTCTTCAGGACAGTCTGTTCTTGGACATTCCCAAACAAGTTTTAGCAGCAGGTCACAAGCTGCAATGGAAGGCATTGTTATTCAGATAGTATTGTGGGTCCCAAAACAACTTGGCCAGATAAACTGCTATGCAAGGACCTGAGGAGAAGCTGACCTTGTAACAGAAAAGATCTTGCTTGTATTTAACCTAGCTCAGTAACAACATAAACTGGATGGAGGCAGTTCCGAGACTATAGCAAGTTAAAAGAAATCCTGAGTGAGAGTAAGCACCCGTGGAGGCTTATGCAGCTCTGCCTGCCCCCAGCTAGGCACTGGTTGGACTGATCCCATGAAAAGCACCACTTTCCAAGAACTCAAGGAAAGCAAATGCCTGGATAAGGTCACACTCTTTTCCAACTCTCCTTACCCAGAACTAGAGAGTTCAGACAATAGCTTCAGAGATCTTCAACAGAACTTTGCCGAGTGTGGATTTTCCTACCCCTGCCAGCTCAACAGACACCCCTGGTAAGAGCCAGTGGCTGTGAAGTTTTGTCAGAAGGTAGCCACTCCCTGGAGCACAGATGCAGATCTCAAGCCTTTATCCAATAAAAATTAAATTGTAACACCAGCAAGGAGCCTCACCTGTGAGCTTCACAGTTTTGCACCCCTTGCTGACCATATGTTGCCTCAAGGGCAATGTGATCCCATCAGAACAAACTTCTCTCCTGGGTCCAGATCCTCCAGCTGGCCAGCAGCAAAACAGCCATGGGCACAAAGACTCCCAAGAATTTGTTGTCCATTTCTTCTTCCTGAAACAAAAAGGTGTCCAGGAGGTCTGCAAGCAGTTCATCTGGGGTGTTTTCCTGGAGCAGCTGCTGTAGTTGTAAGATTAAGCCCACCATTCTCCCACAGAGTCTTTGGCCAAAGACCAAACTCAAAGGTGCTGCAGCAACTGTGGTGTCACTTGAGGGCAGGAAAAGAATGAGCCAGAACAGAGATAAGGCATGAACATACGCAGCAGCGGAGGCAAAGCCCATATCTACATGGTTCACTGATATGGAAAACAAATGTGGTCAAGAGAAGGACAGAATAGCTTACATATTTTTTTTTTCTTGTCCAGGTAGATATTTCCGGGCTCTTGTTAGGTTTACAGCCAGAAGGGGTGCTGGAGATAGGGTTGCAAAGAAAGGGCAGCTGAAGGTCAAAGTAAAATACACAACACTCTGAGCTAGAATAAAGGCCAATGCTGCAATTAAATTGTTCTTGCTGTAACAGGGATCTTCCCAGCCCTAGGCAGGTCTAAATTCAGGATGAGCTTAGATGTGAGGCTCTGGACTGGAAGGACCAAATCCTAGGACATTTGCTGGGCCCTGCTTATTTTCCCTTTAGTTTCAGACTTCTGGAAGGCTTGTGAAGAAAGGTTAGGGTACTCCTTAGGATTACAATTATTGAGAGCAGGAACAGCTTTGTCATGGATCTGTTGTGTGCAGAGGAGTGGGATGGAGATTCATGCTGGAAAGAGAAACTGGCTAAAGGTTAGTCATGACAAGTCCATCTCAATAGGTAAACTGATTTTTATGTCTCTTGAACAATTATTGTCACCCAAGATGAAGACTGGAGAGTGGATGAGAGTTATGGAAAAGGGGCTGACGATCTCAATTTAGTGGTGCAAGGTTCAATGACAGAGGATGAGATATGGTGCCCTGTGCAAGAACGGATTCTTTGTTACTCTAAGTTTAAGGGAGAGCTAAAGAGAAGAGGCAGCTCTGGGCCATATAATTAAGCCAAGATTCAACTGAAGAGCTAGATTGATTTACAGATATTGAAATGCCTGTGGACTGGACTGCTACCAATAGGAAAGTCTGATCTTTCTTCTTGTTTGGATAAGTTTATTATTATTATTATTAAGCCTGTGGCTAGGGTTGTGGTTATGTTTATGGTTAAGGTTGGGTTATAAAGAACAGAGACGGAAGAACTTTGATCTTGTCAGGCCTAGCAGATTAGGATAAGGACTGGTACCAAAAGGAAGCAAACTCCTTATGAATACATCTGCTACTAGGATGTGTCTCTTGGTACAACTAGCATTAGGAGTATGGTTAGCGTGTGGCTACTGGACAACAGTGGTGGGGAAACAATTACTCTCTACTACTCATTCTAAATTCGAGTGTTTTACAAGACTCATTGACAAGACTTTGGCTTAGGCTAGTCCTATATACTAAATGCATATAGTTCTAAACACAAAGACTTTAACTTTATTCCCACCAATAAAGTTAGGCTTTAGTCTTAACACAGAGAGGCCTAGCTGGAAAAAGCCAAACTGTAAGCTATTCTTCCCTGGTAGCAATGGTCCTTATTGTAAGAGATCAAGCGTTGAAGACCATAGCCATGAATATATGTCTTCAGGTCCTGCTGGTAATAACTCTACCAGACCTAGCACAAGGCAGATTATTAGGCCTTTACCCAAATGCAGAAAATAAATAAATGAAGTACCCCCCCCCACCCCCCCCCAAGCATCATTCATATATGTGTGTATAGCCTTCTGGAGGAGGCTGAAATAATATGAAGACCATTCTTTACATCTTGCACAGGCCTTCATCCTACACAGAGTCTGCATGTTCTTGTATTAAGCCAAACTCATAAGGGCTTGGTACTCAAAAATCCAAACTCCAGTTGGTATAGTTATAGGCTGGATTAGGAGTCTACAAAATCTACACCTGCCTGATTCCTAAACATGGCACCTTTAAGGATCCAAATAGTCAAACTAGTGTTTCAGGCTCTGCTGTTTCCAACCTTAATATTGATTGTATCTTTGAAACCTTTATGCAAGCTGTAGAGAAGCACAAAATATTCTTGCCTCCTGGCACAAGCCCATATCTTACTCCACAGTGCCTTCTGTATTGCACCTTTAAACATAGCTCTTCTGGCCCTGCTGTCTATTACACTAACCTGATATCTGGACACAGTTACAGTCCCGAGACGCTTATCACAGCTTGAAAAAAGAGTGGTCTCTTCCCCTCTGGCTACCAGTCCCAACCCTAAACTGCCACTTAGATATCTACGTTCCATCAGGCCCTGCTAACCATAATCTCCGCCTTAGCTGCAGGCCACAGAAAGACACAAAATAGTCTTCTCTTATGAAACCAGCTCATAACCTAGACCAGAGCAATATTCCTTCTACAGCTAAAAGCCTAGCTGTCCACCCAGCTGTCTATCACCTTAGGAGAGGCCAAGCACTAACCCCAAACTTAACTATAACCCCTGAAACTGCCATTGGAGTCCCATGCCAGCCTTCCTCCAAAAGTTATCTTTTGTCATTCAGAAAGGTCTAATATTTGCAGTTGTGACTGATCTAAAGAGTAAATGAAGCACACCCCAAGTGAACCCTACTCTACAGACCACTCTACATTCTTGGTCTGTATTTTCAGTTGCCATTCCTCAGTTCTACACAGGATTATCTTGCAAGACCCAGTAATAAAATTAACTCTTCGCATCTCCATCTCCCAAACCTGAATCCTGTTCTCAGTTCCAACCCTGACACCAGATAAAACTCAGTGACGGCTAACATCTTCAGAAGAGTATTTTAATATTTGTTGCCTCCTAGAACCAACCCCAGATCCATTACTGTAAGCCTTGCAAAGTCTACCAGCATAAACAAACTATTCAGTCACATCCATCTAGAGCCATAGACTGACGGTATTTTTGGATCATGAAGATGCTATAAAATAGATGGAAGCTGTCAGGTTCCCACCTGCACAAAAACAAAGCATAAATCTGTGACACTCTCTCCACATCACCTTCAGCCATAGGCCAGTGAGTTTTGCAGGGTAAGCAATAAAGCTGAGCATTCAGTACTTCGTATTTAAAACACTCAAACCGAGTACTAGCACTAACGTAGCCAGAGACCCTTCACAAAAGGCATGCTCCAAATGAAGCTTCCTGGAAAATAACAGGTTTCTTGGAGGGGATGGTAAGGAAACAGAAATCATGTCCAGGCAAACAAAATTCAACACAGTTTCCTACTAGAGTGGTCTCCCGCGCTTGCATATGGTTGAGGTTGATTTAGCATTTGAGGGAAAAGAGGTGTTGCAAGTTTCACAAACTGGTTTTGCTTCTCTGGATTTTGCAATACAAATATAGACAGTATCACAGGGTATCTCAGCAGTATCACAGTTTAGGTAGTTTTGGTATTTGCACCCATATGGATTCCAAATGAATTTTGTTACTGTGACTGCAGGAGAAAGCCTGAAGTCACTGACAATGGGGGACGTTTCACTTTAGGTCAGATGTAGATAATTATACTGCAGATGTCTAGACACTCTGGAACTCCTTTATATCAGATGGAGGGAAAAGGGTAATTTGAAGGAACAGTTCCTCTAAGTTAAATTTAGAAATCTACTTTCAGATGACATGAATCTTATTAATCATGAATCCTTTTCATCTTCAACTATGTCTCTGTCACTATGAAGACAGCTGAAGGTGGGTAGCTCAGATGTAGACATCTATGTTTAGTCAGATAAGTCTTTTAAATTTGCTTACTAACCTGCAAGATCAGGATCTTGAATAATCAGCAAATTTCCATACATGCTGCCTTTATGGCATTGTGATTTATAGCTTCATGAAAAGGACTTTCAAGGGTATAACATAAAATGGGATTTCTTGTATCTATTCTAAGGAATATTTTTCAGTTATCTTCACTTCAGAATTAAATGCATCTATGAAACAGGAGAATCCAGTGTAATTAAATGTTTGTAATAATTACAAAATCTGCTTAGGTCTGTTGATCAGATGGCAAAGACTGGCCTAGTGAGGCTGAGGCTCAGCAGAGCAGTGTCAGTTTATAGCGTATGAGCATCTGGCCTGAGATCCCTTTCCTCCTGCCTCATGAGAACAAGAGAAGAAACTAGAAGATCACCACTACTAGGAGTGGCTATGTTTCATAAAGTCACCTTTGGGGAATGCTTCAAAGCAAATAGTCCAGCTTCTGGGAATTGTAAAAGTGTTTCTCTACTCTTTACTAGGGTTTAGTCAACTGCTGTATATAATAGCTACTTCTTACATATTATACTTAATTACTCAGCTGAAGAGAGCCATCTGCAACACCACGATCAGGGTTTCTCAGCTGATACTTAGAAAGGGAGGAACTTTTTTTTAATGCTCATCCTTTCCCAGCCATGGTTGGTTAAAACTTGAGATTCAGTATAATGTATGGGAGGAGCACTGACTTCCCCTCCTTCCACAATGTCTGATTATGGGTCATGCAGCTGTGAGAGTGAGTGGTTTCTAAGTATAAACTTGGTGCCTATTCATTTGCCATGGACCAGTCAGGAGGCTGATTCACAGTAATGAGTATATGTGATGTAGTGATATTTCAATTCTATCATACTACCAAATGCATGTAGTTTCTTTGTGAATTAAAATTAAGCTAGCCAACTGCATTTTCACTTAGTCTTTAGTGTCCTGCCACAGCTTTTTGCTTACTTTGCTACCAACTAAAAATCCACACCCTGTCCAAATGTATTAAAATTGTAATATACAACACTCCAAGCCATACTATCTTACTGAATATTCAAGGAGGGGTGAGTGATTGCTTGTCATTGGAGCTGAGAGTCACACTCCATTTATTTTCCAGGAAGCAGAAGTAGCTCCATATAAATATTCAAAACTCTACTCATTAAATGAGTGCTATGACTATGTGAGCTGCTACTGTGCGGCTTGAGTAGATGTGCCTAAGCTGGCTGGCTCAGGTGCTACATGTAAAGTACCTGAAGTAATACTGAGCACAGCACAGGCTGCAGATCCTCCTTAGATGAGGGGTAAATGCTCTTACTTCAATGCCGTGCTGCCACACCTATGCTATCAGCTATGCCCAACTGGCTAGCCTAAAGCTCTATTTATCTCATTTCTGACTTCCTGTCAGAGCCTTCTCAGCTCTTTTTCCTAGTTTAAATGGATTAAATGAAGAAAAGATGAACTAAAAGGATAGAACTGTTCATGAACTTTTAAATCACAGCCAATACTTATTGAGGAACTGTTGTCCTATATTCAAAATACACGTGATGTTCCCTTCAGGAAAGAAATCAATCTATTAAGGATAAATTTAAAATTCCCTTGGAGGTGAGGTGTTCTTCTCCTTGTTTGCTACGTGCAAGAGATCTTTCCTGACTGACGATGGTAAGTGGGAAACATTTCTTTTTCCCAAACCCTCTTTAATCAACTCTCAAACTACCCTCCAGAGACAGGTAGAGACATAGCCTCTTTGAATTTAGATAACCTGTGGAATATAGTACAGAGCTCATGAACCTGAACCACATCCAGTATCTTATTTTTTTTTAAGACTGCCAAAGGGATTATAAGAGTTCAGATAATTACTTTAAAACCATTCTAAGGCAAGCAAGGTTAAACTAAAAGCAAATAAAAGCATCTGTTTACAAAATCCAAACAAACACTAGAGGTGAACAGTTTGTAGAAGTGAATATACAGGAACAGAAAGGAAGAAAAAAAATGTATATTTCCACCTAGAGTTTGGGTGATGCTTAAGGATACCAGACCCGCCTAGAGCTGTATGGCAACAATCAACAATGGGTAAGGAGAGGGGCTGGGGCACTTCTCTGTGGGCCAGTAAATGGTGAAGTGGAAATGAGGAGATGAAAAAGCCTTGAATATAAGGGACTGACAAAGGTCTGGGCTGCAGAGGGAAATCTTTCTTCCCTTCTATAAATGGAGCCTGAACACTATGGGAAGTAGTCCTCAGACAGAGCTGCTGTGAAGCGTCCTTCAGGTTGCCTACTATATTATATAGACTGTGAGATATCTTTAGGGTTAGGTCTAAGTACACTAAGGTGTTACACTAGTTGTTTAGTCTGGGATTTTAGTTTGTGCCCAAGACCCATCAGCAAATCACTTTGTTTTGTTCTGTGTACGATGGAAATTAAATTACCATAATCAGGTCATGATAACAAACCTTTTGATTTAGAGCAAGTACTGGGGTAGCAGATATTTACTTTCTCCAAGGCAGCATTTCCCAATCATTTATTTACAACACATTGATTATAATTTTCAAGGTAAGTCTTGTTTACAGATTTGCCTGGGATTCAGCAGGTTCTCTTTGTTTCACGCAGCCATCTGAAGAAACACCTTCTACTAAAACTCCATGTAACCAACTTTCAAACAGGCTTGGCAACATCTTCAGTGAATGCACCCCATTCCAATTTCCCTGCTATGGGGAAAAGCACCGAAGTGCCAGGGTCCCTGTGTGGTCCAGAGATTATCATGATAATCATGGAATAAGTTGGTGTTAACTAATATCCAAAAAAATCACTCTTAGCACAAAGCCAAGATAAATGCTTTCATTTTCTTTCACGTTTATTTGCAGAAGCCAAAAGCAATAAAGCAGTTCAAAAGCTTTTTAAAGACAGAAATGAAATATTTAACCTACTTAACTAATCTCTACATATCTATCAGACCAGCTGTACATGAGTAGTTGTCATTTTCTTGCATCCTCAAGATACAAGCTCAGGAGAGGGTCTCAGCTTCTCAAGCCTGCTCTTCCTTTTCTTTTCAATTTCCAGGTCCTTTCTTGGGGTTTCTCTGAATCTCTGTTTGCAAGTCTTCCCCTTGACCTTGGATCATGCTAATATGCAGTTTATTCAAGGGGTAGCTTTGAAAATGAGTCTCCCAAACTCTTGCTTGGATGATAATCAGCGAAACAGCCATCTACAACCTATTTTAAGACATATTGTGTCAGTCATACTGCGGTGCATCTTTACTTGATAGTTTCCTAGCTGCTTACCCTGCAATGTCTCTATTGACAGATGTTTGCATAAACACACAAGCTTACAAACAAGACCATTTTTGCAGGGCCGTGCTTCCGGTCCCTCATTCATATTTTAATTTGGCCTATGCAGTCATGTTAGAAACTTATTCCATGTAAAAGTATTTCCCCAACTTGATACTATAAGCTTTATCATCACTATTCATCTCTATGTCTTTTTAAAGTCTAATTTTAATAAGAAAACATTTTAGTTAAGTAGTGTCATTTTCAGATTCAGGAAAGACTTATCAAATTTTATTCATGGACTCAGGGGCAATTCATGATTAGAAAGCAGAGCTCTGATTGCAGAGACAGTTTCTCCATTTATCCTTTCTTACCAAAGTATTTTGGGTGTTGATAGAGAAAAAGCAGTGCTCAAAGGCAAAGTGGCAAAATGTCATTACAAGATATAATTTGCATTCACTTTCAAGATAATAGTTTTAAAAATATAGTTTTAGATCCTACTTTTAAATTCCTTCAAAATTTGTTGTTATTATTTTAATTAACTCTATGCTCCATTCTCTTACTTGAAGTATAAAACCTAAAACTATTAAAATTTCACAGAATCACAGAATGGTAGGGGTTGGAAGGGACCTCTGGAGATCATCTTGTCCAACCCCCACTGCTTGAGCAGGGACACCCAGATCAGGGGGCACAGGACCACGTCCAGGTGGGTTTTGAATGTCTCCAGGGAAGGAGACTCCACAACTTCTCTGGGCAGCCTGTGCCACTGCTCTGGCACCCTCACAGGAAAGAAGTTTTTTCTTATATTCAGGTGGAACTTCCTGTGTTCCAACTTGTGCCCATTGCCCCTTGTCCTGGCATTGGGCACCACTGAAAAGGGTTCACCCCATCCTCTTGACACCCACCCTTTAGATATTTATAAGTATTAATAAGATGCCTCCTCAGTCTTCTCTTCTCCAGGCTAAAGAAACCCAGGTCTCTCAGCCTTTCCTCATAAGGGAGATGCTCCAGTCCCCTGACCATCTTGGTAGCTCTCTGCTGGACTTGCTCAAGCAGTTCCCTGTCCTTCTTGAACTGGAGGGGGGGGGGCAAAAACCAGACACAGTACTCCAAAAGTGGTCTCACTAGGGCTGAGTAGAGGGGGAGGATAACCTCCCTTGACCTGCTGGCCACACTCCTTTTTATGCAGCCCAGGGCACATTGCTTGCTTAGGGTCAACTTGCTGTTCCCCAGCACTCCGAGGTCCTTCTCAACAGAGCAGCTTTCCAGTAGTTCAGCCCCCAACCTGTACTGGTGCCTGGGGTTGTTCCTCCCCAGGTGCAGGACCTTGCATTTGCTTTTGCTGAATTTCATGAGGTTCCCCTCGGCCCAGCTCTCCAGCCTGACCAGGTCTCGCTGGATGGCAGCACAGCCTTCTGGTGTATCAGCCCCTCCTCCCAGCTTGGTATCATCAGTGAATTTGCTGAGGTTACACTCTGTGCCTTCGTCCAGGTCATTGATGACTATGTTGAACAGGACTGGACCCAGCACAGACCCCTGGGGAACATGACTAGTGACAGGCCTCCATCCAGACTCTGCTCCATTGATCACTCTGAGCTCTGTTGTTGAGCCAGTTCTCTGTCCACCTCACTGTCCTCTCATCTAACCCACACTTTCTTAGCTTGTCTATGAGGATGTTATGGCAAATTCATGGAAAAGCTAACAATATACATTAGTTTCCTTTTTTCCTCATGTACTACTACATTCACATTTAAATAGGAGCTTTAAACAAAATGCATTGGAAGTGAAATACAGTTGAGCATTCATCCTTGAAAACAGAACAGAACTGCTTATAGATAATTTAAAAGTGCGTGCATATTATGTTTGGCTTCCTCAGGAGTTATCAGAGAGATGCCAGCTAGTTTGTACCAGCTATTTCAAAGTAATTTAATACATAATGCATTCTAAATATATGACACTGTGTGTGGGAAAGCTGGCATTTCTGTAGTCAGTTACTATCTAAAGGAGGAAGAAAAAAAGTTATGACAACTGCTCGTCAAGACATTTATTCCAGTGACATCTGCCAATGCTGAACTGAAGAAAGAGCAGCATCAGTGGTGTGTTCTTAAGATGTGAGTTAGAAGGTAGGAAGTGATGGTAAGTGGTGGAAGTAATTTGCTTCCATTAATGTTACTAATAATTTTTTTTAAGATCCATGACATATTGACTTTTAGTTTTAGCTTGAGCATATTTTATTGAAAAAAAGCCTGCAGTCATGGGAGAACATAGAGTGAGGCATATAGAGTGGCACTGCTATGAACAGAGGGGAGTCAAATAATAGGAAAATATTTCTGTGCTCAGTTTTGTGACTTGTTATTACTAAAATGCGTAGGGGAATAAGGGTAGGGGAGGCATCAGAAGATATTTTCTGTCATGCACGCTGCACAACAAGCCATCCTTTTGACCAGCTGCAACATGGGTCGCACTCCCTAAGTGAGCATTTACTGTTCCTCCAAAGAGACTGCTTGATAGTAATTTTCCAACATGTAGCAAAAAAATATTATAAGTGTTTCTGCACCATTAATGAAATAGAAAAAGACAGAGGCCTACAGTATCTCCTGCCCTGTCCCTACCTGGTGTCTTTGCTGGTCCTGATGATGTCAATGACAATGAAGAACACTCCTTCCTTCTACCTGAACAGGTATCCAGAAAGTGACTGGAATAACATGTCGAAGCCATAGATACCCAACTGTGAAATTAAATAACAAAGATAATATGTCATCCTTTGCATGGCAAACACAAGAACTGGCCTCTGGGAAATGATGAATGGATAAAAGCTTTGACTTAAGAGGCTAGCGGGTATGAAGAGCACAGCAGTCCATGGTAAACTTGAATGCACAGACCTAAATTTGACATTAGCTACACAGTTTGTTTTACAAGAGCGAATGCAAGTAAGCAGATAACATGCCAAGGTAGGGGGGAAATGAGCAAACTGGACCTGTTCCTATTTCTCACTGTGTGCAAGTTCATCAACCTTTGTGCCACAGCTTCTTTTTATATAAAAATGGCAGGGGGGAAGGGGGCAGGGAAAATACCCCAACCAAAAAATCTTCCCTTATGGTACTTTAAAAGAGTGAGATCTATATAGGATCTTAGCAGGCATCTCAGGGTAACAACAAGCTCATATAAAATGCTGGAGGAGCAAAGAAAAAAGGCAAAAATATGTCACAAGTGGATCTGTAACACAACTTGCTGTTCCAGCAGTCTGTGACTATCATTTACAGATGACAGCCCTGTATCAAGCTTCAAACCCCCCATTTTCAGGTGTTTTCTGCAGTCTTCTTGGATTGCTGGAAGTTATGCAAACATTTGTAATGAAAACATTTTTGCTTTTACAAGGAAAACTGCGCTTAACACCTAACCAGGACTGACTCTTTCCTGCCACTCCAGCAGGAAGATGAGCACCTTTTCAATCTCCAGTTCTGCTGTATAGCATCAAGCATCTTCCTCTTTCCCTCTGCAACAATGGTCTACATAACATATCTGATCCATCTGCCACAGCCCCTAAAACTGTGGCCCTACCAGTGAACCAGGATATTAATCCCAGGGTGCTACTCCCGCAGCAAAGCTTGGCTGTATATGGGGTCACTAAAGGGAGAAAGGCTGCAGTGTTCCCTGGGATATGGCTTTAATTTCCAGTTATGTTTTTTTCAGTCGAGATTACACCTATAATCAAGGCTTCTGAGAAACAGAGATGCCCAAGGAAGCTTTAAATGAGCTGGTTTAGGTACTAGAAGTAGCACAGGTGTAGAGTTCAACTTGGTGTAGCTTGTGTGTACAGGGACTGTACAGGGACTGACTGACAAGCGCAGGCTATAATCAGTGCAGGCTGAATTTCATACTGTTGCACTCAGATAGCATCTGCTGAAAACAAAATACAAATTTAGGACTGAAACTTGGAAACAATTACCCTGGATGTAGCAGGCTGCTCCACAGGAAGCACTAAGACATGTAATATGGTGGCATGTAAATAATAAGTGTAACTCAAATATTGGTTGCTGTAGCTCAAAATTGGTTTAGTGTAAAATACAGGTCTGAGGTTATCTTTTTAAAGGACTGCTGAATTTGTTGTTCTTCCACACGTGAAGGTATAAAAAGGCAAGTCACCACAGATTTGTAAGAGGAAAAAGGTAAGCCATTTAAAACTCTGTTTTCTTATTCAGCTTCACATCTTACCTCTTCATACACTTTCCCAGAACCTACTTACCAGCTGAATTTATATGCTATAATCTCTTAGCTTTAGCAGGGAGATAAATAAAAGCGCTGAACTTTCTCAGACTCAGGCTGTGAAAACTGGTGGACATTTAGAGTTAATGTATTAAAATTTCAGTGCCGGAGACAGGCTGCACAGTATTTGTCAAATTGAATGCAATGGCAATCGTGGGAAAACATTTTTTTAACAGCATACTTGATAATGTCTGCTGGGGTGGCTCCAGTCCCACAAGTCATAACTAGAGGTCACATGGTCTGGATGCACTCTTGTCTAAATTTTGTTTTCCATCAGGTCTAAGCTCTACTGAGAACCAGATGCAAAACACATCCATTGTTTTTGTATTTTTCATTATCTGAAAAGCAGAAGAACAGTCATACTGGGGGGGGGCTCAGAGGTTCATATTCTCTACTGCTTCATCACCATCACTGGCCCACACTGATGCCCAAGAGCAGCAGTATTTGTACCTGGATGCTTCCTTGGTACATGCCCCAGTCCCCCACTCAAGGGCCTCTGGGTTCAAAACTGGCATCTTTGCATTTTTTTTCCCCCAGAATGTATCCAGTTGTATTTTGAACAAATTTAAACATCTGACTGCCACAATGCCCTATGTCAGAAGTTCACCAGTTTATTTGCATGTTTCCTAAAAATTATTTGTTTTGTTTGTTTGGAACATGCCCCACACAAATTTTGTTTGAGGTCTCCTAGCTATTGTGCTGCAAGATACAGGCAGCAGCTTTTTCTTAGCCTTCTTCCTCATACCCACTAGCAATATTATAGTTATCTGCCAGACCCCTCCTCAGTCATCTGGTTTCCAGGCTGAAAAGTCCATGGCTATTCAGTCATTCCTTGTTTAGTTTTAGCCCTTCACTCCCTGTTCTCTGCCCTTCTCAGCTCTGTTATACCTTTTCTGGGAGCTGAAACAGGGTTGCTGGAGCACAACAGTAGTATGCAACAATAAAATTACAAAAAAAAAACCCAGCCTGTTTAGTTATCCCTTCCAAAGTCTCCTAGCAATGTCTGCAATAACTCCAATGTCTCATTATCTCATGAAAAAGGGAAGCTTGGATTCCAACGTCATAAAATTAGAAGTGGTTTTATATTTATATAAACTCACTCACTTTCTATTTAGCTGTGCTGAATTTGCTGTTTTTTCACACAGTATTACAAGATCCTTTATATTTAGCCCATACCGTTACTATCCTGAATATCTTACTGCTAGTTTGGTCACTTTGCCTGTTCAGACCCTTCGCTGACCCCACTCTGCCCCAACATAAAGCCATATAAGCCTCTGCTGGTTGGCATTCAATGTGAAAACTATCCAAGATTCCCACTTCTCTTCCCTCTTCATTTAGGTGCAACAATGAATGTCCACAGCAGCCTACTTTAAAGCCTGTTGCATGTCTTTTGGTAGTCTAAGCAGCTGTATCTCCTATATCAACATCCCTGCTGGCCTCTTCAGAGAAAAAGCTCTGATACATTTCTGAGAAATATATTCTGAGAATATAGCTTTTGCAGTGTTTGCTGTTCCCCTATATAGCACAATGATCCATGCTTACACTAACTGTTTTCGTTAGTGCTGTTGCTAGTGATTTGCCTTGTACAGCCACAGGAGATGTATTTATCTGTAGTTTTCCAGATCTCCTCTAAAACACCTTCAAAAATTGGTGTCAGAGTTAAAACTTTCAGTTCTTCAAATATCACTGAGGTTATAAACAAGAGGTCATACATTGCAGTTAATTAATTTCTGAGCATCTTTAGAAAACATGACGTGTTATTAGTAAAAGTAAGCTCCCAAGCTCCTGATACTTGGACATTTCAGAGGATTTTGAAGTTTCTGCTTTGTGCCTTACCAAATCTTTCTATTACTGTGGGGGCTTTTCATTAGGTGTTCTTCACCTTCTGCCACTTCCACACTGGACTAATTCAAGCTCTTGTTCAATCAGAGTATTTTTTCTAAGAAATTTGTCTGCATTAGCGGAATCTGAATACTGGAACTTCTATCTTGCACTGCCTTGTGCTTCTAGCTTCTTTTCCGCTTTCTTCATTTGTTGGCCAAAATCAATTAAAACATTAAGAACTGTTTAGCACTCGTGAAAACTGCCAGGCTAAGAACACTCATAATATTTATCCACAAACAAGGACTGCATGGGCAGAACCAGTAAAACACAACTTAGCCTTGACCTGAAGGAACCTGGAGTGGAAAGTGAAATCCCTCAAGAGATTTTTAAAGCCAGCATTATAAGGATCAAGTTAAACTTCTAGCATAACTCAGGTCAACCGAGGTTCTGATTCACTGCAAATCTTTTAATCTTCATTGCACTCTTTTAATCTTCATTGCTGCATTTGAATGTCACTTTGCAATGCCAAGATGATGCCAATCAGTCTGACCCTCCTATTCTGTGTAGTTAGTACTTGCTCTGATTCAGCAGTCACACTTACCAGCGGAACTGTGTATTTCCCCATGTAAAGGACAGATATTGCAGCACATTTTTCTAATGAACTCTTTCTCATTTCCTTATCCCCAGGGAATATCCGTTATTCAGGGTTTGTCAGTGGGCTGTTGCAACCTTAGAATGAAGTACATCATGCAACTCTAGTAAGTCCAGTGAAGGTGACAACCCTACAGAGCAGCAGCAAGCATGCACAAACTCCTTTGCCCAAGCTAGAGCCACACTTCTCATCCCACGAAATTCTGGGATCTCCCTCTTCCCAGGTTCAAACTGGCTGGCTGCTTCTTTAAGTTCTGCACACTACTCCAGATCAATGGGACTGGATTTTGAAAATCCCATTAGAGAAAAACAAATGTCAACAACAGAATTAGAGCCCTTTCATTTCTCCCCAGAAAACAGAAAACAAACATTGTAAATTGCCCATCAATTACACAAATGCAAATGCTTGGAGTTCTTTTCCCCTCTGCAATTATAGAAGTCATTCCATGCAATAAAAGGTTATTAAGGCAATACTTAATGGCCTTATTCATAATTCTAAGCCAGGTTCATTTAAAATTCAAACCTATCAGGCTGTTTGAATGTAAATCATAATGCTCTAGAGGATAAAAAATAAGTGAGAACACCATAAATTTAAAGTATTTTCAGACATGTCTATTCCCATAATTTCTGTTACATCAGCTTTACCGCTCACTCTCTTTCAATTAGATCAATATTCATCTAGCAATGCTCTCAGTGTGTTTTTCCCATTCTTGGTTGAATAACTTTCTAAATACTACCATGGCGGGGGAGGAGGGGTTGCCTTTCCTGGAATCTGCTCACTTATCAGTATGGACATCTAAATGGTCTCAGAGCAAAAATTGATGCTATCAGGTCACTACAAGATAGCCTTCTGAGATCATTAGGCAAAACCTGACCACAGTTCTGCATGCACAGAAGTAGTCAGTGGTACAGCCGTTCTCAGTACAAGGACCTTTAATCCTTTCCTGTTGAAACTTTGGTCTGAATTACAAAAGCAGCTGGGGTTTTTTTGTTGGGTTTTTTTTTTCAAGGCAGGAATCAACCCAGTAGAACTTAGTTTATGATTAACTTAAGCCAGACTATGTAGACCTTATCTCAGCCCATAATTAGCATGGTTATTTTTTGGAATACCTCCTGGTAGCAAACCTGCATACACAAGTAAATAATTTCTCCCACGCTGAAGCCTTTGCCAACTTCACTTGAGAAGCATCTGAATTATTTGAACTGATACCAGTATATGAAAAGGACAGGAAAATAATAAAACAATTTTTCTTTTGATCTCAGGAGCAGAAAGGCTTCTAGGCACAGAGCGTGATACCGTTCACCAGTTTCAGTCTCACAGACAGCACATCTACAGTTGAAAAAGGTCTTTTGGTAGGTTCCATTACAAATCAATAAGAATTGCTCCACCGAGGGTTCATCAAGTACTGGAATACATCCAATTAGTTGTTAGGTAAATGCATTTATTTTTGTCTTCTAAATGATTTTTTTTCTTTCCCAGATAATCCTTCTGTGCAAGGAGCAACACGAATGAAAAAATGAATGCTATTACAGCCAGGGCAATGTTTTTATTCAGGTAAGTGTGGGCTGCTTCTCATCTCTACTGCTCCAGACTGATGAGGTTATCTGCACTTTAAATTTCAGTGCATAAGTATTTTATCTCTTCTGTCCATCATATATGAGATACAGAAATTGAAGACTGACTGTGGAGTATCTCTAGTGTATATGTGAAGAGAACGACAATTCAGTCCTTTTCTGAGGGATATTAGGACCCTGTGTTCGGGGCTGAGCCTCTTGAGAAAGGCCACAAAGATCAGAGATGTGATTCTTCCTTCCTTATTTATTAACCAGCAGAAATACACAGACAGACAGAGGGCAAAGCTACATCCCACAAAGAAAAGAAGAAGTGGGAAGAAGAGGGACCGCATTATTTTTACTACTTAGGATAGTTATTACACTGTAACACAGAAAAATACTACTTTTACAAGACAGCTGAGAAGTACCATGTAGGATCTAAAGTCACTTAATTTATCCATGGACCAAAACCAGTGTCTTAAAGAATACTTTAAGAAAGTTTTTCTAATTCCCAAAGCAAGTACCACAGGGTCAGGTTTGGGTGCAGTGATAAATATCTGATCCTCTGCTCTTAATCATTCCACACTAAACAACGAAAGGGATATGGATTGCAGGTTTCCTTTTGCCTGCCACGGTACTGCTACTGCAATCACATTATCCTTTTTAAAAACCCCAAAATTTAATTCAGCCTATATGAGGAAGGTATGACCTGAAGCAATCACTGTATGAACAAGAGCACACTTCGCTCAGGATTTTTTTTTTCCCTTGATGACCCTTGCAATCCATACCCAAGTCCAAATCATTCTGAAAACTAACAGAAATGAGTGAACTCCTTCAGAAACTGCCCTGAGGAAATGCCCTATGGAAGAGGGACAGAACACGCTGTGCTACAAACCATAAGCATGTCTTATCTTTATGGTTTTTGAAGCCGTTTTTCAGAAGCAGAATGAATGCATATTGAATTCTATAGGGGGATAAAAAACATTGCAGAGAGAGCTTTTCTATTAAGTAATATAATTATGTTTGACAAAGGAAGAGCTCTAAGCGCCCTGTTCAATTTGCTGGTGGAAATACGGTGCCAGAGATGTGCAAGTCATTGTTCAACACATCGCTGGTGTAGCTTCGCTTTTCCCTTTTCTTCCTAAGACCCAGCCAAGTTCCATGGCTCTGTGGCGCACTGTCCTCGGAGACCCCTGTTTGTGTCATCTCAATCCCTAATTCGTTTGAAGGGCTTAGGCACATGAGCATTTGTTTGAAAGCTTTCACTTTCAAACACTTTCAAACCTATGAGGTGGTGGCATTATGAAAAGCAGAGCCAGCAGAAAGAAAATGGTGTCACCCTCTTCCTTCCCACGACGCTCTTTTTTTCTAACGGCTATGCATCATAGGTAAACTCAGGAGACTGGCAGGGTGCAAGGGTGTTGATGGCAAACACTTCTAGGATGACTATGTTCTTCTAAGGTACCAGAACTGGTTTTTACTTTATTACGTATATCTGGAAGATGTTACAAATGAGACACGCTTGACATGAGTTTTAAAACATGCTTTGTATCGGACATGACAGCAAAGCTAAAGTTTAAGCCATTTTTCATACCTGCTGTATTAGATGACCTGTGACAGTGAGAGAGGAGGAAGAGGGCTCCAGGACACATCATGAAACCTATCTCATACCAGGCTGTTTCAGTATGGATTTTCTTCTTGGTTGGAATCAAAATCCTCCCACTGATTTGCCAGGGACACATGATACCGATGTGGGGCTGGTCAGGGCAGAGATATCCTCCTCTGCCTGCACCAGAAGCAGCTTTGATATTTAGTAATAATGGTATTCACACTGTTGTTTAGTCCAGTTACAGGACTACCAGCCTCATGAGTAGTGTGTCTGACAAGCTAGGCAATGGTCTCACTACTATCTTCACCATAGGCTGCACCTCAGAAAGAGCGCTGTACTACATCATGCATGACTACTTGGAGGTCTAGTTATTGGTGGGCTCACTACACAGCTCCAGACAAAGGAAAGCAGTACAAGTGACTCCTCCACCTCTGTGTCCCTGGACATGAGTGGGTGAGTCCTGCAAGTTCCCTTTTTTGCAGAAGAAATCTTACCAGAACTTGCCTCCAACTATTACTTACGCCACAGCTTTAATTACTCCGTTTTGCCATTAAGCCATGGGCCATCAAGTTCTAATGCAATCCTGTGCTGTTGATTAAAACACTGTGTTATTTCCTGAATGTCAAACAACATATGACAATAAAGTAGGCATAAAAGATTAGGAAAACAAATGTTCAGCTACTTCTGTACTGAATGCAAAGCATAAATGGCTGGTCTTTGAATACTTTTGCATTTGCTTGAAGCTTTGTAACATTAAAATTGATGATGGTAATTAGTTTGCCTTTCAGAAGAATGAAATTTGAATATTCTTGAATCCTCCTGGGCTCAACAGCCTCCAGCTAAAGCGTATTAACTTGCTTTCTAAGCCTCTTCTATTACTGCTTGTACTGTACCTTTTTAAAGCAAAGACTGAAATGACCCAAAACTTCTTAATATTTCTTAAAACAAATGCAGACATTCTCGATGAACAGTTTTCTTATTTAACATGGACATTTTGAAGCTATCCAAGCCATCCTGGGCTCTGCTTGTACCCAACTGAGAGCTATGGGTACTTCACGAGAATGACTCATGAAGAGATGTAAACAAAGTAGGTCTGATGAATTACCTTCTAGAGGGACCTATTTATTTCCACTGGTGTAAATAAAGCCCAGGGTGACTAACTTAGACTTAACAAGGTGATGTTCAGATACACACATTTGGTGACATCTACTTTCATTTTTCTTCTGAAAACATGTACAATATATATATTAGAGCACTTCAGATTAAGAAGATCTTCAGAAGCATAGGAGAGCTAGCTGACTTCACATTCGCTTTTTACCCAAGTCTCTTTAAATATTCTAAGTAAATTATTATCTTCCCTCCTGATACTCTTGCAGTAACGTCCGCCCCCAATTGAATCCCTATATCTAGAAGGAATCAAAGTCCTGGAGGGAACACAAACACCATCACTTTCCCTGACTTTGAGGAATTTCTGGACATCATCTGTAACCAGGATTGAGAAAATAACACCCTGAAACACAGAGAGATTCAGGATCATCCAAAACTAAACATGTCTGGAAAGGAAGGTTTAAATCATACTTCTCATTTTCTGCTTGCAAACAGCTGTTAGCAAAAAAGAAGACTTCCAGTAAAATGCACCTTCTCACAACAGCAGGTTTTTTAAATGGCTTTCCTGTATACCATGCTATCATCAGCTAGTCAAAAACCCTGCTGTCATTCAGAGGCCTAATTCTCCCCTCCTCATTTCTCACATCCATCTGCCTGAGGTTATTTCTCATCTGTAGCTGGATTGCTTGCACTGAACAACCACTGACCTTCCCAGAGATGGGGAAGATCTGGCAATTGCCAAAACTCATGAGAATCCAGCTGAGATACCCAGCCCTCCCACAGGGGGGTGGGTGTGCATGGGCTTATGTCATTATAATAATGCCATGCCAGCAAAACCTTTTAATCACTACCGATTCTTTTCAGTATTGTGTGGAAGAGAGGAGACGTCTGCAGAAGGAGGATGTGGGAATTACAGGACGGATTGACCATGGTCGCAGGAAAACAAAGGAACAATCATTCCACATGTACCCAGAAGATGACAAAGGATTAAGCAAACAGCCCAAATAATTTGGCGTCATCAAAAACTTAAGCCAGATGAATCTAGTGTCCTTTTCTGAAAAGGTAACCAGCCTTGTGGACCAAGGAGGAAGATATATACATGACCTACGATTGTCTCACATGATGTCCTCATAAACAAGCTTTAGAAACACAGCCTAGCTGTAACCAGCCTCAGGTATGGGCACAAGGAGTTGTAAAACTGCTTTTAGCACAGGGGTTATTGATCAGTCACTGTCAGATGGGGAGAGAGACTGTCAGGCAGAGACAGGTGACATCTGCTCTCTTTAGCTCAATATTTTCATTAACAACTAAATGATGATACACAGCATGGATGACACCAAACTGTAAGTTGTAAATGCTTAGGAGGACAGGGTTACAACTAAAAGTGACCTATAATAACTTGGAGGGAGTGTGTGAAATCACTTTGAAGAAATTCAGCAAAGACAAGTGCTAATGCTACACTGCAGAAGGAGAAAAAAATGAAGTGCAAAAGGAGGAGCACCTGACTGGCAAGAGACCTGGGAGGGTAAAACAGGTCCAAACTTTCTTATGTATCAGTAGCATTAGATGTGTAAGCCTGGGTCACATTGGGAGCACCCTACTGCCCAGAGTGAGCGCAGGTCACCTTTTGTCATGCTCTTCTACCTCTACTTCTAGGTCACCCAGTGCCTCTTGTGTTTCAGTGTCTCCCTTCGTCCATCCTAGGTGTCAGGCTAAACCTGGTACATGAAAGAAAGGTCAGCAAGTCTGTGGCAAAAGCCAGGTAAGGAAAGCATCAGCCTCAAACACTGATGAGTTAAACTGAATATTAAAAATATTTCAATATTTATGTGGGCATGGCTCCAACAGCAGCTATGAGCTATTAGGAAAAGGGATGGGTTTCCCACTACAGAGGCTGGACAGGGAGCTTTTGCCTCTCGAGTGACCTATATGGTTTTTGATATTACATCCTGCTGGTCAACTTCATAAATATTTACATATTTCTACATTGTACAGCACGGATTTTGCTCACATACGGTGCTGTGGATCTGTAGCTCATTGACACTGCTTCCCACACCATGTCCCCCCACACCTCAGGGGGGACCACCCCGGTCACTGACTGGCTCACAGTCATGTTCCTCCCTCGGCTGGCAAGCCCTGTGCCAAGGCCATGGTGTGGGGATGGGAACTCTGCCTGCCTCTTCAGGGCACAGCCTAAGGACTGCTGCTTGGTCCCACACTGCCGATGGTTTGCTGTCCCTTGATAGAGCGAGCCTGGCATTACAGCCTAAAACACCTCTGTTCCCATACTCCACGCAGGCTGGATACGGGGCATGTTCCCACACCCTCCCCCAGGAGCTGACATGTCTGCGCTGTCCCAAGCGGCCCTGGCACTGCCCACAGTGGGGCCCTGCCTGTGATGGCTGCGCCAGGGCAGAGCTGCCAGCACCATGGGAGGCACGGCACAGAGCAGTGGCGGCGAGTTGGTGACATGGGGTCTGTTTTCTTTAATAGACACAGTTGTTTTCTTTTTGCCAGTTCATATTTGGAGAAATTCCCAGGGCTTCCTCATTTCCAAGGTCACTTAAGCTTGGGGTCAGGACAGAAATGAAGAGAGACTCGTGTTTATCACTGAAAGGCACTTTTACACAATGGTCCTCATACTTCATGCATGCGTCAAGGGTTTATGCCTTGATTCAAGCCTAAATGTATTGTTCACGCAGCTGAGCAGGATAATGGCATTTGAGCTGGGAAGGAACGAATTAATCATTATTTGCTACACCAGTCCTGACCCCACCATCTCCCTGGCAAATGAATGCAACACTTTCCAGGGCTCTTACACTGATACGTTTGTGAGCCATCAATTATTTACATACATGCTCAATAATTTAAATGTCCTGGAATGTGCATATTATAAAATAACTGCCTTTGTTCTTTAAATTTGCAAGGATATCCTGCTGGCACTAGCACAATTAATGAGTTAATAAAGCCTTAACAGGGAAATTGAAATACTGGATTTTACTGCTTTGATGGTAACTAAACTGACTTATACACTTTGAAAAAGTTATCCTTGCAAGAAGGCAGTAGGCATATGCAGAAGTTTTAGTAACTTGGGAGCAACGTACCCAAGGGTTTAAGTGAAGCTGTTACATCAAAATAAAAAGAAATGTCACTTTCCCTTATATAAGTTATACAGACAGTAAGAAAAAGTCTCTTGCTTCACTAACTTAGCCATTTGCATATGAACTTTGGTAGTGCTCAAGATGCGATGAACGTGGTGTGACTGAAGGCGATGCTATTTCAACCCAGCAGTGTCTGTGGTAGGCATAGGATAGCAGCAGGCTCGGGCTCACCCCTGAGAGGGGCACAGCCTCTTTTCTCCCCTCACCTCCACAACTGGAGACAGAAGGTCTGCACGCAATAGTGGTAATTCACACCAATTCACTGCCTTTAAAACTGTGTCCAGACGTCCCTGCTGTCATTTTAACAATGTGCCTGGACAAAGGGTGACTTGTGTTTGCTCACAGGACTTCTATAAATGCTCCATAGAGATGCATTACAAATCAGAGTTTCAATGTAATTGAAGAAATCAACCTAGATAAATATTTTTCCTGGAAATCAAACTGAACCAGCTTGTCTCCATGAGCGCGACTGGGACTCTGATTCATGTGATCTGAACTCCTTTCTCTTTTAATCTTTTTGGGGATGCAAATGGGTCCTAAAAAAAGAGACTGTAAAAGATTTGTGACACGGCAGAACAGCATTTTTTCTGAAATCTTGCAGGTGGTAGATTAGCTTTTGATCAGTAAAACCAACCCCACCTTTCATGCCTAAAAGGGTTGTTGATGGAGCAGACAAGTGGCCGACCCGCCTCACCAAGGGCATTTCAGGGTCAAGTGCTATAGCATAAACATCAACAAGTGCCAAAAGTGTTTACAGACAAACTGAACTACACACTTCCAGGAATCTTTATCAATAGAAAGTTCTGCTTTACTGAAAAAGGGGAAGGGTCTGTGCAGGTTTATTTTCAGGTCCAGGTAATGACACAGATAATGGTACAAACAGGAAATTGTTCTGTCATTAATGCTTTTGATTAAGAATTACAGAGATGTGGAATAAGCAAACAAAGCAACAGGCAGCAGTTCTGTGAGCTACATGGAAACTTGAGGTCCTGTGGTTCACATCCTAAAGGTAAGCAACAGTGTGGACTCTCTGATGGCTAACAAGGGTTGAGCACATGCTGCAGTTTTCATCAAACCTGGGGTGGTTCCTCGTTGCCTCACAAGATCTCTTTTGATGAAGTCAGTAGGTGCCTAATACCTCATATCTTTCTGTCAGGCATGGGTGGAATTGGTCAATATGGTCAAAAGTTATCTGGGGCAAAAAGAGGAAAGGACTGATTGACAGGAGGAGTCCGATTTCCTGATTTCTGTATTTCTCTGTAAAACCATTTTCATTACAAAAAGCAAATATACCTTAGGTTGCGGACTATTTGTCTAGTGTGCTGTTACTAGGTAGAAAACACAAAACTATTCTGGAAAACAAGTCTTTTAGTAAGTTCTCTCCTTTGTTGCCTGGTCTGGGTGAGGAAGGTGAGAAAATGCCATCTGGAGAAGAGAGTCATAAAGGATGCTCTATTTCTCTGCCTCAGCACCTATTTATCCCTCTACACCTGATCTGCAAAAGCACATCTGAGGGCTTGGGAAAGAGGCACACAGCGTGATATACTTCCCCTCCAAGTGCTGCATGATTTCCTTTTCAGATATGCTCATTTACCACCACGGCTACGTGGCAGTAGCACCGTTCCCACCCTGCTGATCCAAAGAATCGCAGGCTGCAATGCACCCCGAGGGCTTCTCCGTGCTCGTAATACCATCATTCACCCTTCCTTGCAAGCCTGGTTGTTCAAGCCACACACTTCTCAGTGAGAAGTCAGCCACAAGATTGGAGTATTTCCTAAGCTCCTCTCATACCTGCCCATTGTTGCTGGATAGGGACCTCAGGCATCTTCTCCTTCCCAGGCAGGCAACACCACAACTTTTAAAATCAAGTGCAACCTCTTCCAACCATCCCTTCTGTTGGCACTTCTCTCTCTCATTGGAAAGGCTGTCTGAGAGCAAAGAATCTCTCTGCTTTAATCCACATTTGTCATTAAGCAAGTTGGGTATTCTGTATTTCCACTAACCTGATGACTATGTTTCTGAAATATAGGGCTACCTTTAAATTTTTTCAAGGTTGTATGAGCAGATTTCAACCAGATAACTTTGGAAGTACAGGATTTCTGGAGACTCATTATCCCTCTGTGGGATTATCCAAGTATTCTGTTTATATCTTCTATTTCAAATAATTTATACTTGAATTACAGCTCCATTTTCTAACTTGGTTTTAAGAACATTTTTGCATCTTTTATTTAGGAAGTTATTGTTCAAAAGTTCCTTGCTAGGTCTCAATTTGCAAAAAAAAAGCCAGATGGTGTAGTTAAATCAGAGGCTGCTAAGAAGATTTTTATTTGATCTGTAACTAAGGATGATGAATAGTTAAATCCAAACAAAATAAAAACTTTTTTTAAAATCTAATCCTGGAAAACTGCATCCAAATATCAAATAGAGTTGGTCAAGGAGTTCTACAAATCAGACAATATGTCAGTTTTCAGTAACTCATTGAACATTAGGGAAGTTCAAAAGGTTGTAAAGAGACCTAATATCGTGCCAGGAGTTTTTAAAGGAAGTTAAAATAAATAAATATTGGCTCATCAGTTGGGCAACAATCCTAGTCAGTATAATTGAATAACTGAAAGGAGAGACAATTAATAGCGTTTAAAAGTAAATGAGACAACTAATGCCAGTTAATACAGATTTACAGAAAACCAATTTTGCCCAATAAATTTGGATAAGCTTACAAGTTTGGCTGTTAAAGTAATAGCACTAATATAATAACTTCAGGTATTTTAATATGGTAAAAAATTAGAGGAAAGAATAATCAATACTGAACACCAGATGCTTGCCTTTGAGGTGGGTGCCGGCAGAGAAGCCCATTAGTGATGCACTCCAACCAGGCTGGATGTGTCAGTGCAATCAAAGAAACCAACAGAAGAGTGATAGTTTTTGACATTTAATTGTACAGCTCTTCTATTTCATGATGGTAATAGGTTTTTTCCAGTGACCTGACCAAACAGATTGGAAAACATTCCATTACTTGCTGTGGGCTCTCGCTGTGAATTGCCCATCGCTGGTCGTGGGTTCATGGCTCCCATTCCATTAAAAAGACCATAGGGCCAGACATTGGACTTGACATCCAAGATGCAGCCTATGTATGTACCATGTACACAGCAAGCAGCTTCACAGACATTTTGGCAGAAAATGTTTTTTTTTCTCTTCTCACATACAAAAGAGAGCAAACTCTTCAGAACTGTGCTTGCAGCCTCATTTCATTGTTAAATTGGGTTTCTAAAAAGTAACTACTGCCAGTCTCCTAGCTTTGTGATTTGTAACATATCTAAATCTTCTTAGGAACTTTGTAAATCTATTAATCTTCCTAAGAAAGTATTTCAAACCAATTAAATGACAGTTAAAGTGTTCTGTGCAAAACATTGTAATAAGACAAAAAATCCTCTGAAAAAATATTATGTGTATATATTCACAAACTCGGCCTTCTAGAGAAAAGAGCTAATTCTGGTACACTGAATATCTAAAGAGATTATTTAGCTCTAAAGTTCCTTCTTCATCACAGAATTTTTTTTAACTAGTTAAGATAAAACCTATCAGTCATGGAGGAGCAGAATGGAAACAGCTTCATTAAGACGAAACCTCTGATAGTTACCCTATTTCCGAAAGTTAAATTCTCTTGAAATATTAATCACAGTGAATCTGGCAGAACTAATTTTAAAATGTGAGAACATATGAGATGCTCTGCTTCTAGCCTGGAGTGAGATGAGATCAATATGTTAAATTAAGTCTACATAAAACCATACAGAAGAATTTGGGTAGGCAACATTTATTCCCAGTCAGGAGACTAATTGCAATTTAGAGAGCAGTGAAGAGAGGTCTTGGTAAAAATATTACTGGCTAAAATTAATGCCAGAAAACAGCTACAACAAACTCATTTATTGCCACTCAGAAGTCTGGGATCAGCTGCAATCGCTTTAAATCTTCTGGGGAAAAAAAAAATAAAAGCTGTGAAACGTGAGCAAGCAAGCACATTAAAAAAAAAAATCCCCAGGCCGTGATGCTGAATCTATTCCCCAGAGAGGTCTTCCTATATTCAAAAAGAAAATAATCAAAGCTACAGAGGTTTTGGAAAAAATGACGAAATTAGTCATGAATCCTTAAAGTACAATTTCATAAACATCCATCTAATACAAATTTTTATAATTTAATACACACAAACACAAACAGAGTGTACAAATGTGCTATTTGAGCTTTCAAATCATCAAGAAGAAACTAATGGCTTGCATTATTTCATTGCTGGGAGTGGAGAGAGCAAGCAGCCTCATTATTATGTTCTTGCCTAATTCAATTTTACTTATATTATGCACATAGGCACTATTAATTGAGTACAAGTGGCATTAAGCAGCACAAATGCCAGCAAAAGTAATTTGCTTTGTTGCAGAAAGCAGTTGTGTTCAGGCCTCCAGGAATTTCTCTTACATCAGCTGTCCAGATATTCTGATGCTTTAACTTCTTCCCAACTTTGTTGTCTGGGCAAAATTTCCGAGCTCCCTGTTTAGCTCACTTTTTCTATGCAGTGACTATGCAGTGATCTGTGCCCCGCTGGTATTTAACAAATCAATTACACAGAATAAAACGATCTGGGCTGTCAGTCCAGGTCTGTGCCCAGTGCAGCATTACAGCTCAGACCAGATTTCAATCAGTGCCAACAGGGCCAAAAATTCACATAACGTAAGGCAGCAGAACACCATAGCATTAGGCAGAACTGTATGTACACTGCACTAGTTACCAGCCCTTATACATAGGAGACCCTAAAAGGATGCTAGTGACGATTCATAGTTACACAGCAAAAGTCAAAGACATGACAGTGCTTTTTAAGTGCTGCCAACAGATCTCTTTTTGCTTGGATAGTCATTCTGTTAGTCAGATATCTTTGCTATCTTCAGATCATTGTAACTTAAATTGGCGTTATATTAATAGGGGAAGTTTAAATAGAAGTCAATACAGGAAAGCAGAATTTCACCAGAGTCTTCTGCTGCTGATGATCTGGTATTATAAAAGAGTGACAGCAAAAGAGGAGTGCTACAGTTATTTTCCCTTCATTAACTCAGTGGAAGAAGTTAATTAGATTTCAAAAACTACCTTTTCTCTAAAGGTCTGATATTTTAAGTAATGACATTCATTAAAAACCAATCCCTCTCTGGTTTCTAACAAGCAAGCCAGCACGTTGCTTCTTCAGTGAAGACCATGCCAAGGTGGCCGTGGCTGCCCGTGCAGCCTGGACCCAGCTGCACGAGTGCTCTTCGTCTTAAAAAATCCCTACAGGTGGTTTCATGGAAGTGACTTAGAAAAGTAAGTCCACATATGCCATGTAGTAGTCCATGTGCATGATATTTCTAGAGGATATTACACCCCAGAAGGCTTTAAAAGAGCTAAGCAAACCAACACACAGGTGGGAAAAGTGAGTTACCAGACATCAGCCACTAATTTTGCAAAAGACTTTTCTTCAGAAAATGTTTTTTAAAGGGAAAGGCAGATTTGCTTTGAGAGAAAGTTGGAATGTAAATACTGTCTTTAGAAGTAGCATCTGCTGAATTTTTTAGCATATGCAAAAAGACTTGTAAAACTTTTCCAAGCTTTTAGAATTCAAACATTCAAAATTTTTAAGACAACCATCAAAATCAGAAGAGTTTTTGTTTCCTGTTGATCACTTTCAAATTTTTTTTCCACAGAAGAAGGATTTTATTTTTTTTTATTCTAGTCAATTTTGTAACAAAGGAGAGGTTTGGGAAACCCTGGAATTTCTCACTGGAGTAATAATCCAGCTCCTGCCTTGATCTACTCATTACCAAACAGTACAGCTTTAGACCATCGGCCCAGGGGAGATGAAAGGCTGAAAAAGATGTTAGATATTCATGGTATCAGCCTCCGTTTTGGCTTAACAGATGATAACTGCACTTTCACAACCAAGAGCTTCGACTGGATCCAACTGGATATGTAAACAACACAGGTGATACAATATATCCAATCATATATTTTCTGTAAATAAAAAAAAAAGGAGAAAAGATCCCAGCCCTATAGTAACATGAATTTCTGTGCTCGGTGAAGTCAGTGAGAGCTTTGCTTTCATGTATTTCAGTGATGAATAACCACACAAAACATTGCTCAACCTGTGGCCTTTCTTTTGAGGAAGAGGGACCGAAATGGGAAGGAGACAGGCAGTGCATGGGCTGACAGCCAAGGCAGGCAGGACAGCAGGAGGCCAGGGTTATCCTCTCAGGTGAACAAAGATTTCCTACCCCACATGAAGAAAATCAGTACAGGAGGAGGGTCAGGGCGAGGCAGAGTGTGCTGAGTAAAATTTAATCAATCCAACAGTTACAAAGAGCTAAACAAGGCACTATATTTAGCCAGGACCTGTCTTTCAGCCTATAAATCCTTCAAACCAGCGAGCAGTTGCTCTGGGAAGCTGTGCAGTAGCAGGCACTCCATCCATGTTACGTTGATAATAGGTTTTCCAGGAATCTCCATGCCATCTGGGAAAAATCTCAGGGTCCTTTTCCACTAGTGATGCCCATAGATATTCACAGTTTCCTGGCACCACATGTAGCTGCATGTTCATGGATAAAACTTACATATTGCCAATGCCACAGGAAGAGATTTCTCGCGGAGTAGCTCGGTCCTTTGGTTTTTGCAGGCTGTTTGAAATGGCTTGAAGGGGAAAAAAAAATATCCCTTTGCTTTATAAAGGGCAGCCATTCCAGAGCTAGGAGCAATAGTTACTGCTCTCATGAGATTGCTCTTCAGATAGCACAGTGAGACCTAGTAACTTTTTCCCCAAAAGGTATTGATAAAATACAGGTAGTTCAGTGAAAAGTAACAAAAAATGTCTAATGCCCTAGAGGGGCTGGTTTAACAGAAAAAGCAAGAAAAACCCTTAAGAGTACGTGAGCAAGGACTGGTAAAACTCTACAAATATTTGACAAAGGAAAAAAATATAATAAGGTATAATCAGGAAAACATGAAGGCAGGGAAATGGTGGTCAGCGAGTCCATACCAATACCTAGCACAAAAGCTTGAACAGCGTGTGAAATAATTCCCTTGTTTCCTCATAATGAGTCAAGAAAGTTTTTCTCGAAGTCTAGGAGTGCTTTGCTTTGTCTCTCAAGATTTTCCAATGGATATGAAGGGCTCACGAACAACCTAAGGTGGGAGGCTGTCCCTTTACATACTCTTTTTATCTAAATCCCAATAAACGTAGATGACCTTTATCTCAAAGCCTAAGGGCACCTCTTATAATGTCGTGCTTATCAGATATCCACTCTTCATACCAAGGTCAGCCTTCTGAAGAGTCTGAAAAGTCTGTCACATTTCTATCCAGACTAATACCACTTTGATTGCCGCACTATTATAAACGCATAGTATCTTATCTGAAGATTTCAGGCCTGCCTTCCTATCGAAGTTATATTGGCTCTCTGCTATCTTTTAATCTTGTTAAGCTAATTATCACTCGAATGGAGAATTGGAAAGGATCAAAATAATCTTTGCCAACGCTTAGGTCCTGGAAAGGGAAGGAAGATTATTTGCACGCACACAAACACGCAGCTCTGACTTACTGCTGTTGGCATTTTCATAACATTTGATCATCTGGTTGCTAAGCACACTGCCACATTACCGCTTGACATTTACATTTTATTTTCAGTTTATTGCTAAAAGTAGGAAATTAAGCACTCTCCTACCCCCTTATATTATATTCATCTTGCTAATAATACTGCTAAAAACCCCATTCCATTTTATTTAATGAACTTAGAATACCTGATAAACATTCAGACACTGCCAAGCAAACCTATTGTCTTTCCTGCCTGAAGAAGGCAGGATCTGTTGAAAGCATTTGCTCATCAGAAAGGAGAGTTGCTGAGGAAATCCTGGTTCTTGTAGTCTGGGTAGAAACTCACTGGAGCCTTCCAGAAGAGTTAAAAACTCAGAGCTAACGAAACTCGGAACAGTCTCAAGTAGCCACATCAAAAAAACTCAGCTCCTGTAATCTAAAAGAACTCATGAGGCCTTGTGCAACTGGGGAAGCCAAAGCAGAGGTCACCTCCCAGTAAACAGCAGAAGCAATTTAATGCAACATACACCTGAGCATCTGACTGTGATGCTGGACTTCCTTGCAAATATATTTTATCAGACCAATGAAAAATCAGAAGTAGATTTTGCCAAACTCATCATCTCAGAAAGATTTTGACTCACTAGTGGTTGCAGTTTAAATCACTTAATAGCTGAAACATGCCGGCCTTCTGTGCCACGGCAAAATATGTGAAGTGAGAGCTTTATCTAATGTATAAATAAGTGGCCAGGGCTCAGGCTCAGTTGTCTAACTTCCAGACTCCCTAGTTAGGTGTCCCACCCCTTAGAGTCAATCCGGAGAAGTGCTGAGTATCTCCAATTCCTGTTGATTATAATGCAACTGCGATTTTCCAGCCACTACTAGCAGTAAGAAAAACATTATACTCTCATAAAGACCTCAGAAATAGACTTGAGTCTGTATTCCCCCAGGCAGACCAGAGGGGCAATGGGGAGAAGTCTTCTGCCCAGGGAAGCTCCCACTGTAATGGGCAACAACAGTCAGGGTATAAATCTGTCCCTAGGTGAACGTGAAGGCTCTCGAGCTCTTCCCCACATTTGAATGTGAAACAAGCAGCATGGGCAGCCCAAGGGTGGTGGAGACTTCTGTAGCTCACCATTTGCCTGGAGGAGGTGGCCAGGCGGCAGCAGCAGCCTGTGGGGATGGCTGCAAAGGATCAGGAGGCAGTCGTGGTGTGGTTCTTGTCTTCTTCCAAACACCAAGGAGGAGCTATAGGAGCAGGGTCAGCCTGAGGCAGGGCTGGAAATTATTCTGAAGAATAATGAATTTACCTGTCCTCTGTTCCCTCACAGTCTCTCTACACTGGTTTACCCAAACCAACACACACCATTTCAACCCCCCATTTCTCTCTCTCCCACAAATCCTCACAGTCCTGCATGTCCCAAGTGCCTGACCGCAGCCTGCACCCATCCTTGTCCATTCTATCTCTCTCCCCTGACAGCCTCCAGTTCCAAAACCTGTGACTCCCACCCTGTTTCCACAGGCAAACCCCAGCCTAGGTGCAGCTGCGTAGGCAGGGAAGGCTCAGAAGCAGCTCTCTTTCTTACAGAGAAACAAGTTACCACATGCCAACTGCTCTGTCATGACACACACAGCAACCCACGCACAGGCTCTTCTCTTTCGCACGGGAAAAAAAATAGCTTACCCCTCTGCACGAGAATAAACCGTTGGGAAAACACCTACAGGTGGGGCATGAGGAACTGCTGGGCCACAAGCAGTCCCTTGAATGGCAAGGACCATCCAGCTTGGAGGAGAGAAGATTGGCAGAGGAGAACTGGGAGTACTAGCTGAAGCCAACAGCACAGAGATGAGGATTTCTCTGGATGGGTGGAAGGTTCTGGAAGAAAATATTCACTTATTTTCCAAAATAATCAGTGTCCTCCTAAGGAACAATCTATTTATCTGATAAAAAATTGTCACTTCTATTCGGTGTCAGCGTGCCTTGCGTAGAGTTTGCCTGAGATACCTCTTCCAACTTTACAATTTAGAAACAGCTTGAGTTGTGAAGAGGCCTTGGAAAGTAGAGCAACAGGTCTGTGTTCAGCACCATGGCAGAGTGAGCCACTGCTGCCAGCACAGTGAGCCAGGGAGGCCGTGCTGATATCATTTGGATATACATATCACCCTTTGGGTTTGGCCTGTAGCACCTAGAACGACATGGCATTTGCAGGTAGGCTTGCAGCTCATTCGAAGTTAAGCATTGCAGTGATCTGAAAATTGTCACGTCATTTCTCCTACCTGTGTTGTGCAATGTACAAGCACAGCATGAAGCAGTGGTGTGAGCTGCATACCCTGTAGAGCAGCAGCACAATTAAAAGCCCTGGTACTGCAGAGGTGCTGCAGCTATTCTGATTTTCCCTGTAGTTCATGTGAATTACAACTATGGCTTAACAACTAATTCCAAATAGTTTATTGAAAGAATAAATATTGCATCACTTACTAAACTGCCAGAAATGTCTGTATGTTCATAAATGAGGTGATGTCTGGATCTCTAATTTTCTCTCTTGTAATTTTAACAAAAAATCATTTAGCCAGACAGCAGATTTAATTTTCCTTCTTTATTACATGGAGCAGTTCCATTGTTTGGGAAGGGACAGTAGTCAATCAGCTGCAGTTTCTGTCTGTATGCAGATGCTTGGTAATACTTGAATGTACAATTCTGATTATTTATGAGCTAATTGTCCCATATGTGTTGCAGTTAATCCTCATGAATACTAGGCTTTAAGAAAAAAAGAAATAGTATAGATAAATTCCACTCTCAGTGTGTATCAATAACATTGACATTGTCTATGTGAAAAATTGGGACCTGCAAATTTTCTACCAAAAGAAGGGAACTAAGTACGCACAGTCCAGATTTTTTTTCACAAATTTCTCCTTCATGTGGCCTGATATATAGATTGCAAATGCCATTTTGCGTTGGCCGTTTGCAAATGGCCATAAGCTAGCCATTCAGCTAGCATATCCTTTCCATCTAAGGCTTTCTAAATATCACTTGATTACATGGCACTCATCAGGCTGTTGGGTTTCAGGAAAAGAGGATTTGTTCCTGATTTTTCTATATTTCTGCCTAATTAGATCTGCATGCCAGAGGAATTCCTGCAGTTCAACACTGCAGTAAAGCCAATGGCAAAAATCACATTAAATCACCAAAGAACTGTGAAGAAGGTGTGCTCAGGTCACAGAAATCCAAGGGCTTGAGCACAGTTGTGTAGCTCCCGGTTCTCATCAAGAAATGATACTTGCCAGGCTTGTCCAGACTGCAGTTTGCTAAGCTTAGCAGGTGGACTGTTCCATACAACAGTAACCCAACTTTTCTCCAGTAAATGTTTAACCTAGGAAGAATGTACTGTATGGTACAAAATACCTCCCTTACACTCCCACAGATTTCACCAGTGCAGTTACTACATCAAAAAGGCAGCATAACACTGGACTTTGCTTTACAGGCAATTAGTTCACCCACCTTTGAGATTCAATCTAGGTGTATGAAAAGGGAGTGTATTTAGCACCTGTTTGAAGAAAAAAAAATGATAAATAATTAGGGAAGAAAGTAAACCTTCAATGAAGCCAGGAAGCAAGTTTAGCTCTATGTATACTCACTCCTGAGGCAAAAGGTTTCTAATTCAGCATTTTACTGCGGGAATGCATTGCCAGTTGGAGGGAGGAGAGAGCCCCTGTGTGTTTAGTGGGCTCTCACCGGTCTCCAGCCTTCCCTCACCATATCCCAAAATAATCCAGGGTGGTGGGTGTGGGACCTCCTTGGGAGCAGACCTCCAACACACGCACGAGATCAAGTCAAATGGAAGGTGATACCACCTTCGCAACCACTTTTGCCAAGTGGTTGCCCATGGGCAACTTGGAAACTAATGTTTTTCTAAATTAATGTCTCATTTCAATTGCAACGTTACGTATTCTAAGTGGAAATATTTTACATTTCATCAGAGGAACACCAGGTCGCATTCCTTCATTTCCATACTGCCTCCGTCTCAAGGACAGAAACATACTGTTTGAGTATTGCACCACAGTAGTCAGGTCTATCACTCACCATCTAGAGGCTTTAACCAGACCATGACTCTGTTGTGGCCAGGCGTGGTACAAATATAAACGAGATCCAGCATTCCTGGGATGCCCCAAACAGTGATTCCAGATCAGAAGCAGTGTTTAACCCTTATTTCACCTAATTCAGATAGGCAGAGCATGAATCTGAGGAGCAGGAATGTAGTCAGCAGAAGCCAAGTAAATATTTTCTTAATATACAAAGTTTTTGTATTGTTCTTGATTTTGCTTTACCCAAGTTACCCTGCTCCTCCCTCAGCCTTCTGTTCCCTGGGGTAACAGAGAGGGACAGGCTGAGATAAATTGAGAATGGTCAGAAGTGTCTCCCATGCAACCTAGTATGCCTGAATTTGACATCAGTGTTGTTATGAACACACTGAAGAGTTCAAGTTCATGCTTCAAGTGACAGGAGGAAACAATTACACTAACAAAACTGTTATTTATAAGTGAGCAAACCTTGCAGTCATTCAAGATGTTTCTGGTGTTTCTGGCCAGCACCAAAACACCACCTTAGGCAGGCAGCGGGAGTGTGATAAAGCCAGAGACTGTTCCTTCTGTTATAAATGGACAAGAGCCTACAGTTTTAAGAGAGGTGATCACATCTGTGGAACAGTTTTCAGAGAACCAAAATGAAAGTGATCCCATAATTGCAGTAGCAGAAGGACTTTTCATTTACAAAAGTAAAAGCAGAGTGCTTGCTGACTTCTCCTGTTAGAGAATTACAGGAAGCAGAGGCACCAGATCAGGATCACCTCTGCGTGTAGCACAGGGATGATACTCAGCATGTGGCAGAATACAGATCTCTTGAACTCCACCAGGTCCTCATTGCCACCACATCTCCTGGTCAGCATGAATTACCCCACTGCCTGCCCCACAGCCACACCTGAAACCTGCACGTCACATCAAGTTTATCAAGCCACGCTGCCTCTCCCAGTGTCTCCAGGATATGGCCCTCTTCTCTAGGCACCAAAACTCTCACCCAGGGAGAGTTTCTGTGCATGAAAACTCTCTCTCACGCACACACAGATACACTCACTCACTCTCCCTACTTCTCAAGGACCTCTTTCAGGTCAACCATGAGCATGTGAGCCATTGGAGCAGCCCAGGCGAAGTAGCCCATGAGGATTCTCATCTTCCATTTACCAAGATTCTGGCTCACGTTTCCAATGCCACCCTTATCCACCTCTGAAATTTCAAAGACTTCTTTAGATTTTGCTACCCTGATGACTTTCATGATGGGGACAGCAGCTCCTTTTAAACCCCTAGAAACCTCCTTCCTTCTTTGTCAGGCTGTCCTTTGTCACAGAGACTGCTGAGTGCTCACATGGACTGTCATGCTAACATTATTGTCTATGAGGCTGGTCATCCTTCTACTCCCCTGCCCATTGCCACTGGTCTAAAGACCTCTGCACAGCGAGTAGCAGAGACTGGTGCTGGGACAAGAGCACACATGAAAATGGAGTGTGAGGTTCACAAAGGCAGTCCCAGAAAATCCAAGATAAAATCTCAAGCCCCATTGCATCATGTCTCAAACTCAATCTAGTTCCAAAGGCAAATATAATAAAACAGGACAGCAACAGCACTTTTGCTTTCCTAATACCACCCACCAGAGCATCTCAAGGCAGCTGCTTCAGAAACACAAATTGCTTTCCATATATTGCCAAAGGAAAGGTTATTATCCCCAGCTTGCTTCTGACATAAAACCCATCCAGATTGACTTGGATGTGCTCAGCTTGGTGAGGTAGATAGGTTGAATAACCACAAGCGGAAAGGCAAATGTCATAGCTGCCTTAACCAATTCACTACAAATTGTGTGTCTGATGGGCTTAGATTTTTTCTCTGTTTGAGTAAACCAACACCAATTGGAGGGTATTGATACTGTAGATTCTCATAAAGTGTTCATGTGCCCCTAGCTCATTCCACCATCTAGTATATGTAACCAGTCACCTAAAATCACATGCTACTGCTCATTTCTCTCAGCTAAATAGAACAAGTTACAAATTTAGTTTGCAGATTGTTGTGGTTTAACCCGGCAGGCAGCTAAATGCCACACAGCCTTGCTCTCCTGTCAGAGGGATGGAGGAGAGAAATGGGAAAATTGGGAGGAAAAAGTAAAATTTGTGGGTTGAGATAAAGACAAACTAATAGGACAGAAAAAGAGGGTGAAATAATAATCATAATAATAATGAGAAAAGAATACGCAAAATAAGCAATGTACAATGCAATTGCTCACCACCCACTGACTGATGCCCAGCCAGCTCCCAAGCAGCAGTTGCCACCCCCCCATCCAACTCCCCCCAGTTTATGTACTGAGCATGACATCATATGGCATGGAATATCCCTTTGGCCAGTTTGGGTCAGCTGTTCTGGCTGTGCCCCTTCCCAGCTTGTCACTGGCAGAACATGAGAAGCTGAAAAGTCCTTGGCTAGTATAAGCACTGGTTAGCAAAACCCAAAACATCAGACATCAGTGTGTTATCAACATTATTCTCATCCTAAATCCAAAACACAGCACTATACCAACTACTAGGAAAAAAAAAATCACTCTGTCCCAGCTGGAACCAGGACAGTATCCACCCCTTATTCTATACCATCTACATTATGCCCAGGTACCACACTATCCAATACATTCCAATTAATTACCACTGTTTTTCCTGTCTTCTGAAATACACACACAGATATAATTCCTTTATTCTATGGGCCATCCCTATAAAAAGTTTGTTGAGTTTAATTAGTCCATGGCTTTGGGCTCCATCTGTGATAACAGCCCTTCAGAGCAGGAGAGGTGGTGTGCGGTGTTGGATTGCTGCATGCTGAAACCAGTTCTGATTCCATTATTGCTGTGCTTGTCCAGTTCTATCATTGCTGCACTTTGCTTGGTTTCATCAAACATTCTTCAGTAATCTAGGTGATTTTTACTCTAATACCATTGATATGGCATATAGCCACCATAGAAGTGATGATATGCAATATTATCTAGCAGTTAACATCATACAAATTAATTTATTGGCTATTCTCACCCAAAATCAAATCCCCTTGTGGTACACATCAGACTTCCCCATCCTGCATCACCCAACAAGTGCACCCAGGTCCTCGAGCAAAAGCAATCCCACAAAGGGATTTGCCTTTGCCTGAGGCAGGAATAACCCAGACTGTCTTCCCAAGCATATTTTTTACATGCACTGCAGGGACTTTATCCCCTTCTAGAGTACATAAATATTTTGATCAAGCAGGGCCGGCTCCATTGGCAGATCCCCCAGATTTGACTAACCAAATGGCTTTTGCTAAATGTGTAACCCAATGTTTGAATGTCCCACCCCACATTACTCTCAGTGTAGCCTTTAACAGTCCATTGTACCGTTTGATTTTCCTGGAGGCTGGTGCTTGATAGGGACTATGACATACCTGCTCAATGCTGTGCTCTTTGGCACAGGTGTCTGTGAGGTTTTTTCAGAAATGAGTCCTGTTGTCTTACTCAGTTCTTTCTGCGGTGCCATGTTGCCGTAAGACTTGCTTTTCAAAGCTCAGGATAGTGTTCTGGGCAGTGGCGTGGGGCACCAGATATGTTTCCAGGCATGCGGTGGTTGCTTCCACCATTGTAAGCACATGGCGCTTGCCTTGGCGGGTCTGTGGGAGTGTGATATAGTCAATTTGCCAGGCCTCTTCATATTTATATTTCAGCCATCGTCCCCCATACCACAGAGGCTTTACCCGCTTGGCTTGCTTGATTGCAGCGCATGTGTCACATTCATGCATAACCTATGCAGTAGCATCCGTGGTCAAGTCCAACTCTCGATCACGAGCCCACCTGTATGTTGCATCTCTCCCTTGATGGCCTGAGGTGTCATGGGCCCACCAAGCTAGAAATAATTCACCCGTATGCTGCCAGTCCAGATCCACCTGAGCCACTTCAACCTTAGTAGCCTGACCTACCTGCTGCTGTTTTGATGTTCTTCGGTGGCCCGACTCTTGGGTACGTGAGCATCCACATGATGTACTTTTACAACTAGGTTCTCAACTTAGGCAGCAACACCTTGCTACAATGTGAAACCAAGACACAGATGAATACCTGTATGCAAGTGAAGAACAGTCATTCCTCACGCTTTGCTGTGAATAAAACAACCGGCTAATAAGTAAGCAGGGTCAAATCTGAACCTGTTTGGAATTCAAGAGAACTACCATTATGGGGCGTTAGCCTACTTCTTGCAGAGGCTGCTGTAAGATGCAACATTTGCTGTTCTCTAGTGATAAGAAGCTACTACCAAAATATGGTATAGTTGTGAAGCTGAAAGCCTTTCTGTAGTCAAGTGGCAATGAGAGGGGAAAAGCAGATACCAGGGAAATCCTCTATCATCCCGCTCATTACTGGCACACATTTATCTGCATTTTGTAGACACGTGTTTCAGTCTGGACTCCAGATATGACCCTCACTTTCAGAAACCGTCAGGATTCCCAGTTCCTGAATAGTTCTCTGCTGTGCTTTAACCTTGGCATTTTGTTTCCCTCTACCTCTTTTTTGTCTTCTTTCCTACAAACAGAAGACTATAAGGGCTATTAAATCCAGTTGCCAATTCCTGCAAGGCACAATATCATGTAATACTCTTTTGTAAGATGTTCAAGCTCCATCACAGGACTAGTTACAGTTTCTGTCCTCACTGCTCCTGTTGGAGAGTCATCCCAGAATCTCCCTCCTCAGACACTTAGAAACTTATAATCCTATCCTTAGCCTATTCACTGTGTAAGTGTTAAAAATATTATTGTTGCTTATAAACAATTATGGGTTGCTGGTTATAATTTATCAAAGTTACTTACGTTTAGTTTACCCTTCTGATTTCTGTTTCAGCCTTTCTCTGGTTCTCCTTTCCACTCAAGTTTGTAGTGAATAATGTGCATATGCACTATAAAAGTTTACAGTGCATAGTGTGCACCAATAGCCATCACCTCTGCTATTTCATTGGGATCTTGCGATCTTACTTTCATGTTCTCTAGTTGTTCTCTTAGCCCTTTTTTGCCGACTGTTTCACTTGAATGCATGCTTCTGAGCAGCCAGAATTTCAGACACTATGCAAAGCAGGTGTTGCAAGTAATTCCTACAACAATATTCATATTTTCTACGTGAAAGGGAAAATACTGCCTCTGACAAATTTGGGGTGCCCTTCCTCTTTCTCTCATAACTGTACTACACAGACAGCTAATCTTGTTCTTTGTTTCACTTTGTGCAGCCCCATCCTAGAGCATAAAGTGCTGTTAGCAGTCACCATTCATGAATCTGACCTCATTCTACTAAATTTTGTTCCATTTCTATTTCTTTAATATTTACTGTCATCTAAAGTTTTATGCATGACAATCTCGTTCACCTTCACACTACCAGTACTTCCTAACTTCACAGCATAAACAAGTTTCATTATGCTAACCTGAAAGCTTAACTTCTTTTGTCTCCCCTCTACTTGTATGGCTGTAGGATCCTTCATGGCTTATTTTTAATATCCTTTGCAAGTCTTGGCTTGATTTTCATCAAGTCTCAATTCATCACTTTTCGACTTGCAAAATGGAACTCCACTTTGCTGAACAGCCACCGCTTCACTCCTCAAGAGGTCTCCACCTTCTGCCTGGGGGCTTGTGTGGGCTTTTTTTTAAGAGATGCTTAGTTTGGTCTAGCAACCTTCATGGTTAGCCTTTGCCTCTTCACGAACTCTATGTAACTTTGGACCTTTGATGGGAATGATGTATCTTCTTCAAGTGTATTGTGTCTTCCCTCCTCCACCACCACATCATCCCTTTTTTTGGTGTTGGTTTTTTTTTTTGTGATTGACTATATTTCAGGATCATTCTATTCCTCTAGATGATATCTTCCTCTTTCTTGGATGGTCACCCTCCTTATTAAACAGTTCATGCTCTAGGTATTCTTGCTGGGCAAATTTTGAGCAGCCTGTGCAGCTGCTCTTCCCTTTCCTTCAGAATATCTACACATCTCCATCTGAACCTCACCCTTGCCTCCAGCAGCATCCCTAATCCTCTGATCTCTCCTTTCAAGACATGCAGAAGGCTGAATTTTATCAGTAGGTAGACCTTGTCAGAAACTCACTCTAAGGTAGTACACATGGCAGAACCACTGCTCATAGAAGTGCCTTTGAGTGCTCTTGGTCACCACCTCCCTGTAGCCATCACAGTCTTCTCATCTTAGCCTCTAGCCTTAAAAAAGGAGAGGACAGAAACCCCATCAGACTCACCCAGACTTCCCCCTTCTTTTCTCACAACAGATGCAGACCAAAAAAAAAAAAGCGGCTTACTTATCTGAGTATGCATCATATTACAGAAACCTAATAAGAAACACTGTCCCAGTCTTTGCTGATGGCTGACATATAAGCCAGGTGTAAGGAGGGTGTAAGCATTACCTTCCCTCCCTGCAGCCTAAAGGATACTGCCACCTTTGGAGCTGTTTTTGTAACCATCTTCTGTGTGAAATCTTGTTCAGGCTGGGCTTTTAGGTAACAAGAACATTGCCAGTGCAAACAGGGATAGTTTTAAGAAACAAACCAAAAAGAAATTGCCTCTCGTAGTGGCTTTCTTGTTTAATACCGGGGGGGGGGGGGGGGGGGGGGAAAGCAGGCAAACCAAATAATTTTAACAAATGTTTTTTTATTCCCACCTTTCAGAATGTGCTTTTTTGTCCATTTTCACAGGCAACCACTTCATTGAGTTCAGTTTTAAACTGGCAGCTGAGATGGCTTGCAAATTCCCAGTTTGGAAACCCTGATCCTAGGCTGTGCTGCAGGTGATGTTTGGTACCCCAACAGCTTACAGGATGGCCATGAATGCACTGCTTCATTTCATCATCCCCTCTTCTTTGGAGAAATCCCTAACATCTTTAGCCATTGTGAGATGTCTGCTAGCCACAGCAATGCATTCATGTTTAGGGGTCTTTTCTTCCTACCTGAAAACTCTTTAAAACACTGCTTACAGTAGGCTGAACTAGGACTGCAGTGCTTTTGACAGCATTGGAGATGCAGCGTGCAAGTCACAGATGCAGCTTCCCTTGCCATGAAAACAGCAGACTGACTGGTGTGTCCACCTGCCCCAAGCACCTGGATCTCCTCTTCCTCCTTACAACTGGTTTAGAATTATTTTCACCCCCAAATCACTACAGAGAGCTACCAGCCACCTTTTCGGTGCCTCAGTTCTTAATTATGAAAAAATTGATCTCTTTGAAATTTGAAGGCCGGGAAGGAATGACACAATCATCTTATACAATTTCCGGAGTGTTCTCACACTAAATACTTCCATACTGAGACTTCTCTATTGAGGACATTAACTTGTATTTAATACCCTGTATAATACCGTTCAGCAAGGCCTCAAAATTTTGGTTCACAGACACTTCCCTTGGTGCTCTACTAATAACTTTCTTCCTTAACTTTCCTCAGCAGTTCAGATCTGATGATTCACTGAGTCTGATGTAACTAATATAATATGCCATACTTCTACAATTTTTGTCTCCCCTCCCATTTTTCTGCCCTGAAAATTTAATTCAAGTAAAAAATGGGTACTGACAGTGGAATGCATTTGTAAGTATGAGCAGTATCCCCTTTCCCCTTATTTTTTCCATTTACTTTTTTTGAATAGTGCTTTGCACAAAATATGGAGACCTATTTCTGTTTGGGACTGGTGGCTTGCTCTTTCTGGGCACAATTACTTTTACCCCCTTTGCAGCACTCAGGCCACCATATTCCCTGTCTGCCTTATCAGTTCTCCAGTCTGGAAGATGGACAGTATGCATCTGCCAAATCTTGCATCCAGTAGCCATCACCCCTCAGAGGACGCTCCTCATCCAGACATGAGGGGAAAAAAACCCGAAACAAACAACAAGCAAACCCCCAGATTTTTGCAGATCAAAATAAATCTTCAGTTCCCCTCTTCCTTTTCATATTGCATTTTCAGTCCTTAATTAAATCAGTGGAGGAAATGGACTCTTCTCCTCTGGATGGATGAGAGGGAGTGGAAATGTCTGCTCTCTTTCAGTAGTACTTAAATTGATTCCAGTAAGAGTCATTGCACAATAGCAAAAGGCATTTTGTTCTTCAGATGCTGACTGTTTTCCAGACATTTTGATTAAATTAGGTAACCATAACAGGTCTGTACCATAGCACTGGAATTGCAAGTTTACTCTGGTTTTGCAGCAGGCTGTTAACAAGGGTCATGAGAGAAACAGCAGTAATATTTCAGTTATATCACTGGAAAGATATTTATTACACAGATATTCCAAAATACTAGTGGCAGGGGTCTGGTTTACTGACACGTAATATATTCTGAAGTGACGCTGTCAACATCTTACTCCTCACAGAGAGGTTGAGTAAAAGGTTTTAGCCATTTCTAGGCGATTTTCTTTCCAAAGAAGAAAGTCCCATTAGCTCTTTGCAGTTCCTACTGTGTCTCAGTCTTTCACAGTGCTTCCCTTAATCTCCTGCTGGGTGCTGTGGGTACTCTGACAACAAGGGTAACAGCAAGTTGTTTGGAGACTAATTCATAGAATCATAGAATCATTTAGGTTGGAAAAGACCTTTAAGATCATTGAGTCCAACCATTAACGTAACACTACCAAGTTCACTACTAAACCACCTCCCTAAGTGCTACATATACATGTCTTTTAAATACCTCCAGGGATGGTGACTCAGTCACTTCCCTGGGCAACCTGTTCCAGTGCTTGACAACCCTTTCAGTGAAGGCATTTTTCCTAATAAATTTTGCTGGAGCATATCCAAAGAAAAGCAAGTCAAAATCTGCATTAGCTGAAACTATGGTAAAGTATATATATACCTGTACAACATTTGGTGACTTTACATCTTCCTTTTGGTATTTGTGTCCAGGTATCCTCAGGTATAAAGTGTAGGTACTGAACTTTCCTGCCTTAAGTCCATTTTACCTATGGCTTCCTCAAAACCTTAGCTCCATCACTGTTATGCAAAGCTTAACTACACAATTCCGTGTGTACCTCACTGATGTGTATTTTGAGCTTATATTCAGTGACAAAGAAAATGCTGTGTAAAGATGGCAAACAGAAAACTCATGCCATGGTTACGGGTAGCTACAACAAGGTTTTTCAACACACACCCATGTGTTCAAATTATCCACAGACCCTCCAAGGTGCCATTCCCTCCTTGGTCATCTTGAAATGTTGGCATGAAAAATGAATTTTGCTCAGTCAGCCCCCTGCAGACACCTCCATGGAACGTAAACAGACAGTGTTGAATTGAGGCATGAAGCCTTGTACCAAGGGAGCAGAGCTGGGGCTAACTGTATTTTCAATCAAAAAAATCTTCCAGTTCTCACAGAGACTTTTCAGGTGGATTCCAGGGTCTTTGATTCTCCCTGAGATGTTCATGAATTCATGGAGCACGCTCCACTGTCCCCTTGAGGAGGACACTGGGTGAGGACAAATGTGCCATGCTGCCTCCCAAGAAAAGCAGCTCTGTGTCCTGAGCCCTGCCAGGAGCCTGAAGGAGTCACTAAGGGCTGGAAGTAGCTGTGGTGGGAATAGCCCAGGCAGCCAAATGTCCCACCACAATTCTGTCAGCAGTTGCACACTGGCATCAGTTACTTGTGTGCAGCACTTTGAATGCACAAAGCTTTTTTTTTTTTTTTTTTGCAGTATCCATAGGCTTTAATAAAAAGAAATACAAACCAGGAACACTTAGAGAAAGACTTCTGCAGACAGTCAACAACTATTAAAACAAGGGCCAAGCAGACCCAGACAATGCTGATTCTTGGAAAAAGGTTTACTCAGCAGTTTTGGAGCTGAAAACTCTGCCTCCAGCCTGGATGGTCTGGTGTGTCCTCCCTTTACCACAGTGCAGCCTTCTTTTTGCTTATACTGGCTTGGAAAACGTTCTTTTCAATGAGCAAGTACCCCATGCGTTTGCCTAGTCATAGACAGCCCTGTTCTAGTCAGTCAAGACAACAAACCTGTGTAAACTTATATTTTCTTGACATTCAGATTTCATCCATTCTCTTTGTTGCTTTTTAGTTCACATCAGCCTTTCCAGTTTTACTTCTTTTCTTCCTCTTTCCATCCTCAGTGAGACAGTGATTCAAACTTTTGCATCCACCTTCTTAAGGTATAGTGCTCAGAAACAGGCACCCTGGACTTTCCTTCCTTACTTTAAATGAGTAATTATTTTCTAGGGCAGACACTGAACTTTCAGACAGAAAGAGATAAGTCAGCAATGTGCAGGAGAGCTTGTTTCCCTTCTTGCAGAGGAGCACTCCCAGGCAGGTAGATTAAACATTTGCATCACCATTCCACCCTGAAATACTTTCATCTGCCTATTCCCAAGGCACCATTTGCATAAAGAGCAATCTACAGGAGAGCTGCCCAAACAATCTTGCTTCTGCATCAGAAATATAGTTTAATTTTTTTCTCAAATGAGCAAAGCACCTTTATGTGCTAAACCATTTTCAAGTGGGAGGTATCCCAATAAAACATTAAAGGTATTTTAATCAAAGGGCATCCCACTAGAATTTTAACTACTAGCCACAGAGCAAAGTGTGTGCAGAGAAGCAAAATATACAGACGAACAGGGTAGAATATTCAGTCATCTTTTTAAGCAACGCCTGTATCAGAGCGACCTGAAAACCTTACACAACCTGCTTTTATGATAATAGACAAAAAAAATATAAGAACCAAAGAAAGCACCCACAAAACATCATCAAGAGGCTTAAATAAAATATTATGCATAAAAAGTATTGCTGTACATTTTCTTCCTGCTTTTATTTTTAACTGTCCCTCCCCATTAGCTGTTTCTCTGGCTGCCTCTGCCCATAAGCCTTCCACTCCTCCTTTCGCTTGTGCGAGAGAAAACCCTGGGCAGTGCAGTAAATCCTTCCTGCATTTCCTTCATTGCAACAGAGATCAGAAGCTGGCCCCAGAGCATCAGCCAGACCTAAAGACACTTGCTGTGGTTAAGGGGGGAGGAATTTGTAACACCCTGATACAGCATGCTCTAACGGCATGCAGAAACACCAATAAGGGGTAGAATGAAACTTGCACGGGAAATACCCCTTCAGATATTTTCTAACAAACACTTGTCTCAGCACCCTTGTTACAGCCTTGGTAACATTTATATAGGATGAACTGGGGCATTCTTCTCTTTATCATCTGGTCTGTGCCTAGGATACAATTTCTGGAATGACTGCAGTGATCAAACAAAATAAAAAATGTTAGCGGGGCCAAACTAAGTCCAACACCAAATACTTCCTCAAACTCCCCACAACTTATTTATTCTGTTCGCAGCCAAGGAAACTGAAATTCATTCTTGCTTGTGCCTTTGGATGGCTACTCTGCATCACCAGTGGCAATTTTAAAATTTGATGTTATTTCCTGCAGCTCAGACCTTGAACTGCATGAACAATCCATAGTTGCGATGTTATTTTTTTTATACCAGGCTTAGGAAGTGTGTGAACAAGATGTTTTTTCTTTGGCATGTGCAAATGTCAAGACTGGTGTCTACTCTTTGTGAAGTGCTTAAACCCATTTCAGCTGAATAATTGTGCAAGATAACCTTTCTGTATATTCCCAGATAATACTTTAGCTGGCTGAACATTATTTCACTCAGCTGCAAAATTAGGGGCGTGTAAGAATTAGCTGTAGTGGCACACAAGTAACATCTGCCTTTATTAACAGGAGTATTAAATTTCTCCTAACTGCCCTTCTGTGACACCTAGTAATTTCTCTTGGCACAGTAACCTGCATAAACTTGCACAAAGCATGGCTCTACCTCCCCACTAGCCAAACCACCCCCGGCATATGAATGAAGAATTAACACTTTCTGCTTTATCCTCTTACTGTTGAGACCAAGTGAAACATTGCCCTGGATTTCAAAACAGTGCCAGTGCCTGTTTTCACACATTTTCCTGGAGAATTTCTTTCAAAAGAGCTTTTCAATTCTGATTTTTTCTCTCTTTCCTATGCTTAGCAATGGCAGCAGCTCTGCAGCGGGCAGGGCATCGCAGCAGGCCTGCCTGCCACCTGGCAGGCCTCCCCACGGCATCCATCCTCCACACTGAGCTACCCTCCTTCCCACCACAGTGAACAAAGGCACGATTGTGCCTGCACAGAGCAGCAGGGCTTGTTTTTGAGCTGTTGGTCCCCTGGGGAATGCACCCAGTCCCTCCCGGCTCCCGACACACCGGCACCCGAGACACACAGGGCTGATTTCCCTCCTGCAGCCCCAGGGCCTCCCACCACGCAGTAACTGCGACATTTTGTAAACTGGGGCTGCCCAGTGTGGTATAGGCTGCTCTGGATCCAGATGATTTGCCTGCATGCCTGAAAACACAGGCTATGATTTTGGGCTTGTAAGCCCATCACATTTCTTTGGCAAGCTGTAACAGTCGAAGCAAAGCAGGGAAAATACAGAAGCAATGGCCATCTATCCTCTTGAATAAAGATATTCCTCTTCTAAATATTAGCACCTCTGCATATGTCTAGAAATGAGAGGCTTGTCTTTTTTTAACATATGTTTCCTTATTCAGTATTATTTTTCACTGATTATAAACTTACTCGCAAGCAGTTTGATGAACAGCCCATCAGTGTGGCTTCAGCCTCCCATTTGCACCACAGAGAAGACAGACAGCAGTGTGCTGAAGCATCAACAACATTTTTACTGATTAAATATAACTGCTGGAGCACTTTAGCTGAGGACAGACTCTTTGATACCACTCTGTGTGTTCATACAGGCTGGCCAAAACCCAGTATCTCTGAGCACAGCAGGTGTTTCTTTGCTTCTTGCTCTCAGTTTCTAGCCACACTACTTAAATGCTTTCTCTCTTGCATACATTTTCTTACTGCGTATTTTCAATTTTGCTGTTTTCTGTGCCTCTCACCTGCTGTTTGCTCACTAAAGAGGGCTGTGTGCAGATAGTTAAACAATACCCTGGGAAATCCCACCAAAGCTCCATGCTTTCAACTCCTCTGCGAGCAGTTCAAATCCACAGCTCACATACTGAACAAGTCTTTTTTTCCTCCCTTTTTTAATCTGCCTAGTTCTGTGTTTGTTGCATTTACTCATAACAGAAGGGCAGCCATTTCACTCACCAGTTCCAGTCAGTTTAACCCAACCCATAATACCATCATTGTAGTCAGCTTGCTGAGAGCTGGAAAAATTAGACATACCTGTTTGTAATGAAAGCTGATAATTACACAACACACAAACAACAAAGCAGTCTGCTAGATCCAATCACTCCCTCAATTTGAAGACATGAACATTGATAATTGCATACTGTGGAAGCTCAGAGGCACTAAACTAGCTTGCCTCCTCCATGCTCATCACAAGAGACAGTACCAGAGCAGAGCAACTTACATTCTAGGAAGAAAAAGATACATGCCATCTCTTCTACAGATGAGGAACCTGATACAGAAATAATCATTCAGCCAAAGATGTAATAAAGAGTGTGTGGGGTAGAGCTGGAACTGGGTTACTGTAAATACTTGCCAGTAGCTTTGCACTAAGCCATCTTTCTAAGACAAACTCTGGCTCAAACCTGAGATTTTGTGAGGATGTCCAGGATCCACAAATTCCATCTGTATGTGTAATTCTTTCTGAAGACTAATTTCTTATTTCCCAGTTTACTACAGATGAATCTACAAGAGTAGTTGAACATTTATACCTGTCTGTCCCTGTGGTGAAAGTGGAATATTTTTAGCCTCTATGGGGAAGGACACACCATAGACAGTGGCATTCACATCCAGATGTTCCATTTTTGTTAGTGTGTGATGCAACATCTTAAATAAGCTTATTTCTGGGTTCCTGATTTTCTGTTATTATTGGTGCCTGCAAATGTGATTCACAGAAAGATGCTTTTTCATCTAGGTTTCTATAACTGGGAGAACAAAGCCATGACTTTCCAAACCTTACCAGCTTTGCCACTTTTTTTCCCCCTAGTACTGAGCAAGTATTGTAACTGCACTAGAGAAGAACATGAAAATCCTCCCATCCAGCATTTAATTTTATTTTCATCTCCATTTCCAGAAGACTGTACTTTCTCCATTCCACTTACTTGTATAATATAAAAATAATATAATTACACAAATGTGGGTATCTTTTAAAACAATCACTGCTTTCCACACCCACCACCTGCAGCAGGATGAGGTGTCACTTGCACTGCATATCACATCACCTACAATTACAAATACACGTCAACATACTTGTGAGGCAGCAGCGTACCAAAAGCCTGACCTTACCACCACTGATGCTGGAGGCTGGAGAATATAGAAACAGCTGTAATACAGACCTGACTTCAGCACTCATTTTACTCACTGCCTTGCAAAAATCCCATGTGCTTTTTGCAAAGGGACACTGGTCAGTCCGCCTGCCCTAACTGCATAAAATCCAAGCACGGTCTCTAGAGACGTGCAGGGAGGTTTTCTGTATATGAAGCTGCTCCTTTCTGCTGTGAGTGAAGAGAACTGATGGGAAGTGCTAGGTGTCTCCATCTCCTCGTGATGAGAGAATTTAATAAGGTAAGAAACATGATTTCTAAACTCTGCTTAGCCCAAGAAAGACTGAATGTGGACTTTCTACACTGAATGCAGCTCTCTCATCCCTGGGCATTAGAGAATTTGGGGGAAAGCCTTCACCCCTCCCTCTGTGCACAGGCACGCAGTGTGAGGACTAGGGCACCACAGCCGAGTCTGACTCTTCCTCAGGAGCAGGTTGTCCTGTCCCTCCAGCACACTAACCCATTAGAGTCACAGCCCCAGCCACATCCAGGCCACCCCAGAGCAGTCATGCCATTCAGGTGCCAGCCTGCCCGAACCATGACAGCTTCGGGGAGCGAGAGATACCTGTCCCTTGTCTAACAGGTGCTTTTAGGCATGAATAGGTGATTACAGTAGGTGCCCAGGAAATTTTCAAGTGCAGTACAGAGACACCTTGCAGTGCAAGAAGTAGACAGACTGGATTATTCTCTGAGCCTTAGGCTTTAGGCACCTAAGTCTCAATTCAAGCAGGCTGGGTCCTGCACAGAGCTAACACCTTATTAAGTGTTCACGTGCCTTTTCCAGGCCTTTAAGGCTTCTTGTCTCTCAGCTCTCTCCACTTAAGTTCCTTCCTCCTAACACAATGGCACGCAAAACATAGACCTGGTCAGAATGTTTTAAAAGTGATATTTAGTTAAATATCCCACTACATCAAAGATGAAACATCTCAGAGAAACATGAACATTTCAATAGAGTTTCGCGTGTGACCAAAATGAAAACCTCCAACTAGATACCTGAGGTCTTTGGGTGTCAAACCAGGCATTGCAGCTCTCACCCAAAGGCATTTGAAAGGGGCTGTTTTGTGTTTTGTTCCCACAAAAGATACAGAGAGACTTCACAGACTCACAGAATGGCAGGGGTTGGAAGGGACCTCTGGAGATCATCTCGTCCAACCCCCACTGCTTGAGCAGGGACACCCAGAGCAGGGGGCACAGGAACACGTCCAGGTGGGTTTGAATGTCTCCAGGGAAGGAGACTCCACAGCCTCTCTGGGCAGCCTGTGCCACTGCTCTAGCACCCTCACAGGAAAGAAGTCGTTCCTCATATTCAGGTGGAACTTCCTATATTCCAACTTGTGCCCATTGCCCCTTGTCCTGCCATTGGGCACCACTGAAAAAAGTCCAGTCCCATCTTCCTGACACCTGCCTTTACATATTTATAGGTATTGATGAAATCCCCCCTCAGTCTTCTCCAGGATGAACAAACCCATGTCTCTCAGCCTTTCCTCATAAGGGAGATGCGCTGGAATCCGGATCATCTTGGTACCTCTCTGCTGGACTTGCTCAAGCAGTTCCCTGTCCTTCTTAAACTGGAGGAACGAAAACTGGACACAGTACTGCAGATGTGGCCTCACTAGGGCAGAGTAGAGGGGGAGGATAACATCCCTCAATCTGCTGGCCACACTCCTTTTAATGCACCCCAGGGTACTGTTGGCCTTCTTGGCCACAAGGGCACGTTGCTGGCTCAGGGTCAGCTTGCTGTCCCCCAGCACTCCCAGGTCCTTCTCAACAGAGCCGCTTTCCAGCAGGTTCAAAAACCACAAGACCTTTCCATGGGATGGAATGGCTGTTCTTCATCCAGTTCTGCTCTTACACTTCACGGGAGAGGTAGGTACGTTCATGTCAACCACGTTGGTCATTCAAGAAGGAATGACTGGAAGCATGATGCATGTTCTCCTTCCTGTTTTCCTTCCAAAAAATTGTAATAAAATAAGGTATGAATTCATTGGACATTTTGCTTAATTATCCTAAAAGCTAGAAGTAAAAAAGTTGATAATCACTGTATTAAAACATATTTCATTATTACAAAGTGTCTGGGAACCTCTTGTATCAATTTCTCTTCTTACACATGTCCAATTAGTCTTTATATCATTTACTTCAAGCTTTATATATGTCTTTTTGAAAGACACTTAGTAGACATTTCATGCAAGTAATTATTGACATCACAATATTTAAAAAAAAAGGCTATCTTCTAACTCCATTACTGTACATTAATATATCTTTCCTGACATTTACTGTCAGGACTCAGTTTTCTTTACAGTCAATCTAGTTCACAAAATTTAGTCTCTCATTGGCTGGGAACTTTTCAGACTAAAAATATCTCACAGCCCCTCTGTTGCATGACAATTCCCACCTCTTTAGGTGTCTGTTTGATCAATCACAAGGACTATAGATTCATCTGAAAAATAATTTGCCTTGGAAACTGATATGATCGGAGTCAAAAGCATAAATAAGATTCAGAAAATGTTGCCCTTGCATGACATGCGCACTCAGGAACAAAGAAAGTATTTCCAGTATTTCCATTTTCTATCTACTTTTTTGGCCTTTCACATTTTTTGAGTATAATTTGAAGTCAGGACAGAGTATAGGTTGATGATGCAATTTTTCCCTTTTAAACAGATCTTATGTTATTCTTCTGCCAGGTGGGCCCTTGTGTATCTCTCCCAATTCCTCATTACATTGCAGACAGTTCATATGGTCATATGAAATTACTGTCAATATCATGAAAGTGTTTCATTTCAAGTCTTTTGAACTTATTCATCTACTGAGTCATCAATAGTTTTGTGCTTGCTTGTATCCAAGTGACCCTGTAATGTGAATGAATGACACGTGGGATCATTTCAGCCCAAAAGGGTGAAGCTAGATTCCAAGAGAAAATTATTTATAGTTTCAAGACAAAGATGATGCAAAAGTAGATTATTTTATATCTCATATATCGTTGATTTATTGTAAAAAGATTTTCCACTTGAAGTTGTGAGTTAGTTGTATTTGGATTGAGGATAGGGAAACAAATTGAATGGAAGGAATTGATAAGAAGTGACTCTATCAAAACAATTAAAGCCAAATAATTTTCCTTGAGAAAAAAAGGAAGGTCAGACTTAAACAGATTGGTGCAATCTGATGGCCTCTTCCTTAACCTCTAGATTTGTGTGTGTGAAGTCCTCTTTGGGGTCTCAAACAGGCAAAAAAAAAAAAACAGGCAGGAGAGCATTTCTGGAAAAGCTTTCCCTTTGTTCTGCCAGTGTTCAGACGTACTGGCCTCTCAGTTCCCATTATCAGATGCAAGTGCTCTAGCACGGGTGCAGACAGAGGCACCTCCTATAGTTCAGTAACACCATAGCCAAGCTGAGAGCATCCACCTGCAGAAGAGGGCCATGCACCTCAGGCTCTGCTACAACGAGTCAGAGCGGCCTCTGAGCCTGCTGAGCACACTCAGATCAGGCCGCAGCAATGGCTGTCATGCTTGTAGGTGCTCCAGCCCCACACCAGGAGCTGCCCCAGCTGGGAGCACTGCAGAAGAGGTATTCTGGAGTGATTTCTGCATCTTCCTTTGGTTCAGACAGCACTGCATATATAAGTATAAGCACACAACCAAAAGGGATTCCTGTGAATGATACTCAGCCAGTGTCGGGGAAGAGCTGTCAGAAAAAGGCTTCATCAATTTTAGCATCCTCAAACAATTTGCATTAAAAAAAATAATGGATGGATGTCACTGATTGAAGGAATCGCTTCCAGCCATGAAGAATAAGAAGGCAGCAACTGAAAAGGTGCTGAAAGTTTTTGAGGTTTCTCATGCTGCCCAGAGCTGAGATGGATACCTGAATATGTCATGGTTCTCACAGCAAAGGGACAATTCCCATTCACAGTACCACCTTTTTGGTAGAATATGGTCAGCCTAAAGGGTGAAAGAACCAGGAACACCCATTTGATAATTCTGACAGAAAAATCTGTCAGATATGAAGGACTGAGGTGAAAATTAAAAAATGAAAATGAACAGTGAGGTACAAAAAGCCAGGCATCTGCCCCAAAACAGCAACAACAAAGGGTAGCTTCTTCGAGTGTAAGGTTTTTGCAGCAGCGGCATTTTGTTTGATGTTTATGCAACAAGTAGCAGGGCTAAAATCCACGCGTAGTGCTCCTAGTGCCACCTCGACTGCTATCAGAACTGGATAAGTAGCATGGCTACAGTCTAACAGTGGCAAGCCTGGAAAGTGAAAGACTTGTTAGGTTCATTAGAAGATAGTCCAATTCCTGTAGAACACTACTTCCAAGCCCTCAAGAAATGCTGCTGTTATTTCACCTGATCAAAAGATCTTGCTTTCTGGAGGAAGTAGCAGGTGAATAATTCTGCCCCCAACTACAGCAGAGCGACTCCATTAGCAACAGTGAAATTTCTCGTCCTCCATGAACAGATGCAAGAAATTCCTGGGAGGAAAGCAGCTCAAAGGCTGTGTTACCTCCTTTGCTTAAGCTCCAACATCAGAGGCAAGCTGCTTTAACATGATGAATTGAAAAAAAGAAACAGAAGCTTCCAGTCTAGGAGGTGCAAAAAGCAACTGTGCACCAAAGGAAGTCTTTTATATCCTCAACTCAGGTGTCAGTACCTGACTTCTTGCTGTCATCCAGGATGTTACTCAAAAAAAAAAATAATCTCTGCATTGCAAAGAAGTGCTATGGACAGAAGTTTAATCTGTCCCTCAGTGAGGTACAGTATCTAATATGTAACTTGTCCTTCCCTCTTACTCCCATGGATCAATGCACGCTTGTGGTTATTTGTAAGATTAAAGACCATGCCATTAGCAGAAGGCATTCATGACAAGCAGCTCAGGCATTTGACTTCCCCAGAGCAGTAGATGTTGATTTTTGCTCTAGCTCCAGCAAATTAGTGATTAACTGGAAGCTATTCAGAGTTCCAGTGCCAAGGTGAGTAGAAAGCACTGAACAAGGTCTTGTGAACATCTTTTCTCTCTCTTATTAAAAGAAAAAAATTGCATATCCAGGTTAGCTGACACAACTCATTCTGGTGACTTCATTTCTGGCTCTTTTTTCTAGTCACAGGTTAGGGTTATTTGATGTTAGTACCACAGTGTGTGTTTCTCCATTCAAAGAGGTCAGAGAGTGCTGTCAAAGCAGAGATGTATCATGGGCTTAAATTCAGAATGAAATTCAGGTGCATATTCAAGTATCACTACCCCCAGCTTCTGGCAATTGGGTCTACCAGGAGCTGAGCAAAAGGAGATGCACACCACCACACCGTGTTAGGCACCAGCCTCTGTGACCCCAGGCTCTGTTGCTCAGGGTCTGACCAAAGAAATCCCCAGTTTTATTGTTCTCCAACTGTCTCTCTCTCTCCTGGGCAGAAGGAGGGTGCTCCCTCTGCAACAATGGTTGTGAAGTTGTGAGATGTAGATACAGTTCTTTCAAAATTGCACCAAAAAGAAAATCAAATGTTTGAAACAGAAGGGGAGAATTCAGGCCTCATGAGAATTATTCCTCCTTCTGTCACTGGCTCACCACTCCTGTCTTGTAAGCAGTTTTTGCCTCCCTTCCTTTCTCACACCTCTAGACAAGTCTGAGGACTCATTTGTCTTCCAGGGATGTTTTAAGATGTAATGGGTGTTTTATTATATAGTACCATAAGCCTTTTGGATGAAATGACCAACGTAAACTCAAAGAATTTACTAATGAAAAGCATTAATAATAAATTAATTACAGAGCTTTTGTAATGTTTTAAGAACTTCAGACTATTTCAACATCTGCATTATCTATTTATGATTTTAAAACAGAGGATGATAAAAAAATTTTTACAAATAACATATAATCAGAGAACTTTATATCCCATCTTACATTCCTCTGTACATCATTGCATTTTTCTTATGTACAAACATTCAAGAATATGAACACGTGCAAGGGTGTCACTCCTCCTTAGGAACCTTCCAGGTGCAGTTTCCTTGATTTTTCCAAGTTATTTCTTCCTTTGAGATGAAGAGGTTTTCATTTTTCTAAGCACCACACACTACATGAGCCAAGACTTATTAAATAAGCATCTAGCAGTATCTGATACCAAGAACTGAACAACTAACTGGCCCATTTCTTCTTCTCCATCACCTTTCCTGGCAGCACAATCTTTAGATATTCCCTGATAAATTAGAGCTCTTTAGAGAATAAGCAACCCCCAATACAGATTTCTCACAACAAACCTATAAGATATAAGATTTTCATGGTGTATTTCCTGCCTTTCTTGTCCGGGCCCAGCATATATTCTAGGTAGATTTTTCACCTCTGTTGATGCATCCTGGAAGTGGTGAGTAAAATGTAAGCAAGAAGAAGAATAATGAGAAGATTCACCAAAAGCTTTGATCAACCCCTGCACATTGCAAATCATAAAACAGTTGCTTCAGTCAGAATTCAGTGCTGCAGTCTCTGACTTCAACAAAAACCTGAGTTAAAATTAAAAAAACAGACCTCAGTAATATTAAACCTTCAGCAGACAATGTTACTAATCACCAGATATCCAATGGGTCTTAGTTTAGCTTGCCAAAAGAAGTCTAATTTTGCTCTACTTAATATTTGAAAGGTTTTTAAATTAACACCAGTACATAACGACTCCCATAAGATTTTACAAAAAAGCCGTGATCTCTTGCTTGTATTCAACACAAGTATTCACTAGAGAAACATAAGTTGATATGCTTGCTTGGTGTTCACAAAGCATTCTGAAGCTGAAAAGTATCATGCGCTAAACATTAAGCTAGTCTGACTATCTTCTCACTACACTACAGATAGACAATCTGTCAGAACGAGAAAAACGAGACACAAAGCTGGTCTGGGGAGGATCCTGTTTTGCCTTTGAAAAAATGTTACAATAATTGATAGTTTCAATAATAGATAGTTTCAAAGTATTAAGCATTCCTTTGCTCACTGCTTCAAAGGGGTCCCCAAATACCTGGCAACATAACTATTTTCCTTTTCATGTTTGATAGGAAAAAGTACTAAAAAGACACTTAAAAATAAAGAGATCTATCCACTTTTTGATCCACCTTTATCTAAAATTAAAAAAGAAATTTGAGTGCTTTACTTGCTCCCCTGTAATGAAAAGCCTCACAAAAAGACTCTGATGTGGAACTAATTTGCATTCTGAATATGGACTACAGAGACTATAGTAACCTTTAGAGAATCTTTGCTGTGTTAAAAAAGTAATTCATACTCTACCTTCTACAGGAAATGAAAGGTTGAAAGATGTAAATTAGACAAAACAAACAAATCTTTCATAGTATATTATGAGTCCCAGGTCTCCTGTGCATTTAGTAAAATTTCAGTAACTCGTCTTCCGATTTGGGCCATTTGACAAACACCTTATCAGCATTTAATTTAAATGTTGCCACATACAGAAGTGTATTCCATGGAGAGGTGCATTAAGAAACAACTTCTTTGAACTTGTTTTTCTCTCCCCTGTGCCATCACATGGATGATAGTTTTTTTATTATTTAAAACTGCCATAATTTCCAGCCTGGCTAACTGACTTTTAGTGTACATGACCAGGCAGTGCATGTACATCTTCACATTTCTTTAATTCATATGTTGAAACCCACTGGCCCATCTCCACAGGCTTTAACAGCCTGGTCCAAGCCCCAAACAGAATTAAGTTCCTACTCACCCCATGAAAACAGAGAGCAGGGGAGAAGAGAAACATCCTCTAAAAACCCCAATTAAGAAATGGGGAACAACTTAATACTGGTCTCATGTGCGAGACAGTGAGCCTTTCTAAAGGCTCAGCTCACATGGAAGGTGTCTGTTAGGCACCAGAATTTCCTTAGTGTCAGTGTTCATGGGGTCATTCATTAGAGGGCAATAAAGTTAACTTCAAAAGCAGTGAAATAGTAATTTGATAACAATTCCTTATCCCCACCCTGCAGCATCATTAAAATTATACGACTTCTACCCACGCAAGCTGTCTATCTTTCTTTAGTTCCCCTTGTCCTTATAAGGACTCTGCCAGTCCTCCATAACCATGCCATATTGCTTCTCCATATCCCCCAAATCCTTGGCTGCTCTGCGCTTTCATCTCCCACTACGCAAGTTTTCCTGCAGACCTGAGGTAAAGACAGCATCCATTATCATCGGCTATGGATACACTAGCCTCTTTGGCGTATGCTTTGCAGATCTCCAACTCAAAGGAGCGCTGTGCAAGGTGAAGTTTATCCTCCTGCCTTGGAAGACCAACATCTGCTTGTACGAGAGACACAGGGAGGCTTCACACCTTCCACTGCCTGTGGGTAGGGTTGTGGTGGAGCTGTGTTAGTCCTTTTTTCAAACATACCCAATATAGCACTGCTCCAGGGACTTGAATGGACAATCTAGTTATTAGGATTTGCTAACTGGAGGCATGGGTTGGAGCTGGAGATATCCAAAGGTCTTGTCATCACCAGCTGAGGACAGAGAGTTCCAAACCTCCCTTGGCTGCTGACAACTGACACCGAAGTGGGCAAAATGGCATAATAAAACCACAAGCCTGCAGAAATCTGTGGCTGTATTTATTATGTTAACACAGTGGAAACAATGAGCCTCTCTCTACACTGGGGACACAGAAAGGTAAAGTCTCAGTCAGGTACCACATTTAAGCTGGTTTGTATTATCGACCTGCCAAGACCTTTATTAAACCTTGGAGGATGCATCTGAACTTCCAGCACCCAAGCAACAGATTCAGGGATGGAGCACTCTCAAAAGTGGGAAACCGGAGTGACTTAGCATTATTCATTCAGATTATTTGTTTTAAAGGGAGCTGTTGCACAGAAGAAAATTTCTGTTGAGAGGAAAGGAGGGATTCTCAACGCGTGTGTTTCATGCTCTAGGATTGCATCAACACTATTATCCTAGAATCAGAGGGGGGAAAGGGCTGTGAGAGGCCATCCAGCCCTCCCCTTGCCAAAGGTGTGATCAGCTAGATCTAAACTATTCCTGAAAGATGTTTATCTAACCTGCTTTCAGAAACATTCACAAAGCACTCACAGCAATTTAGCTCAATGCTTCAGTGTGTGACTTGCTCTCTTCAGAGCATGCGGGAAGGACAGGCTGTTTCCTATGTCTTAATAACTGTCTTTTACATGCAGGTTTCATTATGCTTCCCGCTCCTCTTTCTAGCAACCGAATGTGCTCCACCCTTTCTACTTTTTTCCACCTACACTTCTCATGATTTTCATTGCTCTACTCTGAATTTTACGACTTCATATCTGTTAATTGTAGTGTCCAAAACCGGACACAGGATGACTTCTTTGGGGCATGTAAGATTTCTGTTGAAGGGTTTGGTATAGCCATTTTTCACACATTTCTTTCTTTTTTCAGTCTCTCCATGATGCTGCCCTTTTCCCCACCAGATCACATAACTTGCTGTCCCAGCCCTGCCCTCTCCCCAACCCTCACCCTGCCATTTACGTTGTGCAAGACAGCAATTAAATTCCATTTTTTCCTCCCTTTCCCAGACGGAACAAACCCAGCTCCCCAAGCCTCTCCTCCTATGCTGCATGCTCTAGAACGAAGAGGACCACTGTGGCTTTCCTCTGGCCTCTCTCAGTCTACTCTTCTACTGGGGGGGTGGTGTCACCCGTTGCCCCCACATCCCCAAGGCTGGGTTGGGTGTGCTGAAGTTATGAGGAATCACATTTTTCTTGCCTAAGCATCTGCTCTGTCTTTTTTTGTAGTAAGAGTACAGGCTCTTCAGGGCAAAGACCATCTCAGGGCACTTAGCTATAGCGTTACAATAACATAAATTTTAAGTAAAAGTAAATACAGTATTTCTGTGTTACTGGAAATCGAATGTGAAGGGTCCATCAGGAAGAGAATGACATTTTCCAGATTCCCAGTTCATTAGCCTCTCACTCAGCCCCTCCTTGTCCCTTCTCAGAGATCAGTATAAACCCATCATTCAGGTCTTCAGTGCAATGACTTGCTCAAGCCCAAATCTGGGGCTTGACCAAGGATCCCAGACATCCCTGGCCTGAACCACCAAAGGAGCGTGGCTGCTCTGGGGCGGCGCTGGCCCCACATGTGACAGCGTGGGACAAGCCATTCTCCATGGAAGGAGTGCAGGCAGACTGCGGAGACCAGGCAGCACTGAACTCTGGAAAACCTTCCATCCTGCTGTAGCAGGGATGAATGTCACCACCTTGATGTAAAGATATTTCCTTGATGGCAGGATATTTCCAAACACTCCTTCCATAGCGATCATAGGTTCTATAATATAGAAAACAAGCAAACAGGCAAGCAAAACAAAAAAGAGAGGGGCTTTATTGTTGTTTCCCTGAAAAATAAGCAGATCTCCCATGAGGTCCGTAAAAGCTTTCAGTATTTTGTACTAATTGCCGTACACTTCTGTGTACAGAAGGCGGTCACAAGGACACTGATGTCAATGGGAATTAGAAGTCAGGCACCAAATTACCTTTGAAGATCTGGGCTTTAATTACTGCTGTTACGGAAAGCAGTGTAAAACCTGCTGACCAATCGCTAATGTAGGAGTTTTGCAGACACTCAGCAATGACTGCCTCTGCTCTGAGGAGCACATGATATAAGACTGGAGGGGAAAAAAGGGGTGAAGCAGAAGTTGAACAATGTCGGCTTGCACTGCTGAGTAAGAACAGACCTGTTACCTGTAAACACATTGAAATGCTAAAGCCACAGGCCCCTATCAGCTACCTAGCGAGATCCACAAATCCCTAGCGTATTAGATCACACATTTTGGGATCAAAACTGACACCTCAGACAGGAGTTTGTGTAGATGCTTTACCTGTCATCCACTTCCTCCATCACTTTAGCAATGTGCTTTGTCTTACTGTGAAACTGTGGATCAGTGCCAGATTAACAGGGCTAGATTAGTGTGCAGTTTGCATTTCGTCCTGAAAATGACTGAGTGTTGTTTTGATATTTTAATTTTAGTAAAAACGCAGACTGGCAGGAAAAAAAAAAACCCAAGTCTGTCATCCTGGTAATGCTTCACATTGGCTCATTTACTGGTAGTACTTTGCAAGTGGGCACACCTTACGGAAGCCTGAGAATTTTGGAATGGATGCAATGACTAACTCCAGGTTGAAAAAATCTGCTGCATTGCATGTAGTTTTCTATTAGTTTCCTGAAACAGAAACATAACAAAATCAAAGTAGTGAGAATAGCCTTAAAAAGGAATTTGAAGATACTATTGGAAACTTAAAAAGAGACACTAAATGCCAGCAAGTTTTAGAAAACATTGAAAAAATCGTAGATAGTAGATATAGTATAGTATAGATATAGATATAGTATAGATACACAACAGCAAATGTTGTCATCAAGTCTCAGGATAATAAAGCTACCACGTCTTCGCATTACTCCCAATGTCCTGCAAAAGGACTCTTCTTGCTTATTATTTAAAAACTTCTTTGTATGTCAGCATTGAAACACTGCAACTACCATGTTCCAGCAAAGACTCCACCGAGTCCGTTTTCACGCTATTCACATGCCCCAGTCTGGCTTCTTAAGGGCAAGTGCACTGAACAGCTACCAGGTAATCGGCTTGCAGTGGAAGTCCTCCCTCACTCCTAAAACAATGAGAGTCTTCAAAACATGGTTTCTATCTGTTTAAAATTGTTTTTTAATCCTTGCTATTATGGCTCTGAATGCTATACTTAGCTGTATGCACTAATTCAGCTTTGAATCCTATCTATCTAATCAATCAGACAATATGCATTTGTTATTGTAGTGTGGTATATGTATCCCTCCAGTCCCAAAGTTCAGTCTTACCCCACAAAAAATATTTGTGTTTTATATAATTCAGTAGAAAAAATATACAGGCTTTGTCATGTGAAGTTTAAATACTTCAGTGTAATGAGCATAGCCTTTAAGTCCAAATTATGCACACTAAGGGATCTAAAAAAAAGTCCACGCTGTGTTTTTGGTAAGAGTTGTTGAAAAGAGGGAAACAGAACAATTGCTTTACAGAGGCATTGCTTCCTTTAATAATTTGTGCCCCATAAAGAATGCTTTTCACACTAGGTCATTCAAGAGGGATTTTGGTGGAATGTGATCATTCAGTTTATGCAGCAAACCCAAGCTACCATGATTTAATTCTGCTGCATGCTCGATTTTTATATTGTACACCCATCAGTTGTTAAAGCATAGCTCCTGCTAAGCTGAAAACATAAAAGAAAGAGTCTCAGGTTGCTTCTGAAAAGCTTGAAAATATTTAATTCATGTAGTTGTAGCACATACATTGCAGGGTGTGTTGCTGGATTCAAGAGATAATGGAATGACCCCTCATAGATGAGATTTTGTTAGTTTGGGATTTCGGTTGGGCCATATAAAATTGATCGTGTTTTTTCTTCTGCTCCAGGTCATTAATTTTAGACATTTTGATGAAGACTAAACCAGAGCAACAACGCATTACTGAGAAGGATGCTGAAGGCTCCACTTGGAAGCCTGGAGGCTGATAACCAAAGTAGGGGTTAAGTATCTTTCCTGAGGCTGCTGCATAATGATGAAAACACTGCATCTCAAAGCCCACATAGAAGAAAGCCTAGTGCTGCTCTTTAAACCTCTGCAGGTAAAATGATGGATTTAAAATAACTAGCCTCTTCATCTGCTGGGGCACAGTAGACCTGTACAGTGCATGAAATGTAATGTGCGCTCTATAACGAAGCTTTGTGCTGCTAAGAGGCAGAGCTGACAGATCCTATTTCAAAGTTATCTTTAATGCAAAACCAAGAAACGTTCCCAATTGTATCCATTACAATGAAGTTGCTGGATGATAAAGCCTGCTACCTAAATCATTTCAGTCATGTATGGGAAAACAAATCCCTGTGAAGCCTGAATGCACGCAAAATGCAAATCACTCCAAACTGCCTCTAATATATGCGTGTTTATATACGTCCTTGCTTTCAGATAGAAGGTGTCATTGTGAGCTCTGCTGTGGAGCCTGATGTAACCTGAGCACAGGGTAATGCTGACTTAAAGAGCTGCATGACAAAGAGCCAGGCCCTGCAAGTGCTCCTTCTCCTGAGCCCTTCCGCAGGCCAACGGGCTGCTTAACAACTACTCTCGGGAGAAATGACTCCATATGAAATACCGTACTAATGACATTAGGGAGTATTCCACTGTCTCAAGCTAGCTTGAGAGTCTTTGCATTGTACCAACAAATCCTAAGTGTTTGGGGGATTAGGCTAAAAGCTGGGAACGGCTTGTCAAAATAGTCCTGAGTTCATTTAGAAAAGTCATTTATTGAGACGTTAATAACATCACATCTCCACGTAGACAAAGCGGGGCTATCCTTAGCACAACACACCAGCACCACGCACACTGCCTTTCACACGCAGAGAAAGGCTCGGCATACGTGATTTCATCTTGCTGAAAACAAGGAAGGCACTAGCAGAAGCTTGTGGGTATAGCAGCATTGGATCTGGCCCAAAATACTTCACCTTGTGGAGGTTTCTGTTGAATGGAAGTTGTTCATTCCAAGTCCCTGTAGATTTCTAAACCAGCTGAAAGCTGCAATTTGAAAAACTTAAGGGCTATTCAGAATATGATGCTGTGAAGGAAGGAACAGTAGGCTGCACACAAACCATAAGTGCTCATTCTAGGCTATTGCATTCAAATAATAACGCTATACTTTATTCAGGACATATGTGGCCAGCGTATGTTTACAATGAAAGCAGTGCCATGCACCAAACAGAAGCAGAATTGTTTCAGACTCATTGCAGTGTACATTATCCAGACACACTCCAGCTGGACAGATCCACAAAAGTGAGAGGCACAGGTAAGAGCTGGTTCCAGTTATTATAGGTGTCATTTAAAAACAAATCAAATAGTCGTGAAGTGCGTAGGCTCCATTCTCCTCCCTTCTCATTTTGTTAAGAAATCCACCCAGGGAGGGAGGACATGATGGATTTATTTCATCGCTGATTCCATTGTTCTGTGATGGAACAGAACAAAGGTTATCAGATCATTTTTCTGAATTACTCATCTGGTCTGGTGAAAACTCAAAAACTCAAGAGAGTTTAAATACGCTTACATGCTATTAAAAAGCATTCTGGTCCTATTTCTTAAAAAAAAAAAAAAAGAAAAAAAAAAGCCATGCCACCAACAAAGGCAACCATCCCAACTCCTTTGTATATTTAGCAAGAACTTCACTTCAAACATATGCCTATGCTTCATTTGTTTTACTGGTATGTCAGAAAATTAAGGACCATTGTTGCAGCCTTTCTTGTTCTCGCTCTCTTTGGAGAGAGTCTCTCTATTTTCAGTTTTGTGGTTTTAAAAGACAGCCAGGTAAATGGCTGGCGTAATATTTTGTCTTCATGCTTTCTTCTGGAGCATTCAGAGAGAAGCTAAACAAGGGAACAATGTGCTCTGATACTCCCTGCAGATTCCAAGATATATTCAAATGGTAAGCTTTGTTGAACTCATGCCGCTCCCAGGTTTGTTCAGCCTACTGGAAAAGTAAAGGAACACTATCAAAGGCCTGCCGCGCTGCGTTCCCTCCGGAGCCTCGGGAGGCCTCTCCCCCGCTGAAAAATGCGGACTTCGTTCAGCACGCCTAAGTAGCTAGGCGTTTTTAAATGCATTTCTCCACAGCTAGGGAGTAAAGATAATCACTCAGAACATGGCTGGGCCTTTAAGGGTTATTAGGAAGGAGCATACCTGAGAGACAACAAAGATACAACTTTGGAATGTCATGAACTGTAACTATTTGCTTTTGAATTCTCATCCAGTTAATTGCTGCTTTTCAGCAGGATATCACACACACATTCCTACCTCTTCCAGCCTCTGTCTTTCATCAAGGATGGTGAAACTTGCACTATTTGGATATTCTTATATATTAATGTAGTCTGTGGGCGTCAAACCTCAAGCAGTTAATTCACATACTTGATACACAGAAGCTGAAAAACAGCTTTAGCCATTGTAAGGAAAATAACTCATTGCCACAGTAAGAAACAAAGGAAGACTCTGTTTAAGGTCTGTTTGTCCAAAATGAAAGCATAATAATACTTTGAAAGGGAAGAGGCTGTAATAAGTATTGAAAACTTACTACAGCCACTAGAGATGTTAATTACGGCTCACCCACCGATTTCAGAGCGGAATCCAGCCTCCCAGTGTCACTAAATCTTTCAGAGAAATGAAACTAGTTACACTTCAGCATTTCTAGACCTTGAGGTTTTTAATCATGTATACTGTCTTGCTTAACAGTTCATTCACTTTATGCAGGCAAGTTACAAGTTTTTGTAGAAGTTTCTGGAAATGCATCGAGAATGCGTTGCCTGTCCACTGGTTTATTTACAGGTTTTTTTTCCAATGAAAATCAGTAGCTAATAAATCAAAGCATAATTACACAAAGACAAAAATACAATCATTAACATTTTACTGACTACAAATGATAAGCATGAGGAAATGTCCATTTACACCCACTGACATGAATTTGTGTTAGTTTGCTATTGATAAATGATACTCTGGATTGGTGGCAATGTAACTGACAGATGTGCATTTAAAAAAAAAAACACAAAAAACCAGAAATTAGAGAGCCACTCATGTTCGACATGATCTTATACTGAGATAAATACCTACACACAGTGATATGATCATGCGTACTCACATGCGATCATATTAACACTGGGTTTTTTTTCCTGACAAGGTATTATGATCAAGGTAGTTGAACCTCCTCAACAAATCTTGCTTTGATCAAGTACCAGATACTATTATCTAAAGCGTTGGATGATACAGAAACAATCTGTGCAAGTGTAGCAATTTAGAATCAGAAAATTTTTAAAAAAGTAGTATTTACAAAGGTAACTTTTAAATTCATTAATTAAATTAAGACTCCAGTCTTCATATTCCAAACACCTGATCATTTAATTTCTTTTTTTTTTGGCGTTTTGCTCTCCTCTCCCCATTATTCCTTCTCCCCACCGCAAATATTAGCCCATGTTTAAAGTAAACTAACACAATTAAAACTCTTAAAAAACCCAAACCAGTAAGTTATTCACCTTGTGCCAAGAAAAAAAGCACAGCCCTAAAACATTACTCAAAAGATTCCATAAATCCTTCATAATTAAGGAGAGTTCCAGGAGCAAGGAGAACTTAAACAAGTTGTAGAACTTGAGAGGAGAAATAGGGGAAAGAGGAGACATTTATCCCTTGATTTTTTTTTTTGTTTTGTCTGAACTTCATTTACAAAAGGCTCCTGGTACTTTTCCCAACGTTTCCACGCCTCCATCCTCTGGCACATATGGTTTAATATACAAACAATTTAAATAAAATGTCAAATTCAAATTCCCACCATCAATAATTCAACTCTTGGGAAAACTGGTGGTTTTTAAGCTATTTCAAAACTAGCCCTGCCTAGCTAGCCATTTGGTTAGGACTCAGAAGTTGAATAAGAGGATTCTTATAAAAATTTGGTATCGTATTTTAGCCTTGTAACAATTTCATACACATAAAATCTAGAAGAAACCCTTTTCACTGATATTTTGCTTCTTTTGTATACATCCTACTACCCATAAGTTATAACCGTATAGGCTATGCGAGAAACAGAACCACTCAAGCTTCGCTGTGTTTTCTAGTGGTTCTATGAGCCTCTTGACTTCAATGAATTTAAACGGAAAATAAAAATCTCTTCAAGTCCTTATTCTAAACGGTAGATAAACCCTCTAGCCTTTTTTCTTAGTGAAGTGGTATCATCCATCCTTATTGTAAGATACTGCATTTCTTCTCAGCTTTAAATTGGGGGTTGTCGATTCTGTCTTTTTGCTTCTGTCTTGCTTTTCAAATTCCAACTCATTTGGTGAAAGAGCTCATCGTTTTACCTCCTTGCTGAAGTCAGTCTTTTCACACTGGTTAGCTTTGGAAAGTCGGAATACTGAGTGCTTCTCTAGGTCAGACTGGTACTAATTTGAGTATGGAGTGGAACCAAGCTGGTTTGATGTAGAGTTTGGACCGATTTATTTTCATGCTGGGTTGGAGATCTAGCCATCTCAGATGGTTCAGGAAACTGGGTGGGGGGTGGTAGCCATTTCCATGCCAGAGTCTCTTAACAGCAAAAATACAGAAGAGAAACTGAGAGAATGAAAAGAAGACTTGTGGTCGAATGAAGAGAATTTCCATGTCCCTGAGGGGTGGTACTGTTCACTGAATTTGTGACAGTTGACAGAGAAACGGAAGTTGCTGAAGAATTGTTTGAAGGTGTTGGACTTGTTCCATTGGGATTGCAGTAGATCTAGAATGCAGGGAGGGGAAAACAACAAAAAGGAGTTTGTGGGGGGTTTTTTGTGTGTGTATTTGTTTTTTAAAATCAGTAGACAGATTTGTAGCAACAAAGTGTCACAGCACTCAGACCAGATACACAGAATTGTTCATGCCTATGCCTCTCATCGTGCAGTTAAAGACAAAGCCATTTTGAATTGTATGCATGCGATTTGTTAAACAAATAGAACGTTTTTCTAAACCTTTTCCTGTGGTTACATAACTATCACTTCATCAAAACCCTACACTAAGACAAAAGGCAGAATAGAGAAGTAGGTTTCAGAACACCTCACACCAAAAAACCCAAATGCAAATGTAAAGGTATGCAAAGACAAATATTAGGATAAAAAAAATAAAAAGACAGACTTTTGGACAACTACATTACTACATTGTCTTTGCAGACTAAGCCACAAATGAAAATATGTGCAAACAATGGTGAAGAATCTATTGATAATGTTTCTGGTGCTGGTTTGGAGATTCCTTTCAAGCAATGGTGGGGCTTATGTGAGTGGGCTGAATATTTCAGACCCTCTCGTCTCCCATCTTGCTGTGGTAATACTAAACTGCAGAACTTAAAACAACAGAACTCTACTGATTAAATCATCACCTATTGGCATGCTAGAGCCTACAAATAGAAAATGCAGTGGAAAGACCATATAATATTAACAAGTTTTAAAAAACAGTGACAGAAAGTAAAAATCAAAAAATACAATCCCCACTCCCCCAGCTTTGCATTATAGGGATGGAATATGAAAATTTGCACCCTACGTAACTTCAGTATCAAGCTATTTCCTACACATGCACAGGAAAACTTTCAAAGCTAAGCTACTGTGTTCTTTTATTCCAGTGGGGGGGGAAAAAAAAAAGCATGTGACACACGAGGATGAAAAACAAGGGCAAGAATCACAGATCTGCTCCCTCAAAATGAGCATAGTTTAGCAAGCTTGGCTTCAGCTCTGTGGCAGCAAACATGTATTATACCAGCACCTTCTGGTAAGCTCTGACAGAGTTTGCTGAAGTGAAAATAAATGTTTTCTTTTAAACAAGAGCAGTTAGTTTAATAAATAATACTCCCCATAAAATGTGTCCTTACTGTCTCATATTTCTAGTGCTGCTGAGAAAGTTTATTTTCTTTAGAAGAAAAAAAATAATTATAGTCCCTCAATGCTGAAGCCATGAAGGCAATATTAAATTTAAAGAAAGTACTCATGCAATTTTCTAATAATTATTTTCAACTTTAAAAAACAAGCACGTAATAGAAAAATATCAGGCTGGTGTAAAGATTCCGGTAGCTCAGGGTCTTGGCAACCAGCAACATGCTGGAATCAATTTAGGACTGCAGGATAAAAATTGCTGTGTGGAAGTTTTTGTTGAAACCAGTCCGAAAACGATCAATAATGAACTGCAGAATTAATAACCTACAAGCTGGATACGAGGCAAGTCCCAACCTGCCCTGGAATTTTTTCAGTCTTCATACGAAGTCTCCACTGCTGTTTCACACTCGGTTATGCATTTTTAAAGTTTTCTTAGTTTTAAACAGAAAGCCTAGTTTCTGGATTTTTTTTCTTTTTTTTTTTTTTTGTGGAAAAGGAAGGGCTTAGAGCCAAGTTCCACAACGCCAAGGTAAATGGGACCCCAGACAGATCTTCTTAACGAGCATGTGACAAATACCTGTGACCTAAAGAGTCTGATATTGCCCTCATCACTGCCACGGGCAAGACTCCACTGAGCGCAATGGAGATGGGATGACGCCCTTCCTTACAAAGCAGGGGGGGGGAAAGAATATTTAAAACAATCTCCAGCAACTCCTTTGCTGTTTATTTTTATGATATCGTGTTATCGACTCTTTTCGAGTGGTGGTCTCTAGGATCAACACGCCGATCCGGTACCCGGGAGCCCCGCTTGGCTTGACCGCTTACCGAAAGGCCAGCCACTACTACCTCTACATCAAGGGTACAGCAGCCAGGGACAGACGCCTTTGCTCCAAGCCTGCCCAAACCTCCCCCTCCTGCCGCGGCCCGAGCCCCAGGGCCGGGCCCAAAGCCCCAGGGCTTCGGTGGGGGTGTGTGTGGGATTCAGACCAGGCTCTCGCTGCCCTCCATCTGCAGAACCCGGCGCCAAGGCGGGTTTGGAGGGATCGCTCCTCTTCACCTCAGCGGGGGGAACGAACGCTCCTCCGCCGCTCGCACCGCGGCTTTCCCCCGAGCATCCCGAGGGAAGAAAGGCGCCCAACTCCAAAACTTCAGTTTTGTGATTTGACGGGGGAACCCAGGGCACCGCCATCCCGGGGCGCTGGGCTCGCCTCCCGGTCCCCCCGCCGCCAGGAGAGCTGCGGCGGGCCGAGCCCACCCGCCGGCGGCCCGGCCCGGGCCCCTCCCCAGCCGGGGCTGCCCGGGCTCGTTTCTACCGCTCCGCCGCCGCTCCGGGGCGGAGGCGGAGGAGCCGCCCGCCACCCACGGCCGCCCGGCGGGGCGCCACGGCGGGCTCCGGGCGGCGAGATGGCGGCAGCCCCCCTAGCGGCCACGCGCCTCAGGAGAAAGCCACCCCTGAGGCGGCGGCCGCCGCGGCCGGGGGCGCTGAGGGAGGGTCTCGCTCGGCGTGGGGCTGCTCTCCCGTCCCTCGCACTCGGGCCGGCGGCGGGGAAGCGCCGAGCCACTCCGGGGCTCACCTGCGTGGGTAGGAGGAGGGCCAGGAGCAGGAGCCCCAGACCGAGCCGCGCCGCCAGCGCCGTCCCCATGCCCGCCTGCTGCTGTCCCGCCGCCGCCGCCGCCGCCGGTCCTGCTGCCGCTCCTGCCGCTGCGGCTGTGGGCGAGAGGGATGCGCTGCTCGGCCGCGCCCCGGCCTTTTTATGGCAGCGCGGGCTCCCGTGACGCCCCGCCGCCGCCTTCCCCGCCTCCTCCCCACACCTCTGTTCCCGCCTTCGGTGCCCGCCGCCCCCTCGGCCCCTGGCCCCCCTCCCCGGAGGGCCCCGCTCCCCCTCCCGGGGCCGGGCCGCGCCGGGCCGCTGGGGCAGCTCCCGCAGGGCCGTGCTGCCGGCGCGGGTCCGGCTGGCCTCTTCCACGGAGCCGAGAGCTGCGTTCCCCGCGTTTGGGTCTCAGCGGCGGCGGCGCCTTTGTCTAGCGCCGGCGCCGCGTTCTGGTGTTGAGGGACTGGCACGGGGCTGCAGGGGCTGAGCTGCAGTTACTCTGGAGAAACGCCTGTGTTTATAAAAACATCAGGCTTTTTAATTAAAATAAAAAGAAAAACCTCAAATCTTGGGTGAGAGAAGGAAAGGTATAGAAGGCTATACGTCCTTCCAAACGATGGGAACAGTGGGTAAAAGGCTGTGGAGTTAAGATCCCGTCTTGTTTAGAGCTGCCTTAACACTAGTGCTCAGGCTTCAGACCACAGGTTGCAATGTCAAGCACTCTTTGGATCTAAATACCTAAAAATTACCATTATTAAAGACTAGGAAACCTGAGTAGCAAGTGGAACAGAAGGTTCTTCCAGCTGTAGCCTGTGTGTATGTAAGGTTCTTGCTTCTGGCGTAGTACTGTAGTTTTACTGTATGTCCTCCCTTAACAGACTGAAGATAGATTGTGCCAGTGCCTCACCAAATCGGTCAGGTATCTCAGTGTACAGACAAATTATCAAAAAATGGACTGTGTTCACATTATAAACTACAAAAAGAGACACTGGTGTGCTGATTTTATTGTGATGAAGCAGTTACTTCCATTTAAAAGAAGAGGAGGGTGTCCTGTTTTCTCAGACTAAGCAACGCATTTTAAAATTGTCCATGTTCGTGTTTATCTCCAAACAAAGTGTCAGGTATCCATGTTCAGCACGATATAACTCATTTGCCACCTCCAGGGGCAGGACTATTTCTCAGGAGTTGTCGAAGGCACTGCTAGAACTTGGTCCTGAAGCACGGGGATGTGGAGACATGCTGCAGAACTCGATGCTGGGACTCATGTTAGGCAAAAGACATCATTCTAAACCCAGTCCCACACTAATTGCTTCAGAATGCCTGAGAAAGCTATAGTTATTTTGTTTTTCCGGGAATAAAGGCATTCTGCAAGTGGTACCGCCCAAGATCTCAATCCTTATTCTATAGCAAGATGAAAAATCTGAGAGGTACACTAAGCCTGAGGCCCTCATGAAGTATCATTTCCCTGTTTTTTATACATTCCTGATCATAGTCAGAGTCCAGTTCCTAAGTATTAGAGGCATAGTCTATCTGTAGAGTAACTACAGGTGTAGTCACCAAATTGAGGGTCTTATTTGCTGGTTGTCTGCTGAAAGCTGGTTACCAGAAGATGGGTTTTCATTAATACAGAGTTATAAGAAGAGCAAAAAGGAAACAGATTGACTTAAAATAAAAGAGGGTTGACAAGGCTGAAAACTTTCCTATTGCTACTTTTCCTTGCCAACGGTTTGCTTTAGTTGTCACAGTTAAATGAAACCACAGACAGGAGGGAAGGTCACCTTTTCACTCGGCTGACATGCCTAACGCTACAGAGAAGTGAAATTCCCTGTGTGAGAAGTCACGTGAATCACAGCAATAAAGTGAGGGCTCATGCCATTCTGACACCAGATCCCCCGGAGGAGATGCAAAAGGAAGGGAATCCAGTTAGGGCTCTATGATTGCCAAAGTGAGGAATATTCTAGTGTAAAGCTGACAAAGATGGTTTCCATTATAATCTCTCCCACCTTGTTTGGGAGAAAAGGAAGTGATACAGCTGTTGCGTGATCCTGTAGGGATCGTAACTGGCTGTTGCAGGTTAAAGCAGCAACCAAGACACGTTAATGTCAAAGCTGGGAGAGATGAGAATGAGAGAATAACTATCAGATGGCCTTTCCCATTCTCTCTACCCAGTGCATCTCACCTGAGGTCTGGAACCGTGACTGTAAAAAATGAGGATGATGCATAGTTCTTGTGAGGTGACATGAATCAACACAGCATTATACAACTGCTAATTATTATTGTATTGCACTTTTGGCATTTTAACAAGCTTCAGTGAAAACAGGATGATCTTTCTTTTTGCTAAAAATATGATGAAATCTTTTCCTTTATTTAAAAACAAAGAAAAATGCAGAGGCTTTCAAACAGTTGGCAGATATTATAAATTTCTGAAATAATAAAACTGTGTTAAGTTTGTGTTCTGAGGCCAGAATCCTTTCTGAAATATTCCTGAAAAATTAATGCAAGTAAGGAAATGTACAGGCAGCAATGGAGAAGTGCTAAAAGTATTTTAAGCCCAAGATTTTCCTTGAAACTTTTGTCATTGGAAATTATCATTAAAATGCCTATGCTCCATTAGATTTCTACAACCAACTCTCCCCACTCAGGACACCTGCAATATTCTTGATTCCTCCCGAACACATAAATCACCTGCACTTCTAATTCAAAAATCTTTACTTTTTTTCAGTCTATAATGAAGTCTGCAAAAGATGTATCTGAGCAAGAGACCAGGACCCAATATATGGATTTTTCTACAAGGCAAGAAACACTGTAATTGAGTTGAGAACGGTAGAAAGTGAAGCACTGCTATCTGGTGGCCAAAAGGCACTTCTGATTTTTTTCACTCAGAAAAGACAATATACTGCCTCAACCAAATATCCTTTGATAGCAGTCTACCCGAAGAGCTTTCATGATGCTGAGATATAGTGTTAAATATTATTGTTAAATCCCCATTGTTCTGCTTCCTTTATTCTTTTGTAGGTCAGAACAGTACTCAGCACCTCTCCCAGTTAAATACATAATATTTGATGAGAAAGCTTAACAAAGGGAGAAAACTACTTTGATCTTTTGGGTTAAATATAAATTCATCTGTATATTCCCCCAGTGACTTTTAAGTTGATTGAACTTTGCAATAGGCATAACTTTCAACCTAGTGATCGGAAGCCAAACTTGTGCTACTTTGTATAATACATTAGCAAACAAGATCAGCTAAAATGACTGGCAGAAAAAAAAAAATTAGTTGTCTATAAAAGGCAGCAGAGAAGTAGTCTCCAAGACATATAAGTAGTGTATTTAAATTTGGACAAGCTTTAGCAAAATAAGTGTAGCCAGAGCACTGAGTGGAATTAATGAGAACTAATTTTGACTTAACGATTAAATTACTCTTGCCTTTTAGCTGCCAATCTTTATCCATCTAAACTTAAATATTTTTGGAGCATCAGTTGCCAATGAGATTCACTGGATCCTGTGCCCCCAGCAAGCTCTTGCCTCTCCTTGGCTGTGCATAGACTAGAACTTACTACACTCGGTGGCTCATCCCAGGGTCTTCATCCATTTCAAGCTCATGCTGGAGTGCCCTGCAGCTCTCAGCACTCACCTGAGTCATACTATGAGTTATTTTAGTTAATACCCATCTGTGAACATGTTACGCATTTATATATTAGAACCTGATCTTTTTTCAAAGGACTACTTCAAAGAGAGAAATCCAGCTTCGCAGTGTGTATTGACTAGCCCGTATATGCTGATCTATGCTGACATCATCTGGTGGTAAGTTTCTTCGATGTCCATTTTTGCCATATGGATTTTGCCTTGAGAAACTCACAGGTCGGTATTTTCTAATATAGAGAAACACCATCTTTTCATAAGTTAGGCTGGCCTTTCTCTTTCTACTTGTTTAGCAGAAAGGACCTATCTTGCAGCAGCACCAAAGCTCCAGCTATATAATCAAAATCTGCCAGCTTTTTTGAAGCACCCTTCCTTACAGTTGCACATTCACTATCATTGCAGAACAAGATTGAAATACTGATGGGAGCTGGCTGGTTGAAACTGATTTTAGAAAACTGAAGAAAGCTGTTTGGCATGTGTCTTGGGGGAGAACTTGGAATATATATTGAGGATTACATTCCTTCTTCCAGGGGAGGGTTTATATTAAACTCATGTTAGTAGAGATTTTAATGGAAGGCATGATTGTTGGTAGTATAAATCTCCACTTGGTAATGTGTATCGGATTCAACTATACATGTCTTCAGACATGGGCCTTGCTGCCATGATCCAAACCCTGATGGGACAAGGATTCCATCAGTGCTACTGTTTCCCTTCTATGTCAATCTGAGCCAAAAAGCATCGGGCTGCTTAACTAGAGGTATACAGTTACAGAAGTAAACAAAGCCATGATTTCCAGCCCTGGAATCATAAACTTAGAGCAGAAGTTAAACTGATTCCAGAAATAGTCTCAAGAAGAAATGTTTAAGAGTTGCCACCCTAATACCCATGGGTCTTTTGACTTCTGGGTAGACTTCAAGGGATGGTGTCAGCTTATCCAATTGGGTGTGGCTTCAGATCTGCTTGAAAGCACACCTTTCTCCCCAAGTCAAACAAACTCTTGGGTGACATCAATACAAACAAATTAAGTGGTAGCAGAGCCTGTTCTTTAGCCTTGAGGCCAACTGACGTGTCTAGCCACATCCGTACTATTAAACTCTCCTAGCCTCTGGAAAATGAGGCTGAATCTAAACTGCCTATTGGTAGGTAGTTGTCCCTGGCCTGGGCCAACCCCTGAATCATGCTCAGGGATTGTTTGGGGTCCTGCTACTTGGTATGGGACAAAACCAAGACAGAGCTTTCCTTCAACTCATGAGGCAGGTCTATAGACACATCTATAGATATGAAGAAGTAAAAATGATCAAAGGTCATTTTCTCCATTTTCCAGTTTGAGGTAGGTTTAAACATAATTCTTGGAAAAAATCAGTGAAGGGTATTCCACAGCCCATAGGCCTCCTGTTTCTTTGCCAAACTGTCTTTGCAGAATACTTCTTTTAATACAAAGTCTTATTTGCTGCAAATTTAAAGTAATGGTTTATTACATTGCCATAGTAAAGCGCACAGATAATAACAATGGCCATATTTGTGACAAAGTGTTTATCGGTTGAAAACATCAGGCACTTTGCACTGAGAGGAGGAAGAAAGGGTTGCCTGACAGCAGGTGTCTACATCTAAGCAAATCTCCCTGGAAACCCTTGATAGAAGATGAAGGGAAATGAGTGCTTCTGTGATGTAATTTGTCTCACTTCAACATAGACATCTGAAACAGATTAATCGCATCCTGGAGATCCCTACATCTCTTCACTATCAAAGAGTGTAGATGATTAGCTCAGACATTTGCCACTATATTTTACGTTATTTTGAGGAACAGGTTCTGTTTCTTCAACCTTTCTTCGTAGGATTTCTTTGCATTGTTGTCACTTTCCTTTGTACTCAAATCTGTCTTCATTAGACCATGTTGTCCAAAGTACCACGCTCTACTCAAGCTGAGAGTTCAGCATTCAACAACTCTGTTGATACCCCTTAGAAAGAAATCTGTCTTTATTGCTGCAGCAGCTTCATAATGTTTGTGGTCTGATGCAATGCAAAGATGATCTTGCTCCATCTCTTGAACAATAGTGCACTTTCACCATCTCCTTGAATTTTCCTTCTATGATAAGACTTATTACTGATTGCAGCTAGTGCAACCAAGTTCTTCTCCCCATTAGCTTGAGCACTAGCTCTGTAAGTCTGTGATTTCTCCCATTGGATATGATATTCTGCATTACCTCTCTTACCAGTGGATGAAAACTTAGCCAGTTATCTCAATATTGTGCTATTACTTCATTCTGCTTCTTTCCAAACAGATGAAAAAAATTTTAACTGAATATCTCTGCATCCTTATTAGTAATTTCAGCCATCATCATTAGTTTGTGACTGTTGGGATTTCTTCTATCCTTGACACATTTCAAGACATACATTTTTAGCCCTGCCTGCCAAGCATTTTTTTTCTGATAACAGTGGAAGTCTTTATCTTCTCCTGAGAAATGTTGAAAATCTGTATCTTGCAACTGAATCTAGTATTCTTCCGTTCCCCTTTGTTTCTTTCTTATCGTTTGCTTATTTTTTATCTTACTTACTGCCTTCTCTTTGCCACTAGACTGGGCAGATTTTTACCTACAGTTATCAGGAAGATAGTCTGTATAAAAAGGGAGCTGCCTTACAGAGCACTTAGTTTCGGAATTCATTCCTAGTCATGACTGCTGCGTGGCATCCTGAAAGGCATCTTCTTTTGTAACCTTTTCTGGGTAATTTCTAGTTTGAGTACGGGACAGGCGGAGATAACAGGTAATGAGAATGAACCATGGAGAAATCTGATGAACAGGAACAGAGGAAGTTGGAACTGTTTATTTTAGAAGACAAAATAAGAACAAATATGACTAAAAGGTGTATAAATGGACACGTTCTAGAAGTTATATCAGCTCTTCTTCCCATTTCGTAATAGGAAAAGGGATGAGTCTAGGATTCGAAAAGTTGAACTGCTGAAAAGAAACATGTACTGTGTATCACTAAGAGCATTAAGACTTTATGAGTCTTTTAGATGGTGAACTCTGTCACAGGGTATAATTAGGCAAGGTGCAGAGAAGGATTGGTCATGTAGTGATGAGAACATCCAGTTTAAATAGCAAGTGTTGCATGGACACACTTCCTGGTGAGATAGATCATCCCAGATCTTCCTACTGTGTGATTTACACATCCTTTATACCTGTGCAGCTGGATGCTGTGAAAGGATGAGGCAGCCTTGACATGAAGCGATATGATTATCATGACATTCAATCCCTCCCTATTGCACCTTTATTTATATTATATCTTTTCTTATATCAAAAGTCAGATAATTTTTTCTTTCCCAAAGCCGTAACGTTTGTAAATGCTAATCAAGGCAACTTTGTCCCTTAGCCACAATGGAAGCTGAAGTACTTTGAACAGCCTTTTTTTCTGCTTTTAAAAGCAAACCTGACACAAAGCATAATTTAAAAAAAAAAAAAAAAAAAAAGAAAACTTTAATTGTACACAGATGGAGGAACAATATAAATTTCCTCATTGGAAAGTAATTACTTTGGACTTGCATGCACATATCTTGAATTAGTTACTATCAATTAGAGAAGAGAACATTATATTCTAAATTGTAAGGCCATTAATCTGGGGAGAATACAGAGGAAACACAGAAGTAAACAAATAATTCAAACTAATTAACATTTGCTCATGGAATGTGTAGGTTTATGGCTAATAAGTAAGGTTCAAATAGCAAATGCTTAATTGATTGCTTTTCCTTTTTATTGCATTTGCCACCCGCTGCTAGCAGTACCTAGATAAATCCTAGAGCAGCAACCAAAACCAGCAGAACCTGAGCATGTTCACTGCAGAATGAACGGAAGCCTGAAAGCCCAGGTTAGGAAACAGTACATTAACTTTTCCTACAAAAAAATCGTTGTATTTTACACAACTGGCAAGCAAGAATGTGAGGGAAAAACAAACAAGCAAATCTCATTGCAAAACTCTCACCAAACTGGGGAGTTGAAGAATTAGTAGAGAAACAGTAGAGCCTTTAACCTCTAGTAGCTGGATTGAATACCAGGCTGACTGAAGGAAGTTACTCACTGTTTTCCTCCCATTTGCTTAACCACTGACGTAACACTGATTTTCGCTGTCAAGGCAGCTATGTGTTTCTGGTTTAGGTGGGTCACCATGCTCTGACTTACTAGGGTGGCCTCTGTCATCGTCTTTAGTGCTGGTCAGAGCAGTCTGTGCTGCTCACCTCCATTTTCTTTCTAATTATGGCTCAATGTGGCCTTCGACTGTAAAAGAGAATAGGCAGATAAAAGCCAAATTAGTCAGGTAGTTAAAAGGATGGGGAAAAAAAAATGTTACTTTAGCAAGTGCCCATATCTCCATCACATAAAGAAATATAAAACAGTACCTGAAACTCTTCCACCTTACCTTACTCATCTAATTATCCATCTGTAATGCCTAAGATGACTTTTCAAGGAATAAGAAGGCTGCAAGCAAAGGTGGTTTGTGAGATCTCACTTGCTTCTGGAAAGGGATTCTCTGCGCAGGATGCCAGTGTGGCTGCAGGAAACTGGACAGAAGTTCATAACAGGTTTGTTATTGCAAGAGATGAAATGGCAACACAAAAAGTTGCTAAGTAGGAGACAGAGCCAAGTTTCAGTGTACATGGGGGCTGGAGACATTAGAGGTATCCTAAAGAGAATAAACCCATTGTTCTGTAGTAAAAACGCCACAGTGGATGATGATATGGGTAAATGTGTAAAGAAGGGAAACCAGTTTAGAGCAGCATGGCAACTGAAAAGGCAGCACTAGAAGGGCTAGAAAAAGAGCTTCTGCTGCATGAAAAAATTGATTTTCAGAGACGGGCTTTAGAGAAAGAGGGGGTAGGGTTATTTGGTCACAGACTGGATGCAAGTAACAAGCTAGAGGAATTGCCTCCAGACTATGGACTGAGAATAAGTGTGACACTGGAAGAGGTGAATTAGCAGTCAGGGAGCTTTACTCATTATTCAAATGAATATGGACAAACTTAAAGGTGGTGGTCACATGGGGACACTGTGTTTTCCCAGGCTGCATAAATATGCATAGAACACTGTCCAGTCACCTTCTCAGTACACCTTGAAATAAGCAGTGTAATTTAAAAGGCCTCGTGTTCAAACAAGGTAATGCTGAAGCTAAATCTGCAGTGACAAGTAATCTGGTGAGATGTGTGTTGCAGAATGTTAGTCAGAGCTATTCACAGGGCTAGAATGGCAACATGGTGCTCTTGATTTTCTTTTGAGATGCAACAAGTGTCAGCAGATCTACTGCTGTCACTTGACCAACCTTGCAGGAGAATAAAGGTAACAAGAAACCCTAGGCAGTAGGGAGGGAATTCCCACCTACAGGTTCCAACATACAGGCCAAAAGCTATTAAGCATTTTGTCTCTGAGCAACAAAAACTAAAAGATTAATCTCCTTGTGAGTGAATGTCACAGGGAATACATTGAAATACACAAAATGAAAACCGTAAACGAGAGAGGAATTACCCTTCCTAGACAGGAGATGATTCCACTGAAAAAAAATTAGGCAATTTTATGAGAATAGCCATGGGAAGAAGAATACATCTTGGCCAGACTAATTTCTTACCCAAATTTCAGAAGGGTACATTGACTACCACTAATCTGCCAGAGACAAATGGGCACTGTTTCTTACCAAAGCTGAAATTTTTGACTGTATGTTGCTGAGGTGCAATATGATTAAAAAAAAAAAAAAAAGCTTCAAATCACCTGAAAGCAGCTTAAAGGCCATCCTCGTCAGATATGTGTATGACTAGCTGGCATTTGAGCAAAGCCTCTTGAGGGCACAGCCCGAGCTTGTGGCAGCTCTGAGAGGGAGCTATTCACTGCCATCTAATGGTAAATTGGAGGAAGAGGAAAATTAGACTGTGGTCTTCACCGCGTCGGAACGTTTTGTTTATAATTACAGTTTGATGTAATTAAAGTGGGTCTTATTTTTGCCCCTTTGGTCATTAAAAAATGCACTCAATGACCCAGTTTGGGAGTTGCCAAGACGTCTCACAACTGGACTACAAATCTTAAAGATGAGGCTTTCATGGCCCTTCTTACTCTGTGGCACGGAGGGATCTGATGAGGAGGAGGGCCATGGGACACCGTAGTTCCTCTACAGTCCAGGGCTGAATGAACCCTGACGAAAACCTTGGTAAGGATCTGCTTTCATGACTGAGATATAATAGTGACATGGTGTATCTTCTAACCAGTACAACCACAGCCGTCACCCCTGTAGCTGGACTAGGAGATGAAGCAAGTGTGACAGAGGTGATGTTTCTGGTGTTGCACAACGATGAGATAAATTAGATGCATGACGCCTGTTCATGACATCAAGTTACATTTCCTCTGTGACGGGGACCTCTTCGAGTGCCACGCCATTAACCTTCTGCAAACTGTGAGACCTGCAGGAAAGGATACTGAATGGTGAATTAATTACTCTGGTTTCGTAAGATGCCACTATATCACCATATCTGAAGAATATAAAAGACAGAGTGACTTTCAATATGAAGATGCAATAAAGATGTATAATGCCAGACTAACCTAGAAAGGCACTTTACTAAGAGTAAGTTACCTTCACTCTTAGCAAAGTTAGAACATGACTTTAATCCTACATAAGACAAACCAAATTCTAAGAGCTCTGAAAAGAATGGGGTATATGGAAAGCTGGTATGTGTGTGTGTGTGTTGGGTTTTGGGTGTGAGTTTTTTCCCCCAAAAGAAGAAGTAGGATTTTTGCTCAGAGAATCCCTACTGTTCAGACATCCATTTTCTCTTTGGACTCACTGTGTGCCACTATTAATGCAAGAAAGTTACTCTTACCAACTTCTTCCCCTCCCCCCCCAATATGTATGCATATTTAAGACATATGGGGGGGAAAAGTGCTAAAAAGCTAACAGCTGTATTCCCAACTGAAATGGGTCAGAATCTCACAGATCTGGGTAAAGGTGTAACTTTCAAAATACGTAAAGACGTAAAGATGATTGCAGCTTCCTTCCCAGTGAGGCTTCTAAAGAGGGGAAATATCTTTTTCAAGGAATTGCTCCGTTAAGAAAGGTCATAAAAACCTTTCATTCAAACGTTTTATGACAAAGATTATACAGGTGTAAAATTAAGCAATCACTTACAAGGCCCATGCTAATTTCACAGCTGCTATGTAGCAGTAGCCCCACAATTGTATCACTTGCCATATTTGCTGATAATTCTCCAGGGGAGGATTGGTCTGTCAGGTGAGGCAATGGGCATTTTCAAGTATAATTTCAAGGCTGAGGAGCTCTTCCATCTGCCAACATTACCCTGAACCTTTTACACCCATTTACATCAGGGCAAGATGCTGCCAATCTGAAGGTGTTGCATTTTGTACCCTTTTTGTACAGATACAGATAATTCCCAAATGCTGAGCAGTCAGAGCATTCAGAAGCACCAAGAGAAGTGTGGTTGGTGCACAGTGGAGAGAAAGCTAGGAAAAGGCAGAAGGAAGGAGGGATGGACCTCTTCTAGTTTTTGAGAGCCAAAGAGAAGGGATTATGGATTACCACCAGCAGTGGAGATGTGGAGTTAAAGAGGCGTAACGTGAAGGAAAGTAGCAAAGATAAGGACAGGAAACCCAGGCCACAATGGGATTTGGATTAAATTGTCATCATGGCCAAGCCTTTTGAATTAATCTGTGGTCAGGAAACTTTAGCATCTGCTGGAGGCATTTCCCCCGTTTTCTGGTTTGGGTGTGCAGGCAGAGCCTGAAGGGCTGAAAACACAGGTTGGCCCTTGGCACTGATGCCCAGGTGGCTTGGGCTGAAAGAGGCAAAATACTTCAGCAAGTATTGCGAAGGGAAAATCAGAAGTCCGGAAAATCAAAACGGTATGAAAAGTATTAACATAATCCCTGCCGAGTGCTTTGACCGTGTGATTTGGAGATCCCAAAGGGCCGTGAAGGAGGTAAAGCCCTGCCCGGCGGGGCTCGCCGCCGGCGGGTGACACCCCCGGAGGCAAACCTCACCTCCCGCAAACCAGCGTACGCTGGAAAAGCACACACTGGAAAAAAATAACGACGGGGAAAATTATGACAACGGGAAACAGCTTCGACAAATCTCGGTGAAACGGGAGACCGGCGGCGGGGAGGTCCTCCCGGAGCTGAGTAGGGGGCGGCGGCCGGGTGCCCGCTGCAGCCCGCCGCCCTCCGCCGCTCCCAAGCCGGCGGGGACCGGGGGAGGAGAGGGGAGAGGCCACTCCGCTCCTCGCCGTCACCTTCCCGCCCCGGGGCGCGGAGCCCGCCCCGCTCCGGAGCCGGTCCGCCGGGCCCCGGCCCCGGCAGAGGGCGCCGAGCCCGGGCTGAGGCGGCTCCGCCTCCGGCCTTCGAGCGGCGGCGCGGGGACGGCGGCGACAGGCCCGGGCCCGAGGCGGCGGCAGGACCTAGGTAACCGCGCCTGGGCCGCGGCCCGGGCCTGGCCTGGCCGGGTCTCCCCTCTGTCAGGAGCGGGGAAGGGCGGGCCCCGCCGCGGCCCCAGGGTGGCGGGGCCGGGGGAGCTGGGCGGGCGGCGGGGCTGGGGGAGCGGCGGGCAGGCCTGCTGCCGCGGCCTCCGCTGGGGGCGGCGGACGGGGGAGCCGGGGCTCCTCCGCCCGCAGCCGGTTCGCCACCGGGGCCCTGAGGGCAGGGCGGGTCGGACACCGGCCCCGGGGCGGCTGCGAGCCCCGCTGCACGCCGCGACAGCGGGCGTTGTCCTGGCTGCCCGCTTCCCGGCGGGCTCCCAGCCTCGGCAGCGTGCCCACGGGTCTCCCCGCGGCGGGTGGGCGAATCTGAGCCCGCCTCAAGGTTTCCTGAGGAGGAGAGGCCGCCCTTCGGACTCGGGGCGCTCTGTTGGCCTCCCGGCGGGGGCTGTCCGGCCGCCGGGTGTACCCGCTGGCCCGCGGACAACTAAGTACGGTCGAGGGCTAAAAATAAGCAATAATAATTGTTTAAACATTCAAATAACTGTTCGAGGAATTTGCCCCCAAACTGAGGAGAGGTCTTACATGAGGATTGCACTGTCCTAAAATTAAACTATAGGTCATGTATTTTAAGTTCAAGTGTTTAAATAAAGGAAAAAAAAAAAAGGAAAAAAAACTCAAACCCAAAAACAAACCCCTTATTTAGATTTCAGCAGAGTTCACCTGGGTGCAGAGAAAACAAACTCCAGCCTCATGAAGTAAACACGTGTTTCTACATGTCTAAGGCCATAATAAAAGCCAGTGCTCCACCTAGCTAGGAAGGACTGTAAATCAATTTCTACGAGTATTGAAAGACATCTGGGGGATTTTGGGGGTGTTTCTACCTACTTGTCCCAGGTCAGAGATGGCTCCAGAAGGGAGCAGTACTGGGGAGCTCGCACACGAGACTCTTGTTGCTGGCGTCAGTCCTGCTGCAGTGCAAAGAGCACCGTTATTTCTCCTGAACTCCACCATGACACTATTCACCATTCCGAGAAACGGGGGAACGTTGTGCCACATTCTGCCATGCAGGAGTGTTGTGGTCTGAGCAGAGACTGAAGTTAAGCAGCTTTCGACTCTTCTGGGTTTACTTGCTTGCAGTATTGAGCAAGTTGCTTTTATTGAGAATAAGTCATGTTAAATGTAGGTCTCCCTATGCTTTTTATTGCATAGTTAACTTTGTTTCTGTGTCTTTCGTGAATTGTACATCAGATGTAGGGAGGAAGATGCCACAAATCTGTTTGGACAGTTAATATGAAACACCAGAAAAGGAATTATGAATGGAGTATTTCACTGGGGTTTTTCATGTTTGTTTTTCATCTGGTGTTTTAGGTCTTTGTAACGGTGGACAGTGTGTGAGAAAGGCAGATCATAAAGCTGGTATAGCCTTGTGCTTTTAGACAATGTGTTACTCTAGATAATCACCTTTTTGTAGTAACTATTATGCCCTACCTGGAGAAATCCTTCAAATAGTCAAAGCAGTTGCTCGTTTTTACATACAAATGTTTATTTTATTTTAGGGTATGCTATGACTGGCTTCAGACTCCCCGTCACTTCTTTTAGAAAACTAAATGCCTGGTTTGGACTGTGGGAGAAATTCCCCTCCAATAAACTGTATCTCTCTTGGAGGAGAAGCGTATTCTGTAGCTGTCAAGCAAACACAGTAAACTATAGAAGATGTTTCAGCTTTTCCCCGGTAAAACTCAGTGCACTAAGACTTTCTCCAGAGTATTTCTCAGTACTTTCTCTGCGGAACAAAAGTAACAAAAGCTCTAAAAGGAACAGACAAACCATACAAGAAGAGGAAGAAGAGGATGAAAAAGAAGAGGAAAGTAATTTGGAAGATGAATTCGAAAATGATTCTGACGTAGTAAAAGATTACAAGGATCTTGAAAAAGTAGTGCAGTCTCTTCGATACGATGTGATCATGAAAGCTGGTCTAGACGTTGCAAGAAAGTAAGTATGGAAGAAAAAACCTGCTGATGAGAAAGATATAATTTATCTAAAATTTTAGCTTTGATAAACTTTTGTTGCTGGAATAACTCAGGATTTGGGTTGTGGTTTTTTTTGGTGTAGCTGTTTTGACTGTCTAAAAATACATTTTGGATATATGGGTGTAGTGGTTTTTTTACCTTATCTCCCCTAAAATAGCCAGTTTTCTGCTTTTTGCTGTCTGCAGTATTTCCAAAATTGCTGAGGATGAATTTTCTAGCAATTACTATTTATTTAAAGTGAGAAAAACACAAAATACTATACTAAGTAATACAAAAAGATCTAATTTGAGATTGAGGGAGTAAAAGAATATGCCGCTTAATGGCTGTAGAAATAGGTGAGGGTAGGTATAAACCTAACAAACTAGGTCAACCAGGTAAATACTCTACAAATATATCGCAGTGTTTGATCTAATGCAGCCTACAGAAGCCTTATACTGCAGTGTTGTTAGAACAGAATATTATTATAACTTGATCACTTAAAAAATATTGAACTGGACACTGGGAAAGGGGACATTATTCCTTGGTATCCAGGAGACAGGTGTTTAGAAGCAGCTTTTAATTGCTTGCACCTGTGGCACAGAGTGACTATACTCTATTATTTCACTTAATATCCATGAAAGACTTTTTCTTTACTTCCAGTTCAAGTCTGTCCTGACCTGGAATAAAGGTATCCTTTATGCGCAAATTAGAGTTGTGGAAATGTGCCTTGCACATGAATGCTGTTCTTGTGTATCTGCAAAGAAACAATTGCATTTGGTCTGCTGCACACTGTAAATGCAATAAAACCTTGTTTTTCTTCAGTAAAGTAGAAGATGCATTCTACAATAATGAACTCAGGCTGAATGGAGAAAAACTATGGAAGAAAAGTAGAACTGTAAGACTTTTTAAAATTTAAATCTTTTAATACACTACAAGAAAATAACTAAGGCATGACCTCTTCTTCTCCCTCCTCTTACTTGGGTCAGAAGAGCTAACTACTAAATCGCTCTGCAAAGGTGAATGAATAGTACTGCTAACACCCCTTCCAGCTTTCTGTCCGTGACCAGCTCCCTGGGTAAGGCAACATTCCCTAAGGCAGGCAGGAGACTGGGGGTATTAGAGAGTAAAAATTAAGGCTGAAAGTCAGGAGAAGGCAGATGGTGGCAAGGACAGAACTTTGTAAGCTGCTGAAGGAAGTGCTGTTAGGTGTGAGATTGATGGAGTAGAAATGATTAAGTCATGGTGGAGCAGGCATATGATTAAAGAAAAAGAGAAAATGTGATGATAGAAAGGGATTGAAACTGGGGTAGCTCAGGACAGGTTACTGTACCTGTAACAGAGCACCCAGGAGCACAGTCAGGAGAAGAGCCAGAGGGGTTGCAGGCCATGCTCGTTCACAACAGAGCTCACCAGCATGGTGACAAACAGAATTCTACCCACCCTTTATGTGAGGGTGATCCAGGGTGGTGGTTACTGTCATCAAAAGGCAGTAAGATGAGAAATTTTAATTCCCGATCCCCTGAAGTTTTGGGACTTTTGGAAGGAGCACAAGCAGTTAACCAGCACTTTGTTCTTTAAAACGCTTTAAACTGTTTCAGAGGCAGGAGGGAGGACTTTGCATTTTGCTCTTTTCTTTATGTGTTGATAGGAAAAGATTGGCAGGAAACACCCTTCAGGGGAAAAAATATACTATGTTACACCTTTTTCACAGAGTTGGGTGTCAGTTGTGGAACGGGAAGGGTAAAGCTCTTGGCGGAGAAGGTCATGAGACATTTAATTGCTTATTGCCAGGGCTTTCCTAGAAGTTCATAGCTGGAGGATCTGTAACGGGTCTAGTATTGCCTGCCTTCCTCCTCTCCTGTCAGAAAATAATATTAAATGGAAAGAAAGGAACAAAAATAAAATTGTACATGGACTGCAGGGATTTGTTTTCCCCAGGGAATGTTTATAATTACTCATCTTCTCTTTCTGTTTCCAGGTGAAAGTTGGTGACACGCTGGATCTCATAGTAGGTGAAGATAAAGAAACAGGAACCGCTGTTGTTATGCGGGTAGTCTTAAAAAAAGTATCTGACAAAATTGAAAGTGAAAAGTACAAAGTAATTTTGAGGCGTTGGAAAAACTTAAAAGTGCCCAAACAGGATGTACTTAAGTAACAGGGGGTTGCATGTGGCAGCGTAAGATTTCTGCAAACCATTTTTGTTGTTAAATACGAATTTTGGTTAAACAAAATTACAGTACCCTTTTTTTAAGGGTTTGTGTCAGAAAGTTACCTCCCCCTGCTGTGTACATCAATATTCACGCAATAAGCCTGTCCCTTTTTGCTGTTAGTTTTGTTTCATGGTACTGTGGGATAAAAGATCGAGCCCTTACATTTCCAGGCAGTTTCCCTACAGATGTTATAAATAATGAACCAATAAATACTAATTTCATCACTGTTTAATTGCCGTCTAATTTTGTTAATCAGAAAGGTTACATTAAAGCTGACATCAGAACAAGCAGAACTGCTTTCTTAGTTTTAACTCTATAGGTTCATGAAATAGTTAGGGATAATAGGGATAAAGCCCCCAGTTATGTAAAATTGCTTCCTTTTTCATTATTGGTTTGATCTTGGTTAACAATACCAACTCTGTGCTTATATACACTGCTGCTAGGCCAAGAATGGAGAAGGATACCAATTGCAGCTGCATATTTCTAAGCAGGAAACTTCACGGTGACAGAGAATGAATCATGACAGTGATGCTGTGCTCTGATGGAGAAGGCAGATCAGAGAGGAGATGCGTGTAGTACTGCTGATTTTTACTGTTTAAGTAACCGTGCAGAGGACAACGAAACTTCAGTTTGTCACATAGTCGTTTCAGGGTGGCATTTAAGAGAATATTAAGTACTCAGGTGGTGTAAAGAGTGTAAAGATCTGAGCAAAGGTCAGACCATACTGTGATGAAAAGCTCATGTCTGTATTGCTACAGGAAAATACCATCACTTGGGCATCTCAGGAGTCACCACTCGCACTTGTAGTGTTGAACATATAATCATAGAATGCCCTGAGTTGGAAGGGACCCACAAGGCTCATCGAGCCCGACTCCTGGCCCTGCACAAGACAACCCCAAATTCACACCATGTCTCCGAGGGTGTTGGCCAAGTGCTTCTTGAATAGCGTCAGGCTTGGCGCTGTGACTGCCTCCCTGGGGAGCCTGTCCCAGTACTCCACCACCCTCTGGGTGAAGAACCTTTTCCTAATATCCTGCCTAAACCTCCCATGGCACATATTCCTGCCATTCCCTTGGTTCCTCAACACAAGCAGCTTGTTGGATGAACTGTCGTGCTGTCAGAATTTTTATTCTATGTATGTTTAGACAGCCACATGCAGGTATGTGTCTACAGGAAAGCTGGCCAGTAGGAGCAGGTGGCTACTGTTCATCCGGTCCACGGTCTGCTGCCTACCCATCTGGAGAGCCCAGAGGGAAGAAGGTAGCCCAGAATAGGCAGCAGGAGCATATTCAATATAACTTTTTCTTTGATTTTCCTGAAATCTAAATGGGCAGACAAGAAACTGTTGCTCACAAAACAAACCTAGTGCTCTGGTTAAGCATCAGACTATCAGGTACCCATAAAGGCTCTGGTAAAGTCATGACTGGATTTTCACTGCAGAAATGTCTCTGAGGTGAGAGGAAGCAATGGTGCTCACTGGGTTAGGAGCCCATGGGAACTGTTGGGCTCAGCTGCCAACAGCTACTCGATGACTGTTTGAGCAGGCTGTACCTGCTGCAGACCGTCGCCTCAGAAGTGGTGTCTGCTGAGTGTGGTATTTAAAATAATTTCTAGCTTGCTTCAGGCATAGCTACAAATCTGTGCTGCTTAGGGCATTTTTTTATGATTGTGTAGATGTTTAAAGGTGCAGGTAAATGTCTAGTTAATGGTTTAGAGGCATAGTGACCTTTTAAAATATTGGTTCTTAAGAAGACATGATCCTGGAAAGCTTTCCTAGGGGATTTGGGTGATCCTTACCCTGCAGAAGTGAAGGGATTCAGCATAGCAAGCACCCAGAGGAGCATGGCAGGCTGTACTTTCGCTGCAGGCATTGCTGTCTCCGCTCTGTTTGTTGGAGCTTGCACCAAGTACTATGGAAATAAAGTGATGAGATGCATCCTTTGTTCCCCAGTTCTGCTTACCATTGCTATTCTGAGTGGCTCCCTCAATCTCCAGGGATGCCGAGAGAAATGAGGAGAAAGATGTGTTACGAGTTATATGTCAGTGAGCTCCAGTTGTTGGGCAGCAACCCTTCGTTACCTGTCAAGTGCTTATCAGTATGTACAGTCATGCTGCCTGCGACCTCCAGCAATAGTAGCTTACACACCAGTGCTTACAGGGCCAGAGTAGGACCCCCACCTCAGGAATGCTTTGGGGCTTGGTGATAGACAATGTACAGACGTGAAGAAATGAACTTTCTGAAAGGGTTTGTTCTGCCTAAGTTAAAACCAAGAGCAACAAAAAAACCCAACACCTGCCTGGCATCCAGGATGGGCAGGGAAGTTGCATCCCTGAAAGCCGTTGGTGTAAGAAGGAGCGCAGGCAGGGTAATTTGTGGAGTTGCGCAGGATATGAATACAACATTAGGCCAAAACCTTAGGTTTGATCTTCTGGAAAAGCCTGTTGGGAAGTAAAGTAGACAAGAGCTTGCAATAAAGACCTGGCTCTCTCCTAATGATGACGGAGACAGAATTTCTACCAAGGCTAGTAGTGACGGACCAAGGGCCAATGGTTTTAAACTGAAAAAGGGTAGATTTAGATTGGACACAAGGAAGAAATTTTTTACAATGAGAGTGGTGAGGCACTGGAACAGGTTGCACAGAGGATGTGGATGCCCTATCCCTGGAAGTGTTCAAGGCCAGGTTAGATGGGGCTTTGACGAGCCTGGCCTAGTGGAAGGTATCCCTGCCCATGGCAGGGTGGTTGAAACTAGATGCTCTTTAAGGTTCCCTCCATCCCAAACTATTCTGAGTCTATGATTCTATGCATGCCACCAAAAAACAGGTCTTCACTCACAGACAAAGGTGGAAACAGGCTTTCATAGGTTTTAAGTGTTGATCCACTGGCGGTGGCAGCAAGGTAAAGGAAAAGAAAGGCAGACTCCCTAAGGAGTCTCGTGATGGGTGAGAGCAGCCTCTGTGGATTCAGGACCGAAATGGTTGGAGAGAGAACTGTACTCATTGGCTTCAGAAAAGAAAGCTTCAGTCACAGCCAGGGTGATGTAAGAGGAAAACTATGACAGCAGGAAGATTATTAGCTGTTCCACTTGGCTACATTGATCTGTCCTGGATAAGCTTCTCTATAGATCAGACCCTCTTACTGGGGCCTGGCATTGTTGAGCAGGTTGTGCTTGTTTCTGCAGCCTTGAAATATTTGGACAGAGAGCTAAAGAAAGGCAAGGCTTGGTTAATGACTGACACGAGCGGCAGGCAAGCAGAGCCAGCATGTGTTCTGGGAGGTGTTGGCACAGGCACATCACAGCCATGGCTTTTACTGGGCCTTCAGGGGGCTTTTAGACTAGGTAGGCTCACATAGGCTCTGTGTATGTAAAGCACATCATAAATGTGCAGCTTCCCTTCATCAGCTGTGAATTTAAGGTGATGGAGGCCATCCGATAACATGGTCAAGTGTCTGGTCAGATGGCATGGCGAAGTAGTAAGAAGTGGTCATACAGAAGTTTTAAAAATCCTCCCAAAACAGATAATCTGCCACCAGTCAACTACCACATCTCTGGTGCTACTGAGTACAGGGTGGTGGGAGACACACAAATGCTCTTCCTCCTGCTCAGAGTTCAGGGTATGGACAGAGAACTGGGTAAATGATCACTGCTTCTGCCCTTCTGTCATTGCTGTAATGAATTTCCTGCTCCAGGACATGGGCATCTGCCATTCTTAGTCTGCGTGGTGGAGGATATATATGAAGGGGCTTCCTTGGAGAGGAAGTGCTGAGAGATCCTAAAGAGAGGTTTGGGTGGCTTTGAGAAGTGACTGACAAGTTCAGTGGAGGCTGCCCAGGTGACTATGCTGTCCAGGCCACCTCTGCCTTAACCAGAGATGAATCCAACCTTGTGCTGGCTGTCAGGCACGGAGCCCAGAAAGGCCAGCATAGCTGCCCTCGCACAGAGGGATGACCTGATCCAGAAGGCTTTGTCTGGTCCTGTAAGAGGCAGGCACCGTCAGGTTGTGGGCACAGGCCCCAGCTGTCACTGGCACAGCACGCCACATTATCTGACAGCTTTGTGTGTTTCACCTGCTGCAGGAGCAATGTTACATGCTGCAGCATCTGCTGCATGTGGGCCAGGCTGCGTCACGGAGCAGGGCATGGGAGGATCCTGTGAAGGAACAGCAGGGAATTGGTCACGCAGGAGCTGGGCTCAGGTCTGGCAGAAGTCAGCCTGGTCAACTAAAGCAGGCACGTACCAACACTCCTGGATAAGTTCCGAGTTCTGCTGCCTACAGATCAACATAGAGAAAAAGGGCTTATACTTTGCCTCCTCTGGCCCCCCCAAAATAACAGGCAATTCTTTTTCCCATAGAACAGAAAGCACCAAAGTGTTTCTGGGTTTTATTTTGGGTTTGGGTTTTTTTGTGTGTGTGTTCACTAGGGTTGGTTTTCTTCTGTAATGTCGTGTCAGAACAGGACTGTCCACCTTCAGCACCTACCGAATTACACTGCTCAACAGCCTGTGCCAGCCAGTGGTCATGCTACGACGGCAGGCATGGGGAAAGGAATGCAGGAGGGGGATGTGGGGAAGCCATGCACCTCTGAGTACTGCTGAAGCTAAAAAATTCTTCAGTTTTCAGCACTTGAGTATTCATTTCACATATAGACAGGCACTTCAAGGAGGCCCCAGGTTTTTTTAATCCTTGGAGCAAGGAGAGATAGGGAGCAAGAGAGACACGGGGCAGCATCACGTGACATAAACTCCTAGGTTTTTATACAAGGGATCAAATCTCAAATGTAAGATGTGATCCTATTGAGCGACTTGTTCCTACTGCTGACAGGTACCTCGGGATTTTCTTTTCACAGGAAACATTGCTAACGCACCACCTTACGAACGAACCAAAGTGGCACGCTCCCGAAAGTGCAACAATTAAAGGAATGTTTTGCCTCCCAGAGAAGTGAGCACTAATGCACAACGCCACAAAATGCCTCTGGAAACAATGAGAAACAGTTGTTTTGCCATAATGAAATTCGTGAAGGAAACTGAGAATGATTACTTGACATTTGTTTGGGCAGGGAGATATTAATTAGCTCATCTTTCTCCAAACTTCAGCAATCGCAATTTATTTTGCTTCTATTAACACAAATTTTAGTGTGATTGGATACATGGTGATTTTGCCCATTCTTTGACTGGGACATCACGCTAAATTTTTAGAAAGAAGATAAGGAAAACCTAGTTAAAAAAAAACAAACAGGTTTGTTCTATTCTTTGGGGGGAGGGGGGAGCAAGGGGAGAAGTAGCAAAAGAACTTGTCGTATTCTCCAGAACAGCTCTTCCCTTCCTGTGAGAATCAAAGTTCTTCTTTCCAAATTGTAAATGAAAGAAAAATGCTCAGTGGGGGCCACAGCCCCATCATGGAACAGATCAGGAAATGGAGTAAGCGGGTGGTCTGCCCACGTCACAGGCTTTTATGGCCACTAACTAGAAAAAATGGCATCTAGAAAACGACATAAATGAAAAGGAATACGCTGGATAAAAATAATACAGTGTAGGGGCTAATCGCCAGCCAGTCAAACAAGGTATAAGGAAAATGTTGTGAATATGATGGAGTTCTGATTTCGTTAGGAGTCATCTGCTTCCGGCACTAAGACCGGCCAAGCCAGGGTAGCTCCTTCAGCCAGTTCTCTGCTGCAGGAGCGGTGACCTCTCAAAACAGGAGTTATATGAGCTGTGACAAAGATAATGATGAGTATTCTGTATTCTGTAAGAAATGTCTGTAAGAAATGAAAACTATCACTACCAGTGAGAAGTTTAGATGAATTACTTTTATAATGGAGGGGGTAAAATGAGGATTTTGAAAGCACTGTTCCTACTAGAAATTTATCTACCTTAATATTAACTAGGACAAAAATGTAGCTAGGAAAGCATGAAGATGAACAACTGGGGATTTCCTTCTTTTTTCTGTCTTTCTTACCAAAGACAATTTTAAGAGAGAATTAAGAGAGGGAACTAAACCATTGCTTCAGCTATTCATGTTAAACAACTTCAAGCACATTTAAAAGTATGTTTTCAGCATGTTCCTGAGAAAAAACCTGTAACTATGTTGGTGCCAACTGAGTTACAGTAACAGTGGAAAAAATCAGAAAGTCAAGCCGAGGAAGTGGAGAAGTTTTGGCAATGACAGTGATGGAGTTTGTTTGATTTACTCAGAAAAACAGGCATGAGCCTACCACACCGGTTCTCCCATAGGTTTTAAGTGCAATCAACTAAAATGTGCACTTTAAGTAAGAACACATGTCAATTTATGCCCTGTCCTCAGTACAGGCAAGCTTAAGACAGTGAATTTTCCAGATATTTAACATCCCTTTAAACAATGAAACAAAATCTGAATAAACTATGAATAAAGCCTGCATATTATTTTCTGTGCTTCTCGGGGCTGTAGAATTCATGTTAGCCCCTTCCAGCATGAAATCAGACCTGGTGTGCTGTTGTAGAGCATTGAGCACACGATTCTCTGTTTCTCACTGCTACAACATAATATAAATATCAAAAAATAATTGGAGAGAATGAAATGACAGATGTAAAAATATGTATCTAGACATAAATCCTATATATTTTGAAGATGATAAGACCAGTTACAAACATTCCCTGAACATGAAACACTTCGGAGGCTGTAATCCATTAGCATAACAAAGCATATGACTTCAAGTAAAGATTTTTCTCATTTGCAGATTTGTTGATTCTGTCAGCTGAATACAGTTAACGGGCAATAAACTGACGCATACTTGATCTCCCCTTTGATGTGCTGTTTTACATCTTTTACAGAGCTTCCAAGTAAGTTTTTAATTTGTAGAAATTGGGCAAGACACAAAAATATAGAGCTATGATATATTACACTGTTTCTTTTATAAAGCTATTAGAAGTGGGCTATTCAATGCTTATGCAAAGCTGATATATTGAAACTCTAAGAAGTGGACAGAGCTGCTTGACATTCACCTTAACACAGTTTACTGACCTGGTACATAGAAAGGAACATTCATCTACAGGAAGTCAGTGTGTGCATGGATATGTACGCTCCAAATACTTCAGTAGCTAGCTATCTTCCTATCATAGCCTCACTTGCAAAATGACACGTTTGTTCTTTTAAACAAAGAAAGTCTGAAAGACACAAAAATCTTTTTAAATGGCTGCAGCAAACCAGGGTATTTTCATTTATGTATTTTCTGACTAGCTAAGGTTATCTCAGATCTTAGTAACTGACCTCATAGGCAAAAAATTCCTGCCCGTACTCAAGCAATCACCAGACAACATTCCTCTTGTATGAAAATAATATACCTTTAATTTATTTACAAGACTGACCAACTGGATGAAGTGGCTGTACTTCAGATGCACTGCAAGAGCTTTCATTAGTGAACTATGTCACTATTCATATGTCTGTAATTTCTTGATATCAGTTATAAAACATACAATCAAATGATTCATGAAAGGGTTGTGAAGAATGAGATAAAAGGAATGTACACAGCAATTAGGCAGAAGAGAAAAAAACAATGAAAATCTTTTATACCCACTTTCAAAAATGTTATTTTAAAAGGTGAAAATGTTTTTTCACTACTTAGTAGATAATATGAATGGACTGATTTTTTTTTTTTTACTTAATGTCAACATCTACAGTAAAAGGCAGTATGTCTCAAATTTGCATGCTAGCTAGTAACATCTGTCAATTGTGGAAAAGTTTAATATATATTGAATTCTTCTGGGAGCTCTGACATCACTAAGTGGTGAAGCGTCTATGACATTAAGATAAGAAAATATAATTATATTTCTTACCTTCTGGCCAGTCATTTGCAACAACAAATTAAGCAGCTGTTAATAATTTCTGTGATTTTGTATCTCCCATAAAAGTGCATGTAAAAAATTTCACAGAGGTGCTAGGTAGCATACAATTACAAGAGAAAGTCTTTGCTTCTGATACATTCAATTTGTTAAATGTATGCACTAAAATGAAAGATAAGATGCAGACATTGTGGTATCAGTTCTTTATCTTTGGTAAAATGTTTTCATTTTATTATAGCCTTATTTGCTCTGATATCCATTTTGTGCATGGTCTGCTATTATTTAAACCAACAGGAAACATTTAAATGGATACAGTATCAGTGTATTATTTAGTACATTCATGACTTTCTTCATACATTCTTTGAGAATGTTGCTAGGGTATGGGGAAAATGAGCAAATGCTACAATCTATTATGATTTACTCCGGGTTTAACATAATACTTTTACTAGTTCTTGCCGTTGTGAAAAAAGTTTTGTTTTGCTTTTAGAAGAAAGGGATCAATATGACTCTAAGGACAATAAATTCTAAAAATCTGAAGTAAAAATATCAAGTATTTTGTACTTTCTTACAAAGGCTAAAATAGAAAATAATACTGGAGCTGACTTAAAATTTGATACTATGACCCATCTAGGTAAACAACAAAAAAGGACCACAGAGAACATCAACAACTGCTCCAAGGTGTTCCAGCGACAGTCAGTAAGCATCAACTGTCTTTACTGTCTTAAAAATCCAAGTCTGACTCTCTCTCACCATTTTTATCAGTATTAAAAGGAAAAAAAAAAAAAGAGGGAGACTCATTCTAAAGCAGCACTCTCCAGTGACAAGTCATACAGCAAATTCACATTGGGTTCTGGGTAGTCTTTGTTAGACTTAAACACATTAATGATGCAAACTTGACCGCATGAATCTAAGTTATACATACACAGTTATGCCTCCAAATAGCTACTAATTACACTAAATCAATTTGGCAAAGTGAGAGAATTCAATATCCCTACACCCGAAATATCCAGATAGTGCTGCATTCACGCAAAGAACAAGTTACATTACCACAGCTCATATGTGGGGACCCTGAAACACTGAATTCCATCACAAAACCAATCTTTGCACGTACTTTTTTATATATGCAATTCAGTATGAATACTGGAAACCTTTGGAATCATGATTTTGATAGAGAGTAAGGTCTAAAATTTTTCTAAGTTCTTTTTTCAGGTCTTGTTGTTGTTGTTGTTGTCTTTGTTATTTTACAAATAGGGTGGCAAGCAGACGATGGCAAGACGTTCCATGGGTATAGGCTTGGGTCTGTTCTGCTGGCTTTATTCAGACGAGCCATCCTCAAGTCACGCCAGCAGTGACACTGGACAAAACAAAAAAAGAACTCACAGGGGCAGGATCAAGCTTGCGGTGTCAATATTAAAAAAACATTCACATTGTGTCTATGCTCATGTCCCAATTTTTCAACAGTTAATGCCTGGTTATAGAAGTAAAACCTGGGTAACAGTCAAAAATGCAAGTGACACCGTTCTAACCCATTCATTGACACGGTATTATTATTTTCAGTATCTCAGTATCATCAAGAACAAAACAAATGTGAAGCTGCAATTACTGTAGAAGGAAAGTCTAATATTCCAATGATTTCCAATGAACATGGCACTTTTGAATTTAAATTAAGTTTAAATTTCAAACTCTGAATTAATCAACAAGGCTGATTATAAGGGAATAATGAAAAACTGCCCCTGAAGAGCACAATGATTTAAAAAAGAAAATTCCTTATTATTAGAAAGTGATAAAAAAGATGCAGAAATGGGGAGTGGAGTAATACAGTTTCAATACATGTATTTGCACCAGCGAAAATCATGCTCTTAGCAAGTCACCGATAGCTCTGTCACCAATGACTTACGGTCTTTACCCATGTACAAATGTAGTAAGCCACTTCCCACTGCTGCGGTGCCCACAGAGATGCAACACACACATTAGAATGCAACACACTTAGTGCCTGACTGTCCTAGATGCTGAGCACCCTCAGCTCCCGACAGGCCCCTCAGTCTAAACCAAAGCATAATCCTGACAATAATTTAGTGGTCAAAGTCTTAGGAATTTAAAGAGCCTGTCACTTTTTTGCTTTCTTTGCTTTTTTCAGTATATCACACTTTTTTCTGTTAGGACGCCGGCATCTTTCATCAATGCTCGGTATACATTCATAATGCCATACTTCTTCCATTTTCTCCACAGGGTAAACCGCCTCCACGTAATGACGGATCAGTCTCAGTCTGATAGGATCGAGCTGTTTTTTGTTACAAGCACCTGAATGGTTGTATTGCAGTCTGAGATTCTCCGGAGTAAAGAGTTCGGGAAAGAGTCTTACGAGAAGCCTGGCAGCAAAGTTGCCGACCGACAGGCTCTGCTGCACTATCTCTCTTACCTCCTTATCAGACAGCAAATACAGAGAAGGCACGGGGAAGTCTGGATTAGGAACAACGAGTTCATCGAGTGGTATCTTGCAAAAATCCTTGCTGCTTCTTTCCGGTGGCAGTGGCGGCCCTTCGAATTCTTCTCGAAACCTCTCGGGGTTTATTGCATAGCTGAGAAATTCCCTCCTGTCAGGCCCTGGCACGTGGATTTTCCGTTGCTGTTGGTATGTGCGCCTTTGCTCCGTGTCTCTTCGTCGACACCTCTCGTCAAGCTTCCCAACAAACTCCAATGTCCACACTCTGTCATTCTTTGCTCTGGGGTACAGTATCTGCACATAATGTCGAATTAATTTAATTCTAGTGGGGTCGAGCTGTTTCTTTCCTAAGGATCCACTACAGTTGTATTGCTTCCGTAAGTTTTCATGAGTAAACAGTTCAGGAAATAAGAGAACAAGCAATCGAGAGGCAAAGTTGCCTATGGAAAGACTGCTTTCATATATACTTTTAATCTGTTCTTTGTTCAACAGGTAATCTGGGACAGGGACATCAAAATCGGGAGGGGGAAAGTCAAGCTTGTCAAAGTCTATGGGTACAAGCCAAATTTTTTTTGAGCGTCTGCCAGGTTTTTCATATTCAAAACTGTCTTCCACTTTTATGATTGATACATCGTCTGGCAAACCAGAAGAATCGTAACAGTCATCTCTCATCTGATCACATTCACTTCCATCCATATACGTATTTTCAAGCTCATCATTCAGTCGCTGGACACATTGCTGCAACCAGGCTTCTTCTTCCTGCACATCTGGAAAGTAAATTTCAGTGTACCTACGGATTATCTGAAGCCGATGAGGATCCAGCAGTTGTTTTCCAGAGTCTCCAAAGCAGCTGTACCTTTCAGCTAATTTTCTGTGGTCAAAGAGTTCCGGAAACAATCTGTGTAACAAAAAAACAGAAAATTCCCCTGGAGAAGAAGCTTCATCTAAAAATTCATTGAGATCCTGAGCGTCCAACATGTAATCTGAGGCAATAGTATTACTCCTGTCCAAGGACAAAGCTTCCTCTTGCTCTTTATCCTCCATAAAATGAGAGGATTCGACCTGCTCAGTCTCATAAAAACTGGACGATTGACCATTCTGCTGACTGTTTTCCATTTCCCTTTGAGCCCAAAATCTATTGAAAAAATCATTGACTTGAGGCAAACACTCCACCTGCCACACAGCTGTATTCTTCACAGAAGGATAACAAACTTCCACATAGTTACGGATAAGCTGCAGATGGAGAGATTCAAGTTTCCTTTTGTTGAGAAAGCCGCATGCACTGCAGCTTCTGCTGAACTCATCGTCGCTGAAGAGCTCCGGGAAGAGCTGCACTAGCAATCGGCAAGCTAGGTCTCCTCCTGACGTGCTTTGATCCATGATTTGTTTGAGCTCCGCAGAAGTCAACTGGTACTCCGGGGGAGGCTTGAAGTCTGCAACGGACTCTGCTGGACTGACTTGCTTTTTAATTCTGCTAACCTCCAGAGACAACAGGTCAACTTTACTGTGAAGCTGAGTCATATTGGTATTGAGGGTGTTAAGCGTGTAAAACATTTTCTGTATCAAAGAATATATGTTTGGGTCAGAATCTGCGGCGGCTGCTGTTACGGCAATGGCTGCAGCCGAGTCCCTTTTGCGTTGGTCGTTCAAAGTCCGAAGATGCGAGGGACTGCTGGGGTTGATTTTTTCAAACAACTCATAAGAAGCAAACTGCTCTGCTCCTGGCGGGTTCTTCTTCTCCGTGATTTTGTGTGAGATGCCATAGAGAGGTTTTTTATAAGATGGAGTGGTTATGTCATTGAAGGATTCTTCTTCACAGAGCCACGTTACGTTAGGGTTCTTGTTCTTGTTTGGCTGCTCTGTATTTACCTGAGTGGGTGAGCCAGTATCTCTGTTCTTCATGTTTGAAAGGGGGCCCTTTGAATGAACAAATACTGTATTAGTAAGCCTGAAAAATATTAGCTATAAATATATGCCCTTTAAGCAGGCAACGTTACATAAATAGGCAAAGTCATATTTTATCCAGAGGACTTAGCTGTCTTAAGCACATAAAAATTAATAAAGTTACTAGGAAAAATAAAAGTACAAGAAATTATTATTTTGGGGTTTTTTTTTTTGTTGTTTTGGCTCACGGTTTTCTCCATGGAATAGAAATGCAATAATAATCCTAGTACTCTCTACCCACAGAGCTCTAAATACTCTCCCAAATTAAGTATCATTATGCTTCACCTTGCATATGAGGATCTTGGGCTGTAGAGAATTTGGGTGGCAACAAGTCAGCAACAGAGCCAAGAATAGAATCTAGATTTTCTGACTCCTAGTCCTATGACCTTGCCACTGCCTCCAACAACTGCATTTAACGTTCCAGCACTCTAGGTTAGCATTTGAAAATACCACAAAGGCTATAAGACACCAAAATTATGCTTATTCTTTCTGATGTGAAAGGTTTATATAGCGGTTTGTTTTCTTTATAATGATATACAACTCCTAAACAAGTTCTAAGAATGACTGTAATTTTTAAAAAGTATTCTATTTAAATAGTAAAAACTTAAAAACAAAGTGAAAAGTACCTTGATAATGTCTTTTTAAAAAGGGAAGCCTAAGATTTCTTTATTTCCAAAAGGCAGGGAAGTTTAGACTCGTGGGTTTCTATTTTCCTAAATTATTTATATAAAAAACAGTAATTAGCTCTTAAGGAAATAATGTTCTCAACAATTTTTAACTCTTCCTCATTACTTGAAATTGGAAGCAAGCATTTTCATCAACTCACAGCAAATATGCACGTCTTGAGTGGGTTGGATAGATGGATAGGGATGCAAAGACATGGTATTGCAAATAATTCTTAGGAAGTTAAGTAGATACAACAAAATCAAAATCCAACATACAGATTTCAAACAGGAGAAAACACTCACAGATTTTAGAGAAGACTGTACTGAAACATTTTGCTTGGCTTGTTCCACAGAACATTAATTAGATGAAAACCACAGAATTTGCATCCAAGTATTAAAACAAATGGAACACAGACTTGAGGTCTGAGCTGAGAGCCACAAGCAATGTGAAATTCTAGTGAAGACCCTATTGTGTCCTACAGTGAGGAACTTGAATTAAGGTTCCTTTCTGAAAAAACAGAACTGTAATACTTGCGAAATTAATCTAGTCCCTATGTGTACTCACACTTGGCATCTGCTTACTGCAGTGACAAATTGAATCTAATTACTTTTTAATTTCTAATGCAATGTATACTCAAAAGAAGCTCAGAAAGAACAAGCTGGTTTCCACTCCAAGTCTAGAAACCAGCAGAATCAATTAAATTGAACTTGTGTTTCCAAGTTCTGCTATCATTCACATCACAGGAGTTTTTCATGTTTTCACATCCCAAGCTGCGTGGATGGTCAGATGATAAATGCAAGCATAACGCAAAGGCAATATATTTGACAGTGCACAGAATCCCTAGCCATGGTGGTACCTACGACATCTGGCTTCCAGGTCCCATTGAGAAGACTGTCCCTCCAGTCCCACTCATATTAAGCACCTTTATGACAAGGACAGCGAGGAACTAGAGTCCTGTAACACCACCAGCTATTAAAGGGTGACTTTTTACCCCAGCAAGTGGTAGGATATACCCTGATTATATCAGCTCTTTGTGACTTGTAAAATACCAGACCCAAAAGAAACCGAATTGTGAGCAGACCAAGATCCACATTGCTCCCACCTAACTGTAGGCTCCTGTGCTGGGGCTGAAGTCGTCATACCCCACCTACACACATCAGTGGAGAAACAGAGGTATTTCCAGGTGGTAACAGAGCTCTCCCAAATAGACACCACCTGAAAGCAGGTCACAAAAATCTCCACTGACAATAAACATAGTTCTGCTCCCCAGTCAGACACCCAGACTGAATTACAAATTTCTTTTACTGTTTTAGATCAAAAGAACAAAACAAAACTGCAATTCTGGTGAATACATTTCTTACACGTATAGTGAGACCTGCTACCTAAGCAGCTAGCTCTTCCATTAACACTCCTGTTTGCAGAGAATATTCCAAATACTCCTTCACATACAAAGTATGATTCATTCAATTCCTTCTCTACTAACTAGCTTGCTGAACTTTTTCCGTAATTAATTATATAATAAAACTTGCCAATATCAGGGTAACTTCTACTAACGCACACCTCACACACAGAGCCAGGGCAAAGCAATATAAGAACATGCATTAAAACAGCACAAACTCATTTTCTGAAGTATCCTATTGCACTTTGACAGTGAGCATTGTGAAAGTTTGCATTCTCAGTTCTGGACACGGTGCTCTGGAGGAGAAGAAGTGTTCAGGCAAAGAACCACAGCGGATCTCTGCTGTGACGGCAGCAGAACTTCTGCCCTTTCACTAATGCAGCTGGATTGGATCTGTGTGTTCGTATCTGGTTGTGGGATGGATTTGGTTATCTGCATTTCAGAAACACATACTCAGTGTTCGACTAACAGATGACAACACATTTGGGCCTATATTTAAGGATTTTCTATTTCAGATGCATTCTCGTTTTCTTTCCTTTTGCTTTTAATTATCTTGTCTTTATACACTTTCCATCTGGGAACAGCACTACCCAGAGCATAAATGCATGGATATGCATAAATGGCATTTGTAAATTCTCCAATTAAACTCGTATTTAATATTTTTAATTAGTTTTCTGTAACACTGGTCTTTAAACATCAATGTATTTCAGGTAATGCTACACCCATTTAAGATGATCAGTTTTAATGGGCCATCAAAAAATAAGCAAAGATACTGTTCTATGCGACTCAATGTACATAAGATAGTGCTGCTTTTTATACTACATTTGCACAGCAAGTTTTTATATCATATACATTCTTTGAACATTTGCAAAATGCAATATTTCAGTAAACATCGACCAATATAAGTAACTGTGAAATAGCCTCTCACATTAACCCTTGGGGTCCTAAGCCAAGTTTAAAAAGTTGTTTAGACATTGCTCTGTTCAGTCCTAAAGTCCAGCTAATTAATAACCTTTATTATGCTTAATAAACAAAGTCTAAATATCTATTAGAATACAGAGCATAATATCTTAGCGTATGAGTAAAGAACAATAAATATATGAGCAAGAAACATATAAAAAGATTCTATCAAAAATAAGAACTTGGAAATGTCTTGCACACAATTTTTTTGAACTTACCATCTACACTTTTTTTTTAAAAGAAAATTAAGGAAAAATGAATTTCTGGTTCTGAAGTGACAATCATAATTTTAAAAAAGCTAAATGTCTTCAGATAGTCATTTAGTAATATAATCACCAGCCCAACAGTACAGTTATGTAACATATAAGGTACAGCTCTGCTTATATCATACATAGATGCCTATGTGATGTGTAGTAAAGATACTCTAAAAGCACAGTATTCTTGAAAATAAATAACATTTTGTCACTTTAACTTAATAACTTTAAGCAGAAATAGTTAATGAAGTCATCAACTAAGACAAAATATTGGTACTAGAAAAGTAATTAATTTTAACAATGTTGTTAGGATTGAGGACTATTTCTGGTTGGTTATTTAACTAAACATGCTGATTCATTGGGGTCAGTCAAGAATGAATTTTCACCATTACTGGGTCACTTTCTGATATTATAAGTCCAAAGTTATAATTAATTTCAAATGATATTTAAAAATTTATTGAAGGCAAACAGCAAACAGTAAAATCCAAAGCAAGCAGAGTTCAGAGACCATAATGAAGCTCTTTTAAAAATCTGAATGTAAGTAAAAGATTTGTGAAAAGAAGAAGAGAAAGGAAAAGAAACTGTGTAATAAGATTAAAACCTACCTGCCACAGGCATTCAGGGGAAAAAACAACCCCAAGAAGTCAGAGAGATGACAGTCAAGAAAAAGAAATATGAAGAAGGAAAGGAGAAATGAAATGCACAAATACAACACGGAATAACTAGCTAGGTAGCAGAACAGCAGAAAAGGATATGTGCATTAGAGTAGGTCATAAACTAAATATAACCCAGGGCCTGAAGTTATTCAAAAGAGGATGAATTTGAATCTAGGTTATTTTAATAAAGTGCTGAGTGTGAAAAACAGGAGGTCATTATACTGCTCTAGAAGGTGTTAGAAGAGATGTGGCTATCCAACACAGGACACTACCCTTTCAGAAATCTCAAAAAGAACCACAAAAATGTAAGGTGACTCCTGAAGAAAATCTGAAAAACAGAATTTTAGTCTTGGAAAGGAAGGGCTGAGGGTGGACAACATAACACCAATTTTCCCACATGCAAAAGACTTTTCTAGGAACAGATGATCACTGCTCTCCCTACTGAAAAGAACAAGGACAAAAAGAAACTTGCTCAGTTTCACCAAAGATTTATGAAAATCTCCAATTGCTAAAGATGTGAAACACTAGAACATGATAATGGAAGAGACTGGGCATCTCCTTCACCAGCTGGACAAACATCTGTATTGTCACCAGTGGGATGCTACACCAGAAGCTGTAATACATTCTGCCCTTGATATGCTGAAGTCTTCTGCATCCTCACATTTTTATCTTTCAAATAATACACAAATGTATATTTGTCTCACTGACATCAAAATCTATGTCACAGAAGGAAGAATTACAGCCCTGATTCTACCAGTGAGGATCCAGCTGAAGGACTGTGTGACATGAAAGGGACTGTAATCAGAGTCATGCTCAGTTAATCCAAATCACTACCTGCTCCTATGTTCTCTGACAAACAACAAAAATATACTTCACATGAATGAATGAACCTATAACTGTATTTCACAGATACGATCACTCCCACGTTATTTAAAGAAATACCCAGACAAGGTAACATGTGCAAACTGGGTTAGGATTAGCCATACTTGCCTCAAACTCATTACTGATGCAAATCTAGTTAAATGACTTGCATTTTGCTTATAGCAGCAATGAATTTAGCCTATGAAATATGAACAGAAAAATCACACAGTCATGTATAGAGAAGTCACCTCTTGTGTAAAGCGTCTTTTCTTCACACTGGCTAAGACATCTTGCTGGCTCCCTGAACCATCACAACCAAGTGAGGTCTGTTTCCGTTTGTTGGAATCCTGTAGGCAAGTAACTGCGCCATCCAGTGAGTGTTTCTCAGCAGATCTGGATGTTACTGAGCAGTCTAGAGCTTCAGCTTCGTCTTCTGTTTCTACTTTCACAACATTTTTTTTAGGAATTTTTACTGGAAAAAGAGAAGGTTTAGAAAGATAAAGCACTCTCTCCAGAAAACCATTATTTAATATACTCTTTTGTGGTTTGTTTCTTTTTATGAAAATGTGTTTTGAAGAACATAATTATTTTTTATGACTTGTACAATAAGTGTATGCTGAGGCCACCCCAAAGCCAAGTTTTTATTGTGCTAGGAGCCATTCCATCATCCAGTAAATGACAGTTTCTTCCCCAAAGAAGATTCTGAAGTATAAACAAAGTTACAGTAGGAAGATTTTTTGGAGGGGGAGGAAGGATGTAGAGCAGAAAATATGAGTAACAAAGACAATGGTGCACTTCAGATAGCTTTTTAAAAAAACATTAATTTGTCTTGATCCAAGTGTATTCTTTATCAGGTTACAAAGGCTTTAATTCAACAAGTATTTTTGCCTGATCATAAATTACACAAAGTATAATGTTTTACCTTCATCATCATCAGTGATTTCAGCTGAATTCATCTTCTATCTCACTAAAGAACAAAACAAAACGAAAAATATCAACATCTTCCAGAATCAGGAAATACCTATATCTGTTTTTATAATTACTTGTAATCTAGAGCCATTGGGCATTAACAGCTCACAGATAATTTCCAGTCTGTACATTTGTAATAACTAGCTATTTTCAGTCAATTTCATGGCCATCTATAGAGCTGTCAACATGCATGCTCTACTGCAGACAACACACGACAGCTAGGAAAGTATTTAAAACTATATGTCTTTTTCTGGTATGGAGAAAAGTAGAAGTCATTTTAACCTTCTCTGTAAAGTATCTGGGCAGTATATAAATGGAAGTTAACTGTATTAAACTCTCCGTCCCGCACCAAGTCACTACTTCTTATTGCAGTCAAATGTTTTTATATTGTCACTGTGGGTGACCCAAAGTCATCACAGAAGGAAAACTCATCATAAACTCTAATATACATGCTGGAGTAAGTTGTCATTTAAAAATCTTTGATCTTTTGGTATGGATTGCATCAATTCAAGCAGAGTAATCTACAGATCTACAGTAACTCCTCCTTTTTTCTAACAGTCAGTCTCTAAATAATGTGAATTATTTAGAGACTAAGTCACCCACACCAACTTTTAAACCACCTGATAAGAACTGGTGAGGGTTAATACCCAGTCTTACTAACTCAACAGTACTTATGAACTTAGACACAGCCACTACAGCTCTTTATGAAAGATCGTAAGACTGTGCACTTCATACAGCACTATCAAAAAGCTACGCTGGACCTTAAGAAAATCACATAGTACTAAATATTCATATTTTGCTCTGATACCCCAGATGCATTGATATTCAGTGCCTAGATCTTTCTCACACTTTCCCACGCTGCACTAGGCTTAGCTCTGAGGGATGAGTTATAAAACCAACGTGTGCCAGTGCTCAAGAAGTGTGACACAAAGTCTTTTTGTGAGGGCCTAAGGTGGCAGTAAGCAAATCAGCTGATACCACTACAGAATATACTGTAATCAAAATCAAAATGGCTTTTCAGATAATCCTAGACTGCTCCATGAGAGCAAAACACTAAAAGATGGTAAATAGAGAGCCAGAAGGGAACACTATAAAGGTGGTAGTGGGCAGAACACCACAAAATATTTAGGAGGGGATACAGGGAATTATATTTTCCTTCTAACTCCTGCTGTTACTGCTATTCAAATAGGAAGAATGCTTTAGGAGAATTCCTCTGAGAGAATACAAGCAAGCTGGAAGGAGAAGATAAATGAGGATGTGAATAGCCACTTTCTAAAACTGGAAAAAAGTGAAAAGTAATGCAAAGCACATACTCTGGTTAACAGTTGACTTTCTAAAGGAGGCAACATCAGGAAGACCAAAGCTATCCCAAATTCAGGTCAAATAACATTACGTCAAAACATTGTTTCACAAATTTGAAACACAGTGTTATTACTTATTTTTGATTTTTTTTTTCTAGTTTATTTGAAAACTGCCAGAATACAATTAAAAGTGAATAGTCAAAACCAGCATCAGAATCAACGAGGCCTAGAAAGACTGGGTTTCATATTTGAACTCTCTGGTGCCAAAGCACGAGCCCCAACCTTTTCCTTTTTGGGAGCCCTAGTAATACCTCCCTCCTTATCTGGTTTCCTGTCATCTTTGTGGGATTTGTAAGAACTTAGTTATTATGAGAAAATGAAGCACGTATAACAGCTTCTGTCAAGAGACAGGATTGAACTGCCCCTCTGGTTTCCTGCCTCACAGCCCCAGCTGCTCCCTCAGTCAAGCACAGGTGCCCACCTTAACCTTCAGTGAGCTCTTCTAGCTTGATAAACTGACATAAAACAATTCACTTCTTTCTTTGCTTTCTTTCCTTCTAATTCAGAGAGTAAGGCAAGGTAAGAAAGGTACGGCAAGTAATTGGGCCCAGCTCAGGAATATGCACTAGGTCTCGGACAGAAAGGAGGAATTACAGTCTCTCTCCCTCGTACCAGCAAGCCACTGGCTTGGTTCAAACATTTCATTAAACTTCGTCATCTGTTTACACCATCGTCTCGCTTCAAATTTGGGTGGCAATGGACTCACGAGCAAGTAGTGAGCAGCCAAAGAGGTATCAGCAGAGCAATTGTATCATCGCTTCCATAGGAAATTAGGGCCTATGGGAAGGGGGGGGAAGTCTGTGTGCGTGCATCAGCATGTCCACGCACGTATGCCTATATAAGGTTAGCAATAATTTTGTTGATTGTTTGAAGTCCACTAAAGATAAAACATTTCAGATTCTTTAAAATACTGTTTGCAGTGAATAAGTATTTACGAATAGTAATTATTGCCTCCATAGAAGAGACAGCAGTGTCAAAACTGCTTTGAGGTAGCATTCTGGCCCAGACTGTGAGAATGAACAAAGATGGCATAAAAAAGACCTAAAAGAATTTGGGACAAGATAGTGCAAAAAGCAATCGAGTAAGAAATCCACCCAGGAAAGCAAACACCTGACAGTTGTCATCTTGAGTATACATACTTTATTCTTACCTCATATGTCTTTTTCAAAACAGAAGATAAATATATTTATCATCGTTAGCCTGAAACTGACCCAATGCTATTAACAGGACAGCAGTTAGTTCTAGGAAGGAGTAAACACCCTGTGCTGAAGTTGGGAGCCCAGGTCTGCAGCCGTGACTGGCAGAGCAACCGGCCGTGCCGTGGCAGCTTTATCTTGCTGGGTTACAGAGAGATGCTGCAGTACATCTTATTTTCTGGAAAAAAGATCTGGAAGGAGGATTCCAAAACATACCAAACACCTACAGCAGCAGCTATGTCAACAGCCAGATCTTGATCCTAATGAAGTTGATTGGAGATATAGCCTAAGCACCTGTACACCTGAATTTTAGCTGTAACTTCTTATATTTCTACCTGAACTGACCAAAAAAATAACACTTTACAAAACATGAACATAAACCGTAAACTTCAAGTGTTAGGATTTTGCTTGTAAATACTTTGATTTGTGAACTAAGTTATTTTAGAAGCATTTTCTCTGGGTTCTTTGGTTTCTATCTTGTGTATAAATTTACATTCCAAAGAATGTGTGAACAGTTCAGAAACACCTAACAAAACAAGCTTACAACACGTAAATGAACACATTGTTTCTTTATCCTTATGCTAAAACATGGGTAAAACTTAGAAAGAATAACTCTTATAACCCTGATTATAGATCATACCCTCTGAACACTAAAAATGAAGCGAATAGCTAGTACTCTCACTTTTTATTCAAAATAGACTCTGCCTTTGATTAATGGCAATCTGCTTCTGGTACAGTCATTAGCTAAACCTATCTAATGTAGGATAAACAGTGAGATGTGCAGCACTTGGACAAATTCAACAATCAAGGAAGAAGAGGTAAACGGACTCTATCCTCAGAACGCAAACAATAAATCATCAGATTTTACTGCCTACATGTCATCTATTGAGAACAGTCTTCCTGAAAACAGAATGCAGTCTGTAACTTCTATGTAATCAATATCTCAAAAATAAATACCTTGCTGACATATCAGCACGTACTCACCTTCCCATCTAAAATGCCTTGATAGCTACTAGTGCTGGTACTGTACAGATACCTGTGCTGAGCCGCTGCTAGGTGTCACGCAACGGAGCCCGTGTGATGCCAGCACTCACCTGGGAAGAGAGAAACATTCCTTTGGGCTCAGCCCTCCAGACTCATCCACATATCCTGACACTTTTGAAACAGTTAAAAAAGATGAAGCAAAAAGGACGGTTTTCTTAAGGTGGTTAAAGATTTGTTCTGCTAAGAGAAGTGAATAAAAATACCTAGATTTGCAATCACGTAGACGAGGATATTATCCTTTTTAAACGAATGTATGACGAACCCATTTGCAGAGAACTGATGTGATACACAGCATTGTGTCCTCCTGTTCCAAGTTAAGCCACTTCTAATAAATTGAAGATGCATTACGGTCTAACTCTAGACACCAATGGCACAATGCTTAAAGAGGTATTTGGGAACCAGGAAACCCGCTTTGTTTTTTGGTTTTTTTTACTTTCCTACTCTTGATTTTAGAGCAGAGACAAGAATTCAGGTCCCCAAATCCTAGAAGAGCAATCTCATCAGCGGGTTATGGTACACTGGAGGGCAAGTGGGAAGAAGAGGAGTGGGCCAGAGCACGAGGGGGTGGGGAAAGAAGGGGGTTCCCCGCACACCTTGGCTGCCAGTATTGGCCAAATCCTCTTCCCTCAGGTCCCACTCTCCCTTCTTCTCATCAGATGAGACAAGGAATGAGACAGCCCAATGGAGGGACTTAACACTCCCTACTTCCATTTGTATCACTTAGACACACGCCTCTATTCAAAAGACTTACCAGGTTATGACAGTTAACTGTATTATCGTACCATTTTGGTAACAACATTCAACACTGAAATGGTATTACCCGTGGTTAATGGGGAAGTTCAATGCCTAGCGCAATGCTGTGAGTTCCAAAGCATGGAAGAATACCTTGAAAACGAGGTTTTGGAACTCTCTGTGCATTTGGTGCTGACTACCACCCTGATGCTGCTTTTGCAAGTAGAGCAAAAAATGTGATCCACTTATCAAAAACATGCCTAGCCGAAATACGCACTGAAGCCTTAAGGATTCAAAGCACTTAAGCACAAAAGATTTTATAAGTAGGGGAGCAAATTGCAAATAATACTCTAAACATACTTCAGTCTCACATCATCTAGTATAATGCATAATGCTACTTAAAAGTAGCATAAAAATGTACCTAATTATTGATATATAAACCAGAATTGAATCATAAGCCTACGCTAAATCATCCCATGATGTGCATTCTGCTCCTTCTATTTACCACCCATCAATTACTTATGTGTTGGCCTTGGAGGATGCTTTCCCTACCTGTCTTAATGATTATGTAAACTGTAAAAGCCCAATGCAAAGAGAAAAGATCTTGCTGGTAATGTGAGATCAAGGCAGTTCTCTGCCTTTGCAATCATTCTTGAAGAAAACCTGATGGATCACTTTCAAGTTCTGACTTAAAAAAGCAAAGTCCACCAGAAAAAAAAATACTGTTGTTCTGCTGTTCATAACTAAGAAAATAACTCTTTACTCTTCAAACTCCCATATCTCATGTAGTAAGTTCTGACAACTGAAAAAAAAATTCGTGTGAAAACCATGTAGAGAAGTATAAAAGTGCACACGTGCTCCATGTGGAAAGCAATTCTGATTTCATAAGACTTGTTGATTATAACTACAAATGTAAATGAATCATTATCTTAACTGATATACTCTAATAGAATAAGAATGCCTGGTACCAGTTTTACAGAAGTCTGCTATTTATAATTTAAATGCTTGCATAACACTGTACTGTTCACTTCGTTAATGCATGGTAAATGTGCAGATGCTGCTTCTTGAATGCACACCATCCCACTAAATATTTTAGCATCTTCACGTAGATTGGAAGGAATGTCTCTAACTCTTCATTATGGATTATAAAAATGTTATTAAAAGTATAGGGGTTTAGACACTGTGCACTATGAGATGTTTATTCCTTTTAAAGCCTCATGGTGGTACACTGCTTCATACATAAAACTCAGAGGCTTCAATGGAAAGCATTCTACCCGAGTGTCATTTGCTTCTGAAGAGGTGGATTGTTCTTTACATTTTGGTCAAAAGTTAGGATACACGTGTTTGCTAGTAACATTAAATACGGGTTTAATAGCATATGTGGAATAAGCTGTCCTTGCTTTCAGCATGCAGCAAAAGATACAGCACTCCTCTTAATGCACAGGTAACCTAGTAAAGTGAAATAAACTATGGGAATACCAGAAAAGCTGATATTCTAATCAGGTAACATGGACTAAAATTTACAAGGTCTGTACACTGAACTGCTGTTTAATGGCCAAAAGTAGCACCTCCTCTTACACATGCCTTCCTGTAACAGGACTTTATCACAAAACTGCAATGGTACTATGCTACGTGATTAGAGTGTGGTTTACCCAGAGCCGACCAAAACTACTGTATACATATTCATCCTCCACAGGGGACAATGACTGATCAGTCCAGTAGTCAGACACTCACTGGGCAGTCAAGTGTCTGAAGTCCTGCCCCTGGGTCTCTGTATTTCATATGAAACACGCACTGGATAAAACACAGAGGGCAGCCGACGCTTCCCAAGGGAAGCCCACAGCCATGAAAGCCACTGTGGGTGGGTGGAAGTAGTCCCTTCCCATGCAGCAGGCGAGCAGAGGGCTGCTCTAAGCGCCTGGTGACAGCACGAAATACTGTCCCTCGTGATGTTTTAGAAGAACGATTCCTGCGTAATGGTTTGAAACAACAAAAGCAAACACCCGTCCTCAATGCGCATCCCTGCGGCCCCAGGAGGAGACAGGACCAAAGGCAGGCGCCTCTGCTCAGGCTGCCCAGGAGCTGCCTCCTGCTCAGGGTGCGCGTCGCTTTCCAGGCTGTCTCCTGGAGAGCCCTCCTGCTGGGCTGTAGAAGCAAACCCAGAGAACTGTGAGTTCTGGGTTCTGCTTTGGGAGCCAAGTTAATCTTCATCTTTTACTTCCTAGCTATAGCACTGGGTTCAATAATTTCAATATTGCAGTTATCCTCGGGGGACATTTGATTCCTCCAATTTGTAAAATACAATGCAACCCAAATTCAATTCAGCTGAATTACACATAAATACCACTCCAAAATTAAGCTGTAAAATGTATTTCTTAGAGGCAACATTTGCCTTCTCTTCAGCTCCATGGGCCAGTGATTTGGCTTTAAATATTACAGAATTTTGACAAGGCCTTCTCAAAAAACCAAAACAATGCAATTCTTTTTTTCCTGGACTTTTTTGCATCTTCATTTAAGTATGTTTTGATTTTCTATTTAAGTATCCTATTGCTGAAAACCTCACCACCTCCCTCATCGTTATGATGTTCAGAATAAGCAAATGACTAGGAAGGGTCACTGTCAGCATGCTGCCTGAAACAACACTACCTACTAATGTTACAAAGTACCCCTAAAACCATTGTAACAGACAGATATTGGGGAGGGGGAAATCTCTATTGTTTGATTTGTACACCTGACTGTACTTTGCATGGATTTAGTCACGTTTCCTTATAACTTGTGACTTCTCTGAGCAAAAATTTTGAAAAGGCTTGGTTGGGGAGTTACTTGAAAAGGCAGCAGGTTGAGGAAGTCTCATGCCTGAAACCACCTTAATTAAAAAAAGAATAGATAATTGATTTCAAAGGGACCACCCATCTTAAAGAAACTGTGAAATAAGAACAATGAGCAAAATGCAAGCAGATAATATAAAGAATACGAAAAGCTGATGCTTTCTATTCCATCAATTTTGAGATAGTAAGTAGGGGGCTGCCAGTGACCCAAGAGTGGAGTTTTTGAGTAAAATGTATTCTCAATATCCAGCACTGACACTTGAAATATTAGATACCTTAGAAAACCATATTCCAACATTACAATCACGTTCCGACTATAAATACATGTATAACAAGTTCTAAAACTGTGAAAAAATATTTTTAAAAGCAGCAGCAGAGGTTGTTGGAAGCATTACCCTTACCGACAATAAAATCCCTATACTTAACATAGTTTGAAAACCTCCTCTGCTGCTCTGTGGAGGAGGACAGGAAGCCTCAAGTCTCCACTGAAGCCAGCCTGCAACAAGGGCATTTTGCCAATAGGACTTGCAGGGCATGTTCTCAATTTGGGTCTTTTTTTGTTTCATTTTAGTTACATCTGCAGATGCAGTTTCAATTAAAAAAAAAAAAGAAAAAAAAACCCTCAGTCTTCTCAGTTTTCCCACAAGTTGCCTAAAGCTGAAGTTTTTTCAACCTGCTCGCCGTACTTTGTCAAACGCCAATTTTATCTTGCACTGGTCAGGGAAATGCTAACCTAGTTTGTTTCCAGTGTTAATGTATCAATTTGGTTTTGCTTCTATTAGGTGTCTTCCCTGGTCTATTAGAAACATTTAGTTTTCCTCAGTGCCTCACTCTCTCTCCCCTCATTCTTTGCTTTTACTTTAAAATACTGTTCCACCCGAACTTTGTACAATTTAAATTCTCCTCCCAACTGCAATCAACTCTCCTTTATTTTTATCCACTGGACTTAGCTAAGCTATGAAACTACTTCGCAAAGATAAAAAGCATGGTCGGTCCGATGCTGAGTTTGATTTAGCAGGAGAGAAAAGGAAAATGTAGCAACATACATTGGCAACTACTTCTTTTATTAGATGCAGTAATTCAGGTAAATCCATAACCTGATGGCTAGGTACCAGCCAGAAGCAGGGAAAAGGTTTTTCGCCCCCAGTTTTAAACGCCTCAGCCCCAAGGGTCGGGCATACGCTGTTTTTTAATAGGTGGCAGCGACAAACTCTACCCGCACTTCAATCCAAAAAGCTCTGGGACTGCGTCAGTGCTCTGTGGAAGCCGTCACATGGCTGCTGGCCCGCCGCCAGCTCGCATTCTGCTGGTTCAGAGTTTGTTCCCTTCTATTTACAAAAGGCCGTGTGGACATACCACAGGGGAAAGTAGGGTAGAGGCGGCGGGTGACCCGGGTGGCGGCGGCCGGTTCCCCCGCCACCGCCTCCCCCGCCCCCCCCGGCGCACGACCCGCCGACAGCCGATAGGAATGACGACAGAATGACCACCAGCCCCCCCGCCAACCCCCCCGACGCCACCGCTCCTGCCAAGCGGGACCCTGACCCCAGCCCTCGCTTTTTTGCACAGGGCAGCCCGGCCGCCGACGCCACCGCGGGGATGGGGCGGGGAGGCGGGGACGGGAGGGCAACAACCGGGGAGGTGCCCCCCGCCCCGCCGGGCTTTCCCTCCCCCCCGAGCCGCAGGGGCTCCCCGCCGAGGGGCGGCGGCAGCGGCGGGCGCCACGTGGGAGCGGCGCGGCGCGAGGCCCCGCCCAGGGGCGGGGGCTGCGAGGAGGACGCCCCGCGCGCCCCGCACGCGGCGGCGGCGGCCGCTGCTGCGGTCAGACCCACGAGCCCCAGGCGGCGGCGGCGGCGGCGGCAGCGGTTGGTGCTTCCGGTCCGAACCCTGCCCGGGCGGATCTATGTGGCCGCGCGCGGGGGGGGACGGGGGGGGAGGGGATAAGGTGAGGCTGGAGGTGACGGCGGCGTGACCGTTCCACTCTCCCCTCTCCTCCCCCTCCCCGCTCCCCCCCCCGCAGCCCCGCAGATGGAGGCACCCGGGCCGGGCGCGCGCGCCCCGCGCCGCAGCGCTATAGCAACGTTCCCAGCAACGAACAAAGAGCCCCCCGCCCTCGGCAGCTCGCGCCCCGCGGCGGCGGCGGCGGCGGCGGGGGGAGGGGGGCGGGGAGGGAGAGCCGCGGCGGCGGCGGGGCCACGAGCCGCGGCCGGGGGGAGGGGCCGGCCCCGCGCCTCCCGCTTCCCCGCTCGCTGCCCCGCCGGCGCGGCCCCCCTCCCCGTTCCTCCCCCACCCGCCGGGGCGGCGCTCCCCGCCGGGGGCTGCGTGGAACGGCGGTGCCCCTCCCGCCGCCCGGTCCCGACGAGCGGCGGCGGTGGCGGGACTTACCTCGGCTCCGCGCGGGGGCACGGGAGCCCCGGGACGGCGGGGGCGGCTGGAGCGGCCGCCGCTGGTGCCCGCGCTTTCCCCCCCCGCTCTTTGTGTGCGAGGGTCCGCGCGCTGCGCTCTCGCGTGACGTGACGTGACCGTGTGTCATTTCCGCACAAGGACACTGTGAGCCCCGAGCCGCCGCGGCCAGCGCCACCCGCCGCCCCGGGGCAGGGGCAGAGGCGGGAGGGGAGGGGGGAGGAGCGGGCCGCTCTCCCCCCTCCCCCTCTTCCCCACCCCCCGCCCTCCCCGGCCCTGCCACAGGGAACGCGCCCTTCCCACTGGAGACCCCGCGCGCCCCCGCCCCCGCCGCGCGCGCCCCGCCGCCCACTCGGCGCCGCGCGGGCGGCCCCACCGCCGGCAGCCCGCCACGCCACGCCACGCCACGCGTCCGCCCGCCCGCGCCCGCGGGCAGCGCGGCGGGCAAGGCCCCACGTGGGCCACGGCTCGCGGATGACACCGGGCGTGACCGGGACCGGGGCGGGGGACGGGACGGGTCGCGCGCGCCCTAGGCAGCCGCCGCGTGGAAGCGCGCCCCCGGCCGCGCGGGGCCGGGTGGTTCCGCCAGCCGCGGTCTCGCGTGGCCGCGGCGCCGTCAGCTGTAGGGAGCCAAGCGCGGCGGCGGGCCGCGCACGTGCGCGCGGGGAGGAGGTGGGAGGGGCCGCGCGCGTGCATTGCCCGCCCCGGGCGGGGGGCACGGAGGACGGCGGGGGATCGTGCCCGCGCGCGGCCGGCGGTTCCCGCCGCGTGGCCACGGCCGGTGACGGGAGGCGGCGAGCACGTGGCCGCGCGGCCCCGTAGCGGCGGGGACGGCGCGCGGCGGCCGTTACCCCCCCGCGGCCTGAGGGAAGCGGTCGCTGCCCACCCACCCACTCGCGTCTCGCCGCCGCTCGGGCCGCTCCGCGGAGATGGGGGGAGGGGTGTAGGCGAGCCGGAGCCCGTAAGCCCCCACGCCATAACAGCCGTGGGTGACCCGCGGCGGCTCCACAGGCTGTGCGGGAGGGAGGGCGAGGGGACTCTCCGGCGCAAAGCAGCGGTGACACGGGAGCGCGTCCCCCCACGCCGCCGCCGCCAGCCCGGCCGTGAGGCGGCCGCCCTCGGCGCTACCGGGAGCGCCACGGCACCCGCGGGAGCGCTGCCCGCCCGTGTGCAACGCGAGCGTGGGGCTCTGCGTGCCCTGCCAAGAGGGAAAGGCCGGTGCCTGGTGCCAGTTTAGGCTTAAGCCTATACTTGAAAGTTAAGCGAACTCAGTGGGTCGCTTTAATTCCCCTCCCAGCTGGAGGAGGTCGTGCTCGTCTCTCTCACCCTTGCCGACAAGAGACCGCTTCCACGCGGCGCGTTTTGGGGGCGGGTGGCAGCAATGATTTATAAAACAAGAGACAGCATTCTTTCTTAATTAAGTATCCTTGTAGATTTTATCTTCCCCGAGTTTGACAGGAGCGTGTGAGACGTTACATTAGTCTGGCAAACTGTGGGCGCCCAGCGTGTAGGAAAAGAAGACCGTTTCCCAAAGATTATTAAAAAAAAAAAATACCTAGACGTGGGAGAGGGAAGCCCCGCGCTGTAACCGATGACCAGCTACCGCAGCTATATTTTTTGGCTGTATGTCACGACCCTGGAATTAGCAATATACCCGACTTGCCAGCTTTTCGTGAAATGTCTCACTGGCACAATACGGCCGGCTGGCGCTGCCGTTCCTGCTGAATGCGTTTATTTTGCCTTTCCATAAAAGCCCATGGCCAAGTGCTGTAACGATGTTGCAATTGTTTCACTTCTTCCAGAGTGAAAGGGGTTAAGCCCAAAGGCGTTGCTTTATTATAAAATAAATAGGTGAGGACGGATCCTGCCACGAAGAGCGGTGGATTCCGGCACGAAGGACGCAGCAGATGCAAGTGGCGAGGCAAGTACGCACCGGGCAGGTGGGGGGGGAGTGAGCGTGCAGGTGGGACACGTGAGCTCTGAGCGCTGCTGGGAATTTAACAGCTGAACCTTTTGTTTGTTCGCTCTGAAACAGCATTTCGCTGTAAGAAGCCTACTTGTTTGGTGTGGTTTTGGGTTTGTGTTGTTTTGGTTTTTTTTTTTTAAGTAAAAGCGAATACAAAAACGTGCAAGTCAACTGAGAAAGAACTGTCTGGAGAAAATCTCAGACAGATCTCCTGCCCCATAAATAACTCGGCGCTTTCCTAGATACCTCCTATTTGCTCAGAACTGAACAATACCAAGGGCAGCGACTAAAATAAAAAATCCTCACCTTTTCAGGTCTTTGGTGCTTCCTTTAGAAGCAGTTCTTTAAAATTCCGTTCTTTGACTTACGTCGCTCTCCTAAACATGGAATTTAGGGCTTTTGGCATGGTTAGTTTCACATTCCCTGAATAATCCTAGCAGGTAGTAGTTTGTCGATTTTAACTTTGGCTGCGCTTTTTGTTATTGTTAATAGCTGCTTAAAGGAGCCCTTAAAAGCCGGAACTCCTCTGATGAACCACTTGAACGAGGGATACATGTTAGTAACAAGACAAGTGTTCAGCAGTTCACGTGCACTCTTAAAGAGCACTTCCCCATAACTTTTCTGAGTCTGTTAGCACTGTGAAGACCGCAGTTTATAGCAGGATTTGCCATCTCCCTTTATTGTTAAGGCTAATTGAGGGTTTACTTAAAGGGTACCGTGTTTTAACACTCGGCCCAGCTGCTCAGCAGTGCTAGATCTCAGTTGCATTTTACTTGAATGGTCTACTTAGTGGGATTAAGGAAAGGCAACCATAAGGCAAGAGCAAGCCCGCGGAATCCCAAACTCCATTTCAGAGCCCTTGAGAAAACACTTGCCAGTTTGAACTCCACCTCATTTCTGCTCTATAGTGCTGGCCCGAGGCACTGTAGCTACTAGGGACCCAAGCCCAGGAGGAGACCTGAAGGGCCTCAGCTAAGCATAAAGAAGCAGGAGCATATTGTTGCAGTAACAGCATTTGCTGAAAAGGGAGCGAGCCAAGTTGTCTCCAGGCAATGCAGGTAGCAAGCTTAGATTGGCTTCCCAGCCAGACAAGTCCCATTTTTTTTTTTCACCATTTGAACTTGTGCTACACAAGTCATTTATTCAAATGTTCATTTTTTCCCCCCCTTCATGCCTTTGGCTCAAAAGCCACTCTGTGACACTGCAGCAATCTCTGGAAAATTCCAGGTCACTGGGGAGGGGCGTTGTGGTGCTCCAGCAAGAGAACCCTTTAGGAAAAAAATCACCATTGCTCTTGAGTACAACGGGCCATTTCTCACTTGACCAAACTGCAACTAGACTTCAGCCATTGCCACCAACAAAAAATGTGTTCAGAGCCCCTGGAAAGCTGAAAGCACTGTTTGCAGTTGTACAGAGTTTTATAAGGGTGGACTATGGAGGCTCCTTAGATGTTTACCCTGAGGAACTGCAAGGTGCCAGACCCTCCCCTTGGAGAATGCCCTCTCTGTGTTAGTTCAAAGGATCTAGTCAGCTAGAGAATTCCCCTGGACAGCCGTGAGGAACCACGGTGGCTGGCAGGCAGGCGGCAGAGCTGGCAGTGCTCGTCACTGCGGCAGGCCCTGAGCTGGGAGACAGAACAGCTCAGTATGCCCGGAGTTGGTACCACAACGTGGAGCAGAAGAACGAGCCTAAATTTAGAGGCCTTTTTGCTTCCGGTGCCACAAACATTTGCGATAAGCAAGAATCCAGCCCGAAACCTTCAGCAAGGTTTCTTTCTTGTAGATCCTTGCAATAGCCTGCAGCGCTCAGTAGGCAGAGATGCGCCATGAGATGTCGAAAGCACTTTTGGCACCAACTAATTTTGGCAGTTTGATTCTGTAAAAAGTATTGCTATGGTACCAGTACATCGTCTATCACTTTTCTCCGCCACACATCTTGAAACTAGGCCACCTTGCAGCCAGACGCAGGAGTCACGGAGTCCAGAAAGAAAGCAGATGAGAAACAGCCTCAGCAGTGAGGACAACCCTGTGTGCAGAGCCAGTTCCTTGCAACTTACGTGTGTTTTACGTTAAGACACTAATAGGAAAACAAGCCCCTTGCCCAAAAACACAAGCCCCCACTGGGAACCAGGCTTCCTTCTGCCTGCTCTCAGGATGAGTTTTAGTGATTCCCATGTTGCTGGCCACGCTGTGTGTGCAGCAGGCGGAGGCAGGTGCCCCCTCTTGCAAGACAGCCCAGAGCCCAGCAGCTGTCTTCTGGAATACGGGCATAATTCCTTCACCTGCACATGGTTTGAAAGCTGCTGCTGGAAGGGTGCTTCGCCCTGGGGACTGCCGAGTGGATGGAGGCTCATATTCACTTCGGGTTCCTGCGGGTTCCTACGCGCTTGCTGGCGTTCAAACGGGCCGGATCAAATGGGCTGGATTGCCCTCTAGAGGGAAGTCAGTCAAGCTGGTCCCCGGCCCGGCGTCCGGCGTCCAGCTGAACTTCTTACACTAACCGTGGGAGCTATGTCAGGAGTCAGGCACTGACTCACCGAAATTGGGCAGGCACTTAAATTAAGCAGCTTGGAATTCACCTTCAATTATTTAGGCATGTATTTGATATAAATAAACTTCAAAGAGATTGAAGTGGTTTGCCAAAAAAAAAAAAAAAAGAAAGCACACAGGTTTTGAAATCTTCAGCTTTGGATTAAAACTAAAACCAAAGTGAGTATTAGGACTCTCAGAGAATCTGAAAGGCACCATTAAAAAAAATCAGTCCAAATAACTCATCTGATCTGCAGTAAATCATGGTCTGCAATTCAAAGTTTATAAAAACTGAAATATTTAATGGCAAATAAGGCAACATGATAACCAACTTCGCATACCTTTAATGCTTTATGCTGCCAATCAGACGGAAAGGACATGTATGGACACATGGCACAGTAATATTTAGAACCTCTGTTGGCCCATGGGCAACAACACTGAACAAGGAACATGCTACGGGCAATATCCATACGTTGCTATAACCCAGGCAGAAAAGAAGAGTGGCAGACACCTGAACTTCATTTAGATTTTTAAACTTCCTATGGCCCCAAGCAGTGTTGGAGGGTTCTGCCAGCAATGTATTACACCGGTTGGGAAACACTGGTTTAGGGTGCCAGTTATTATAATTGCAGGGTTTTTTTCCTCAGAAACAAAATCGTTACATGATACTCTGTTTAGTTTTATAACAACACTGCATCTTGTTCTTAGGTACAGTGATAGCTGCTCTTGGAAACTTCTCAAAATTGCAATTTAGCCAGACTTCATGAAGATGGGCAAGAAATAATTTTAACTGTATTGCTTGCTGAATCAAGGATATCAAAATAGAGAATCCACATGGCATCTCTGGATTTAAAAAACAAGCTGGTTCATCTCTAAGTGCATGCAGGTTGGAAATCTTACACTGAGAGTTTAGCTCACAGAAAAAAAAGTTTCAATTAAATGAACATCCGTTATAAAAAAATCCTTTTCTAGCCTGAAGTAGCACCAGAGCATACTGGCAACACAGCAGATATGTAACAGTTGAGCACCAGAGGAAGGAGAATTTGATATAAAAGCTTAAAATAAAAATCAGATCAAAGCTGCGGTGGAAGATGGAGTAGAGTAGAAATGTAAAGGAGCTTCAAGAATAGAGTGAGTAACCCAGTGAGGAACCTAAAATCTCCTTCTGTGCTGCAGCAGTTTACTTATACATCAGTTGCATCCGTAACTGTTTAAAAACTGACAATCTTGCTCTTGGAAGCACAAGCCTCTTTTAATCTCTTGGCAATGAAATCGCAGTTCTCTTTACTCTATGTTGGTTCAGCCAAGAACTGCACCATTGTACGCTATCTCGCAGCTTTGCATTTAAAAAGAAGCAATGCTCACTTAAAGCACAGTCATTGTATTATCTGTGCCATAACTAACTCTGAATGATCAAACATTTATCCCATAAAGGTCTGCTTGTCAAAATTCTGTGTTACGTCCAAAAGAGGTAAATATAGCCTGAAAAGTCCTTTCTCTCAAAGACGCCCACATCTCCCAGTCAAGTGCAAACAGCACACTCCTCTTTGTGCGCTTAACACGCCGTTCCATAATCCTGCCCATCGGCCCTGTTGCTTAGTCTCATACCTCATTAAGATATGTAGGTTCAAATATTTGCAATGATATTGAAAAACAATATTTTGGTTAGCAACGTAGAAAACTAGGGTTCTTTGAGAACTCAGCTGGCTGATTTGCTCTATTTTTTTTCCTGTGTAAACGCTTCCCTTTTTAAAAATGGAAGTCGCAGTATTCAGATTGCAGAAATGCTTATGGAGGGAAAACTCTTTGTTTCAGAACCTGAAACAGCCTTTCTAGGTTTTTTTTGAGTCTCAGCTACTTCTATCACGGCCATCATGTTATAAAAACCCTTTCACAAACAAGTCACTGTCTTAGAAACAGCTAGTGATTTTTCCTTTTCAGTAGCTCATGGCTACTGGGAGGCCAGTCCTACACCTTGCTCTTTGGGTATTGGAACCTTCCCTTCTGAATGTGCATTAACATGGCTCTCTGGTTCATGGCCACTGGATGCTTCAACTCATTGAGTGTAACCCAGTCATACCCTACAGTAATGGCTTTGAGAACAAGCTTGGATTTTAAAAGTGAATGCATTTTATCCAACAGAAATTTGCCATTGAAATTGGAAAATTTAATCTGGACTAACTTTTGAATACAAAATATAGGTGTGTAGACCTGGGTTTACAAGAAGGACAGAAACCCCACACCTGCGCTTAGTAGTGATTATTACTACAATAGAATGTGATTGAAAGCAGTTGCTTTTCATAGAAGTTTATAAAATAAATACTTCCAGTGCGTAGTAGTGTGACCATTTTTAGCAGCAGCAGTCATCTTTAAGAAATACTACATGTTTATACACTGTTTATTTTCCTGTAAAGACATCTTATCTTAGTGTATGTACACCTAAAAGCCATCTACAGCTTGTGGGCATACAGCATCTGAGCAGAGGCAGGGATATTCACGGGTTTTGTAGGTTGATATGAAATGTTAACATATTAACTTTCATAGGTTGACAAAAGTGACAGAATTGTTTGACTAAAAATAAGTCTTACTAATACAGACATTTCTTCTGCAACGTTCTTCTGCTAAACCCATTTTTTTATGGTGGTGCTGAAAATAATGATGCAAGCAGCTAAGTGTAATTGTAGAAAATTATTGCTAGTGATTTGCATATGAAATACACACCTTTTACTGCCTCTAGTTAGCATTGTTCAAGTATCTTATAAATAGTACAGCTGAAATGCTGCAAACAGAAAACAGTTTTCGATGGGCACATGCTATGAATGAAGAAATGTTCAGACACAATGTGCAAGTTGGAGAGCTTTCATCAAAGCTAGCCAAGAGGGAAAAATGCTTCATTTCCTAATCACCCTCTGTTTCGGAGAAGCCCGTCACATACAGAAATCATCCTCCTCATCTGCAGAGAGTAAAGCTTTAAAGATGAGTGTTTATGTTTTTCTGGAGGGGAAAAAAAGTAATCTATCAGTACTTGTTTTAGATTTTTTCTGATTACTTTTACATAACATTTCCTTTTTATTTGACATTTATTAACTGCTAAAATTTGAACCTTGCAGCTGATGCAAGTTGTTTGCTGTAAGCATGGAAGGCATTTAAAAAGTCCAGTTTTAAGACACTGGTTTCGGTGCAAGTAAAATACTCACTTTCTGTACAATCTTAAAACTGAAAATGTTGACCACTGTTCTAATAATAAGGCAGAGTATTTTTAGTCTTTGATATTTGGGGGAATGGGTGAAGGGAGGAAGACAAAGTGAAAGAGTGTAAAGAAGAAAATTTTAAAGCAAGATTTTTTTATAACATTGCTGCAAAATTGCAGTTCTCCTATTCAGTCAAATCAAAGTATGCCTTGAATTGAATTTTATAAAAACATTCCTTAAAAAAACAGGTAAACCTGAGAACTACTCTTACAGTTATCAGTGGGACACCTGACAGTGACTATTAGCCAAAAGCAGCATTCTCGTATGATACAATCCCTCTTTTCTACTGCAGATAGACCTGCAATTTCATCATGTGAAGTCAGAACAATACTGCTGTCTAGTAAGTTGTCACTGTTTCTATTTTGGAGGAAAAGTCTGCCTTTCCTCAAGAGATGTACCCGGACACAAGCATTTTGGAAATAGGAAGGAATTAAAAGTAATCTTCAAGCATTGCAGAGAACAAATCTCCTACACATGGGGGAGCCAGAGCCTTCCTCCGGCTGATGGTGGCGGCTGTCAATTTGGCAGCAGCGCCGGGAACTGCGGCCAGAGTCCAGCGCACATACAAACGCCTGAAGACGTGGACAAAGGTGATTGCAGGGAGCTTTGGTGTATCGATTGCCGATCTGTTTGTCGCCCTCTCCTCCCCTTCACAACTCGCAGCAGCATTGTGCTTTATCTTTTGGTGATTTTAAAGACATTTGCCAACTTGCTACCAGAATTTTAGCTTAATGGCTACTTTCTCTTAGCTTTAGAAAAACAGGCTTACCCCAAAAAAGAAACACGTGAATGCTGATTATGTAAATAATGCATTTTAGGGACTGGTTTCTGAAAGAAAGAAAAAAAAAAAGATAATTTAATGCAAAGACCGTCAGAAAGATGACTTCCAGAACTGGAAATATTATTTCCTTTGAGCCGCTTTGAGAGACTGAAAAGCTTTAGCTCTTTATTTTTTCAGAAGACACTGTGCAGGTAAAAGTACTTTGAAGACTACAAAGAATAAAAAAAAGTTTGATGCCTCACTTTTCTGTGAGATTGAAGTAGTTGATGAGAGTAGTGACAGCTACGGATTCTGACCCAGAAGCCACTTCCTTGACAAATCTGCAGCATGACACGGTTGCTTGAGTTGGCCTTTTACATCCATGAAAATTCAAACACTATCTGCTCAGAAGAAGCAGCAACGGAGAGATCTCCCCAGCAGGTTTACCCCTGAGGAGGCTGGTCTGGCATCTTTAACACTGCTTGGGGCAAGAAGCATTCCCCAGGCACTCCAAAGAATGCTTCCTTAATGTTTCCATTAAAGTAAAAAGAGCTTTTCAATCTTTAAGCAACTTCTATGAAGTTGGACGCTAGGTCGAATATGGGCCATGCGTGCACTCTACTGCAAATACAGCAAGACACATGCTGGGTTTCATTAGGAGAAGCACAGCCAGCTGAGCAGGTGTGCCAGGCCATCAAATCCATGCAGTCAATAAACCTGGTTGCCCCTTTCCTCCGCCTGGCCGGAGGCAGGGCCCCTCTGTTCCTGGTCAGAGTATTCGTTACCTGATTCTTGTAACTGCAAACCAGAAGTCCTTCATTCAGGTCAGAAATAGGATCAGCCTTTCCATTCTGTCTGGGGAATTGCTCAACAGCAAGGGGAGCAGTAGTTTTCCTGTATGGACCATTTTCGGCCACTGTTTTTCCCAGCTTCTAGGTTTGAGGTGGGTTCACCATCCCACCTCCTCATGTCCGCCTCATGGTCATGCAGGCAGAACCACAGGGTGGCATAGAAATGTGTCCATGGTCCCTTCCCCCTGAGCAGAGAACAGCTCACTTGGTAGCTGAGATGATGGCTGGTATGGGCAAAGAGGAAGACACACTGTCTTTGAATAGCTGGAACTGTTGGGACAGTCTCTCCCCAGCTGAGACTACAGGCCTGGAGGGTCAGGGTGGAAGAGAGATTCTCTGAATTGCTGGAGCTGGCTGGCTAGTCTATCCAAAGTTGAGGCCTTGATGTCTGGCCAATTCGTTAGCACCAGAGTGCTGGCATACCATGACAGTATGCCCCATACAAACTTCTGCGTGGATGGTGTGTGCTGGACTTCATCTGGGTCTTTAGATGCCTGGCTGTTGTCCAGGTTGCTGTAGATCACCTCTACCACTGCTAATTCCCTCAGATACTGGATACTACTGTCAGTGGGTGTCCACTTGCCTCCATAGTTTACAAGATCTTCCTTGAGGGGATTCCTTTCCTTTGTGCTTGACAGGAACTGCCTCCAGAGGCTGCTGATTGTCGCCCCTCTTCCAATCCTGTTGTTGAGGCCCCCTCCTTAACAAGGGGTCCTAGCTGCTGGGCTTCCTTGCCCTCTAATTCCTGACTGTTGGCCCCAGAGCCCAGCATCAGAGCAACCAGCTGATAATTAGCTCACCAGGTTGACAGTGATAATCTTTGTGCATATCTGGCAGCTTACTCAAGGATAGGGAGAAGGTGGTTTCAACTCATTTACGATTTCTGTCCCTCTCCCCTCCTTTTCTTGTGACTGATCTGTGCACAACTGGCTGTCTCTCTTGCTCCCTCGTGGGAGAAGCTTCTTCCTCCCTGAGTTGGCTTCTGTTTCCAGTGTTTCTTGACTACAGGGGTGACTGATATAGATGAGAGGTGGGTCTCTGGCTTAGCCGCGGTGCCCATTTGTACGTCTTCATATCCAGAGACCCCCTCTCCCCCTTGAGGGTGCTGAACAGTGCTCAGTAGGCGTAGGCCAGGCCCAGCACAGTGCAAGAAGTTGTGTGCCACTAGCAGAGCCAGGGCATTCTTTTCTCAACTGTTCTGTCACTTTATCAGGATCAACTTGTTCAGGTGTCAAGTCCCACACCATCAGAGGTGAAAACTGTTCTAGATACCTGCCCATATTCTTCCACGCACCTTGCTACTCACAAACACGCCACCTCAGGGCACATCCCTGTGTGGCATTCCTAAATAGTCAGTTAACTTTAGGAAAAGCTGGAAACAGATTCTTGAGGCACACACCAGTGCGAACGTTCTGATTACCACGGGATGTTTAAAATACTGAAGAGTCATTGTAACAAGATGGAAAGTACCTACCCTGCAGGAGATGAAAGGGGAAGGTGCCATTCTTTGTTTCCTCCACAAATTGGCTCTCAGAGGAAAAGAGGGGAAAAGGTGTAATTGTTAGTTGTCTCCATGAGATGGTTCCCAAAGTACTGGAATGGCAGGAATGCAGGGCCCAAATACCAGATTAGCCTAAGGGTCAGTGCTTTCATCATAGTTCTCCCAGGCAAAACACAAGGGAGTGCTAGATGGCACAGCAAACTGCAAAAGCCAAACCCAGCCTTCAACAAAGCTCTCAAATTTGATGTACAGCAAGAGAAGGAGCATGACACGGAGGGGGTAAGGGAGCAAATAAACCTGCATCAAGAACAAATAAGTCAACATTGTGGTCAGCAACAGCTACAGATTTATAGTAATCTTCCTGTAGTGCACTGCAGTCAAATGTCTTGTTATCTTGAGCCCTACGTGTCCCACACTGAGTGCCAAAAAGGACTGTGGTGGATGCACCCTGGATGGTGGTTAAACACCTCACAGCCACTCACTCGCTGTTCCCCACAGTGGGATGGGGGAGAGAACCAAAAGGGCAAGTGAGAAAATTTGTGCATATAGTTAAAGATGTGAAAAAATGAAAACAAAACAAAAAAACCCAAGTGATGCAAAAGCAACCACCACCAGCCAACTGATGCCCAGAAAGGCCCTGAGCAGTGGACCCCCTGGAACACCCCCACACCCCATCCTCAGTTCTTATTGCTGAGCATGATGTTATATGGTGTGGAATATCCCTGTGGTCAGTTCAGCCCAGCCCTGACCCACGCGCTGGGCATCAGAGCGAGGAGCACAGAAAGCCTTGGTGCTATGCAAGCAGTGCTGAGCAATAGCTAAAACATTGGTGTGTTAGCAACTGTTTCAGTCACAAATCCAAAACACAGCACCATATGGGATGCTACGAAGAAAATTAACTCCATCACAGCAAGACCCAGTATGTCAGGGGAAATTTGTCTTCTCCTCCCTACCATACCCAATGAGGCTGCTCTTGGACTGGCCGTTTTGGGATGATATGAAAGTCATGCAGGTCACTGGAGGGCAACCCCATTAGGCAGGGCCTAGCACACATGGCCATCAGGAGAGGCTGACAGAGCTGGGGCTACTCCAGCCGGTAAGAGGGCAGGCAATCGAACTGCAGCACACAGCTGCAGGATATGAATTAGCAAGGCAGCAGAGCCAAACAATTCTTGGCAGTGACAGGTGATAAATAATGGGCAATGGTCACTAGGTACGGGAAGGCAGGTTCATGCTGGACACCAGGAACACTCCTTCACAAGGAAGACGGAGCAGCACTGGGACAGGTTGCACAGGAAACTTGTGGAAGCTCCATTCCTGGTGGTTTCCAAGACCAGACTTCATGCTGGCAAAGTCCACTTCATATCAGAGATTTGACCAGATGACTTTCAGCAGTCCCTTCCAGCCAGCATTTCTATTCTTCTAAGGACCTAATTTTCCAAACAACCTTCCTACACAATGTTATCACAACTGTGGAGCTGGAAATACTCGGCTGGCAGTTAAATGACTTTCCATCGCAGACCTACAAAACAGCCGTTCTAGCCACTGCAGCTGTGCTCTTTGTAGGAGATGAATTTAGGTTAGTTTAAAAAGCATTTGGGACCTTGCCCTGTATTTTGTGCATCCACGCGATGGTCCAGCAATACAACAGAGGAGCAGCTGATTGGTATGTCTGGTTGAGTAGCTGGGTGACTGAAGTAAATGGTGTGAATGCCTTCCTCGGTCACCCCCCAGAGCACAGGCTTCCTTCTCCCTGACCTCCTTATAGAGGTGGGTGAGGAAAAGGAGTCAAGGCAACAAAAATAAAAGCAGAACAGCCTCAGGGTTCCACCATGGTGCAGAAATTTTATAAGGTGTGAGGAGTATATTAGGAGACATGGTATTCTTGAGTTGGCGGTTGGACTTGATGAGCCTAGAGGTCTTTTCCAACCTTAATGATTCTATGGTTAACATACAGCTATGATTAATTCACCAAGAATTTGACAGAGGAGCATAACGTTCTGCTTGTGGTTTACCTGGAGGAAACAATACAACAAAAATTTCTCAATAATTACAGGCAACTATCTTATAATTAAGATTACTTGATAATATTGGTAAGGGACAATATTTTTTTTTAAACTAAAGAATAGTTAAAGAATAGTTTAAGAGAGCAATCAGAACTTTCTGATGATAAAATACAAAAAAGTCATTAATTTTTGCTGATTTTCCTTTATTAGCAAAAAGTACAAACAAAAAAATTGTACTTTCATGAAGACAGGCTTACACAATTTTGTAATATGTTTGATATTTCTTTCACACAGCTGAGGTGACAGAGGTGAGATGGCTCAGAATATCACCAGCAGACCCAAGCTTCTTGCAGCCCTAAATCATTATGAACCCCTTAGCGTAGATGTAAGACAAAGAGAAGATGACGTATGGTTCCTAACCAGAGCCAAAAAAAGCTGAAATATGACTCTAGTTGAATTGAGGTATTTCTTTCAAGCACATGTTTCACATTAGCAGAACTTCAGGGAACTTCACAGGTGAAAAAGTACGGTGGTTAGTTAAGGCAGACGCCTGTGATGGCCACTGCCTGAGCCACACTTCTCAGTGCTCCTCTTCTGTCTCCAGCCTTCCTGCTGCAGTAACAGCGCCGGCTCGGGCAGAAGCGCCAGAGTCTCGGGAAAAGAGAAAATGCCAGGGCAGGCACAAGGAAGAAAGCGCAAGCAAGAAGTGGTGTGATGTTGAAGCTGTTCTCCAGAACAAAGCGAGTCCTGAGTTCTGGATGCTGCTCCCATACAAAGAGTGCGTCTCAAGGGTGCTTATTATACATATAATATTATGGTATAATACAGGCATATATTACATGGAATATTATGTACATTATGCAGGATGTATTTTCAGTATATTTTTAGAGGATAGAGTTTTTATTTATATTTTGCATTTGGTGGAATGCAATACGCTGGTCTATGACAAACAAGCTGTGTGACAAGGGAAAGGAGTGCAGGGGGAGAAGGAGGGAAGAGAGAATTTAACAGAAATAACTCCACTTAGTGTTTGAGTGAGCAATGTAATGAAATCTGTTTGCTGTGCTAGCTGTCTCCAGATTGGGCTGTAATTACACCACAGAAGGAAGAACGGTAGCTGAGTCTCAATCTAGATCATTTATGTAAACTCAGCCTTCTTGTCAACGGCGTTCTCAGATTGCGTGCATGCAAACCACAAAATCTTCTCCTATGAACAAAACAGAGACGGTCTCGAATTGCCTGCTTCTGATACACCTTATATGCTGTCTGTAATTGGACTTTAAAATTCAACACGCTGAGGTTCAAAACTTCTCTGGTATTTTCTGCATTTTATTCAGCGTGGTGAAAAGACTGTACTCACAGAAGAGCATTCCTTCTTCCTTTCTGCCAAAGGCCAATGTCTAACATTTCTTTGGCTTAAATGAACAGAAGTGTCACAAACCTAGGAAATTCTTTTGTGGAAGGCTGTGTTGAAACAAACTTCTTGATCTGAGGGAGGGATATTCCCTCCCTCAGGAGAGTTGGAAAAACCTCATTCTTCGACCCAGAGCAATATATTTTATACACAGAGTATAAAACCCAGGCAGTCACTTCCCTTAACAGAGCCAAATTAATATTTGATTAAATATTTTAAAGCTCCTACTTACCATGCTTGACACATTTTCTCAGCAAGTTTCTCAAATACAGAAATCATTAGGCACAGGGTAATTTTACATTTGAACACATAAAAAAAACAGTGTGAGGAGACATGACTGCATTCAGACAGAGAGAGGATTTTCCCCCATTAATCAATCCCTCAAACTACCCTTCCCCTTGATAAGTGGGTATGTTAATTCCTGGTTTCGGCAGCTCACTTTCTCTGGGCAGGTTTGAGCAGGTTTCTTGTGACACCTGGATCTTCGCACCGCTCCATCCCTCCCTCCATCCCTCCCTCAGGCAGGAAAACCACCGGCCTCCACCCTGGCGCCGTCCCCGCCGGTGCCCAATCAATACCGACTTATTTCCTGTCCATTTGCTGAGGTCACGGAAACAGGACTCATTAATTATTTCTACTGGTGCAGCCTCAAGTGCACTTCTGGCACGCCAAGTGAAAGATGGCTGTGACCTTTTTCTCTTCCCCCTCCCAAATTTTGCTGGTGGTGGCAGCGGCTGGCGTGCATCCCTCCGTCAGGATGGGATGGGACAGGGGGGCAAGGAGGTGACTAGCCGTGCAGGGTGTCATCAGCATCCCCGCTGAGTTGCTCCCACCCGCAGAGGGAGAGCAGCTCCTCCCGGGGCGGCGGGTCAGGGAAACCTGGTCACGGCGTAGACGATGTTGGCCAAGGCGGCCCTGGCCTCGGAGGGAGGGAAGCGCTCCAGGGATGCCAGTGCTCTGTTTCCGTGGCAGCGGCAGAGGTCGATGGCAGAAGTCACACCTTTGCCGGCCTTGATCACTTCCTGCAGCTGTCAGAAAACACAGGCACAACGGGGTGGGTTTCAGCAGTGCTGGAGTGCACAATTTTCTCTGAGAGCGCAGGGCTCCCACCGCCCCTTCCCGAGGTAAAGGCATGAACCGAAGCCGTCAAAACCCTTAAATACTCTCAGCTGCTCTGTTTTGACGCCCCACTAAAGCAAAACTGCGGGTAAATTAAGCTACCTCACCCATTATTTGATCACCTGAAAGATGCTGGCTCTCCAAAGGGCACACTTAATTTAAAAAAAAAAAAAAAAAGTAAATATCTGGTCATTTCATACCTAAGCCACTACCTGAGAGCTTTTGTGCGGAACTGGCAGACCAGCTGCTCACTCACACTCTCATTTTCTACAGTCAAAATCTGGATTTTATGAACATCCACTCCATCACCCTTCTTTGAAACAGGCACAGGATGACACACGTTGAACTCTCGTCTTTTGTAATACAGGTTTCTATTTATATGCCATATGATTACATTTGTTACAGTGGACGAAAGCAGATTTTGTCAGTAAAATGGGATGTGTTAAACTTTATCGTACTGAGCTATATCCATGCAAACTCAAACTCAGTAAGGCTAGAGAATTTGACAATGGTTCAGAGGTACACCATACGGGAAAAAATATTTTTGTGGAGTAACAGACATTTCGTGGCAAACTGCTGGCAAGATTTGGCACCTAAAAAAAACTTGGGGAAATGACAGGTTAAATTGCTATGAAATAATACGAACAAATATGTCAAACAAAACATGTTCTTTCTTCCCAGTACCTCAATTTAGCTGCAGCTCTAAACAGTAATCACATTTATTAAGGCCTTTTAATTATTATTTTTTCCTGAACAGCATCATGAGACTGTCATGAAATACTGTTAAGGTTTTCCACCCTAAAATACAGGTGTCCTCAGACGAACTCCAGCCTGTTGCCTCACGCCAGACCCTGGGAACCAAGGCCAGGTGGATCTTTGGGATTTGATTATTCCAGAAACACAACAGCAGTTAATGATCTTTAATGTGTCCCACCTGGCTTTCATAGGTGGGTTACATAACTGTATTGGTGTTTAAAAAAAGGGCTTTTCTTGAACACAGATACTTAAGAGTAACTAATTATACAGGGTTTTATAAATAATGTTTTCCTCCAATACACAGCCCAATCCCCCAATTAATTTACAAATACATCAGTATAACCTCATCTAGCTAGTTTAAATCAGGTAAAAAAACCTAAGCTATGACCAAATTGCAGAAGTCACCCATTTTATACAGATACTTGCATTCATACAAAATGAATGACATTTCTTATCTGAATACAAACTAAAGCGGATTCATTATCTGTATTTAAAGATGAAATTAGCTAAAAGCATATTACAGTGCTTGAGTGTTCAAGTCTCAGTTCATAAAAATTTTATTCTCCTCTTCAGTTAGAACCTTCCTGCCCTGTGCGCTGGAAAAGGAACTTGCCCTGAGGCATAAATGCATTGCATAGCCAATTCAACACATCTTCTACCGAATGGGAATCAGCCATAAAACCACCACTCTACAGCAAAGGTGGAGACAGGTGAGATGAGGTACGCTAGCAGCGTGAAAATGTGTTTCTTCCCCCTTCCTTGAAGCACAACTTTGCGAGATGGTAGAACCCACACATCTTGAAGCAAACTCTGCTGATTTGCTAAAGCTCATAAAAAAGGTTTAGCATACATTGTATACTCATGTAAGTATACACTGAGATGTAAACAGGAAATAAAATAGCTCCTAAAAAGTCTCCAAACTGGTCAAAGATCAGAGGAGCTCAGCTTAAGCATATATGATCACATATATGCACTATGACTTACTCATAACACCAAAATCTGGAAAAGGGGGAGAATTTGAATGCAAAGACACAATCGATTTACATGCTTGTCTTGTATAAGCCTTTAGACACACGTAGTGCCTTGAAGCCAAAACAATTGCAAAGCTTGTGTCAAACTATACGCAGAGGAATCACTATACAAAAAATCAGATTAATCCACTATTGAATGTTTCCAAGCAAAGTTCAACGAAACTGAAAATGAAAAATACCTGCTCATATGGCAAACTCCTTCCTCAGCTTTTCAGCTGGAGATCATCCTACGTAATGAACAGTTTATAGTCCTTAAAAACTTGCCTGCTTTATATTCCATTTGCAGAATCAGCTGGTCAACTCAAATAAGCATATACTGAGGCAAATCAGTCTGGATTATGCAAACTGCATGCTACCTCTACCTCAGCTTGGGGAGGGGGAAGAAAAAAGGAAGTACAAATAGGGCTTTTTGTAGCGGGGTAGTTATTAAAGAAATACAGGATATAACTCCATAGGAAACCAGGCTTCAGTAGCGCTGCTGTATGCAAAACCCCCCTAATTTAAGACTTTAGCTGTAATGTTGGTTGTATTACAGTTTCACATTCTCTATCAATTTTTAAGCTTCAATGACTCTATGTAATGAACTTCACAAACTAAGTACATAGGAAAAAAAAAATCAATGTATCCAGTTTAGATATATGATTTTTTAATTTCATTTGGATAGGAGCAGCTAATTTTTGAGGCAAATAAACAGAAAAGCAAAACGAACTGCTTTTATTTGTTAATTTATAAACTTTAATTAAGCTCCCTCATTAATTTCCTCTCAATAAAGGAATCTGCTCTTTTAGTCTCTACTTACATGGCATCATTCTGTGCATCAAACGTATTTTCACTTGTAGGAACAATTTCATCCATCATTAAAACACAACCTTCTTTAGAGTAGCTTTCAATGATCAAAACTGAATGCAAGTCAAAATACAGATTGCTTTGACACACTTTTCTCCAGTTGAACTGCTAGATACGCTGGAATACTGCATTTTAACTTCTAAGCTTTTGTTCAGACCGTTGGCATTAAAGCCCTACTTCGTTCTAAAGGTGCCAAGAATCTGAAAAAATCATTGGCTGGGTTTTGGTTATTTAAATTCAGCTTAAAGAATAGTCTTGCAATAGCACAACCAAGTTAAGACTCAGATGAGAAGTGCTGCACCCCCCAACATACCAGTGCTGTCTTCCTTCAGCACCTTCTGTTTTCCTCAATATATTCAGATATTGACCAGGCTTGACAGTTTTGCCTAGTAGACATGAAGCTCAGAACCCCAGAGGTTTAGGTCTGAAGGTTGTTCTATGAATCTAAGAAAAAGCAACAGCAACATCATTATCTTCACCATCTGGGGAAAAAGATGCCTGGCTGAGCACTGAGGACAGAGCACATCAAGAGCCTTGCTCCATTCAGCCTGCTCTGTCTGCGCTAAGCCCAGCCTCATCCATTTGACCCGCAATGAATTTATTTTCATTTCTTCTCATTCCCTAGTCTTTGGCTGGAAGGAGGGATGCCTCTGATCAAGAGTTACAGAAAGAGGAAAAGAAAATAGATATGGAATGGAGAGGAGTGCTGAGGGTTTCTCATTGTGAATGCTCTGAATACACACAGGAGAACAAAGAGCCAAGTGAGAAACTGGGCTCTATTTCTCCAGCTTCCTCCTTCCACTCTCACCATTTCCTTCTCTTCAAGTCATCTCCACCAAGGGGAGGAGAAGGGGATGCTTTCTGTACCCTTCCAACTTCACGGCTGCTCTCCACTATCTCCCTCTGCGCCCATACGCTCTAGGCATGTCCTGCAAATAAATGGTGACAAGCCGTTGACTGTTCCTTGAAGATTGCCCCTTGGAAAAGAGATTGCCCACTGGAAAGGAGAGTTTTATATCAGCACCTTGTTTTCAAGCTTCCATTTCCTATCCTTCAGGAGGCATCCATAAGCATCAAATAGCTGGAGTTGGGGCATTTTCCACTCAACCCTCTGAGGTTTTCTGGATCAAGAACAGAACCAAAACCCAGAATGACAGCCACTTCCTATGAAAAGGGGGATCTGGGTTCAAACCTTGGTCTCAGGACTGCTTCCATCTGTCACGTTAAAAGCTACTGGACAAAATAGAGGTAGTTTTGGAGCAATGGCCATGTACCCAGATGCATAGCCCATTCATGGTTCTGGCCCTACATGTGGGAACAGAAGGATGCTTACGGATGACAACTTTCATTCTCTGTTCACTGACTTGCCCTTCTAAGTCTACCATAAAAACAAAAGAGTATGCTTGTATGTCTCATCTCTCTGCTTATGAGGTAGTAAGATGTTAAAACAAAGAAATTATTTCCTGCAGTAGAGCATAAGTGAATAATAAAAAGAAAACCTGTGTTGTCTATGTCATACCATATATAAAATTGTAGTGAATTTACATTCCTGCTCCTACTTTGTAGCATTAATGTTTGCTTTTTTTTTTTAATTAAGCATTTAGGCACATTCATAAGGAATATTCTACATGTGAATTAACAAACTTGTTAGGGTCTATGCAGCTTTTAGATTGTACTGGTTTGTTGCAAGTATACAAAGAGTAATGAAATGGTGATGGTGGTGGTGAATCTCAAAACCAACTGGTTTTGGTACTAAAACTAGTACTAAGTGGTCATCCAACAGAAGCTGTCTCTAACCAGATTTGACATTCAACTAGATTCAAATCAAGGACCAACAGGCCAAGAGGTCCACATGCCGTTTTTCTGATGTTTCAACTATACTCTTTTTCTTTCATAGGTATCTACACACATTTTTTTTTTCCTTGAAGCAGGGTGTCCTTGCATCAAAGATCATCAGCCACTTCTCGGGCTGTGTTAACAAGTGTATTCAGCAAGCAATTACTGCCCCCTATTTGGGGCTTGTGGGACTATACCTGGAGTGCTGTGCCCAATTTTGGGCTTCCCACTACGTGAAAGACATAGCCGTACTGCAGCAAGTGCAGTGGGAGGCTGCCTAGATGATCAGGTGCTGGAGCAGTATGTGGTCTACAAGGAAATGCTGGGAATTGCTTAGTTCAGCCTTAAGAAGAGAAGGCTCTTATTGCTGCCCCAGTCACCTCATGGGCAAGTGCAGAGGAGTCAGAACTGGACTCTTCTCAGCAGTGTCTGTGGAAGGGATGAGAGGCAACGGGCACAGGTTACAGCATGGGAAGCGCTGATTAGACACAAGGAAATTCTCTTCCACTGGGAGCATTGGAACAGGTTGCTCAGGTCAGCTGGGATATCTCTGTCCTTGCAGATACTCAAAACTCAACTGAGCAAACCCATATGGCTCTGGTTTGAGTGAGAGGTTGGACCAGACATGCCCCAGAGGTCCCTTCCAGCTTAAATTACTGTATGATTCTGTGAATAAAGTAGATTTTGAAGTGCTATGTTTCCCAGTCTTTGTTTTAGAAAAGGCAAAGAGAAAATTTCTCATCTGTACCACAGCAGCCAAGTATTTGCCTTTCAGACCAACTGTTCTGGATTACTGTTGCACAGAACGGCTCGTCTGAGGGCAGCGAGAGATCAAAGAGTCTAGCTAGGGACTGCTGGATTTTGGAGACTGAGGAATTAAAGGAGACCAAATCTAAGCAGGTGTTCAAGTACAAAGACAACTAACTTCAAATCTTCTCTGCTGAGTTATTTCTGCCTAATATCCTAGCCAACGGAAAGAAGATCCCTTTCAGATAGCTCTACCTGTAAGGAAGAACAAATTCGGGGTGGGGGAAGACTCCCTGAATATGTGGTAAATATTTTGGCTGTGGTAGACTTTATCTGCAAAGGGAGAATGAGAGCACTGAAATTCTTAATTTTGTGTTTTGGGTTTTTTTTTTGGTTTTTTTTTTTTTTCTCCAATGGTCCAATTTAGGATTAATTATTTATGGGATAAGACATCAACAAGTAACTTCAGAATTTTTTTTTTGTTTCAGAAAAATGATCTTAAACAGCTAAGTTTCTTATATACTGAAATCTTCAAACATTGTGCATTCTCTCTGATCTTGAAGTGAGCTAAAACATTCTACATTTCTGAAGTGCACAGTACTTACTGAAACAAAAAGAAACCCCAAAACACAAAATTTAAATTGATCTGTGGCCGAGTGACTGAATAATGCTCTAAGCGTTTGCAGTATTCTGCACTAGCTTTTCTAAATTGTTTTTTTCTTTTGTGGAAACACCTTGCTCAATAGCACCGATGTTTTAGACTGCTGAAATGTTACCTTGAAAAGGCACCAACATTTTTCACAGCTAGTAGATCAACTTTGTCATTTTTTTCCTTTGTTTATTAAGTACGTTGGAATGTCTCAGCATCTGCTCTCACAGTCTTTGTGGCTGAACACAGGGTTATGCTCTTCCTTCTCAAAATTGGCTGGACGATCATTTAAATGCATCACTTGATAATGTCATAAGATATATTTATTATTTAAAGATCTTTGTTGGCTACACAGGTAGAACGATATGCCACTTGAAATTGTAGCAGTAAGTGTATTTAACCAGTATTTTCTTAGAAACTTTTTCTATATAAAAGGTAAAGAAAGGCATCTTTAAAGGGCATAAACACCCTGTAGAAACTTCCATTAGTAGTACTACTCATCTGACAAAGAGAAAAATTCTCTTCTTTCTTCAAACTCAAAAACACCCTGTCTAGGGAGAGACCAAATCTGGAGAGTCACCCCCAGCAGCAGAGGAAAGATGGCCTGCTTACTGGGAACGTTGCTACTCCAGCTGTTACGTGGTTCTTGTAGTACACTTTGTCAAAAAACTACAAGTCATCCTGAGACACTGATTGATTGTACAGACCCTTTAATGTTGTAGAAGAGACACCAGCTCCTCCTCCTTATGGCTTTCCAAGTCTTTCACAATGAACTTAACCAGGCCAACTAGCTTTTAAATCTAAACAATGGTAGTGAAGCGGTGCCTTTTTACCAAAAAGCCTGACTTTCTTAAATCACATTAATGCTAACAGTGATTGTGAATTGTCATCTTAGCATACACAAGCAATTAACTTGGTATTTATGTTAAAAGATGGGATAGTTGTTTGCTTTAATGAAACAAAAGTTGTGCTGGATTCTCACCCCAAAACAAGCCATGGAAAATACCCAGTGATTAAAAACAAAGATGCAACTGATTTTTGGTACTGGATGTACACCTTGATAATTCACATATGGTTAATTCAAACAAAGGAGAAAATTGCTTCTTCTGAATGGTTTTGGCTGCTTTTGTAATATTACTAAACACATCTAAAAAACCTGTATTCATTAAATCACTGACCATTCTGTTTTTTTAATATACGTAACAAAAGGAACTAATGGCAGTGGCTGCTCCAAGACAAACAAGACAAATTTTCGTGGAAAACCGCCACAGGTCCTAAGCATCTACAAAAAAACATCCTCTGTTTTTAACTCTTTGTTGCATTTCAGGGGCAAGAGAGTCAATAGTCTATGGCCTACAGTCCCGTGACGCATCTCGTGATGGGTCTCTGGCATTTAAACAAACAGGCCGTGGGGCCACTGTCATTTACACCATGGGACTGGAAAACTGCTCTGCAGACAGCACTGCAGCGGGATGAATCACTAACTGTGGTAGTCAATGGCAAGCTGAGGAAGGGGAGCCGTGCGACTCTTGCTAATGCAACTGGATGGCACTGCGTTAGCGTTATTTGTTAGCTGCATGACAGTAGGCTACCACCAAGAAATCTCCTCGTTTCCGAATGTGACCTTTCCCATTTTTCTTCTCTCTTTCCTGCCACACGGGAAGTTGAGACATTAGTGCCGTGCAGTGTACGAATGGCTGGATCTTGACTCATGCTACTTCCAGTACTGCACAAAACCTGCTCCCTGCATTCACGTCATGCAGTGTTTCGCATACAAACCAACAAAGTATGCCACAGCATACTATGCAGATGTAGCATATTTCCCATGCCAGTTTGGATGTAAGGCCTCTATAACAGACAGCAGAGCACGTGGACAGGGCTCCAGTAAAAAAAAAAAGTTTTGCTATGTCCTCTTTCACTTGACTTAAATTATCTTTTCTGACTATTCCATTTAGGAAAACAGCAAATACTTGCAGTAGCGCACTCATTGGCTGCAAAATACGGGATTTATTTCTTTATTTAGCCTTATCTTATAACTTTTCTAGAGCTTTGGCCAGAAAACAAGAATTATTCCTAGCTTACTCATTTCTGCTACTAGTTGTGCCTTTGTTATGCTCATTTAACAAGTCTGTGTAATGCCAAGCACCGTTAAGGCCCTGACTTCAGTGGAGAGTTTTTAATCAGTATTATAAAATAGTAACAATTAAATTGATAATCTCAATTTGTTGTTTTAGAATTACACAGCCTATTATGCATGCAAAGCAGATGTAAAATGGATAAAAGCTTTTTGATTTTAAAAAGTCTGAGGTTTTTGCCAAAATCCCATATAAATGAGGGTGACAGGAAAGTTGCTGTCTCTTGCAATGACATACATGAATTTTGTCCCTGCCATATTTTGGTACTTTCTCTTTTGTTATCTGAGAAACACCACTCAAACAGAGCTGAAAGTACTTTTTCATCTCTGGAAGCGACTTTCAAACACCACAATGATGGATCAATAATTTGTCTGGATGTGGTGCGATGATGTAGGAAAAAGAGTGAAATATTCAGATACTAATGTGAGAAAATATATTTGGAAACACAGACCTTAAAATAAGCCTTTTGTGATATCCAAGTCCTCCTGATAGGAAAATTGAGAAAAGCTGGGAGAAAAAAAGATACTAAAAATTTTGCACAACATAGTGACCTTATTGACATGACAGTCTCAGACCTAATTCTATTAACAGAAAGTACTTCACATCTATATTTATGTCAGAGCCATCACTAAATTTACTAGTACCATCTAGATATCTTTTTGCCAGTGAAAAAAATCAGGGATACCATTTCAATATAACATACCTCAAAAGAATAATTGAAAATTCTTGAGCAGTCTCAAAATTGACATGAAATAAGATCTTTGCCTTTTAAGGAGGCATGTTAAATGGGTGAATCTCAATTTCTCAAAATTACTTCATTCATTATTTTAATTGAAAGCCATAGCGGGTAAGGTAAAATATTCTTAGGCGGGCTAAAGAGCTAACAATTTTTGTATGCATATATTTAGGAATCCGACTAAAGGAACATTTTTCTCTCAACACGGTGGCACACTGAAGTTCATAGTAAAAGTTAAGAGAACAAAAATAATACAAATTTTCAGAAGTTCTACAGCTAGTTTTGGTGGCCTTCACTTTTACAAAATTAAAGAGGAGATATTTTGGGGGCTTAGTGAGAAACAAGCCCCCCAGTTTGATTAGGAACGTTAAAGAATTCTAGCACCTGAACAGGAAGATGAGAGGGGACCCTTGATGCTGAGAAGAAAAGAGCTAGTGATGTGCAAAACACCAACTCTAGTGATGCAGAAATAAAGTCAACACAGCAAAGGGCAAAAAAGAAATCCTAATTTGTACTGCACATACCTTCTAATTGGTTGTGTGCATGTACTGGCCAAGCTACTATGCTGGGGTGCGCTACAGGTTGCTGGGTTCATTTAGCATGGATGTCACTAACAACCACTTATTTTAAATGAAGAAACATAGAAAAGAAGGACATGACAACATAGTTTTGAAACTGACTTGTACAAAAACCAGAGCTGATTGTTGTTGGAGCTTGCAAAAACCATGGAGAATTTTTCACTATCATTACTAAACTCGTAATAGCTGTTTGTGCAAGAGATGACTACCCAGAGCTAGTAGAGTCACATGCTTTCTGGCTGAAGTCAGTTGCTCAAAATATAAAACTGGAAGGGCTTTTTGCCCCTCTTTTCCTTTTTTTCAAGCGTCCAAGTTGCCTAAGCACACTAAGTTTTTAAATTTCATGGGAAGGATCCAAAATATGAAATAATTTCAGTAAAAATACAGACTACACTGACAAATATTTAATTCAATAAAGCACTTTCAGATGCTTTCCGCAGCGCGCCCCCCCCCCCCCCCCCTTTTTTCTTTTTTTTTAAGCAATGGAAATTACATTGGGCAGATCACAATTGCAGCAATTAAAAGGAGAAAACCCATTCTGGACTTATAAAAGCAAGTAGCCTAGCTTAAACATTCACAGAAATGTCTCACCTACTCAGACATATTTGAAGAAGAAATTTAATGCTTTCAGTGGTGATTTAGAAAGTCACAGTTGAATCAGTTTTTTGCCTAGAAGCACAATGATTTTAAATAGCAAGCTAATGTTGAGATCTCTTTTATGTTCTAAGAGGAAGGAAGGACAGAGAGCTCTTTTAATAATGCAAATTACAAATTTTAATACAGAATAATTATAATAGAAGTCTGACCTGTACCTGTGTGTTAGCCTTCCACACCAGCAGCAATTAGTCATGGCTGTAACACTCTTCAGGCCCCAGTTCAAGAAGCAATTCACAATCAGGCGTGTGGCTCAATAGTTTATATATTATTTCCCATTGATGCTGGAGATAACTGGACCCTCATGATCTACTTAAGACTCAGAACAAGTCAGGCTTGTGCTCAGTAAGCGAGCTGGAGACACAACGTCATCTTCTGTCTCCACCACAAGCATGCTGTGCTCCACTATTTAAACAGGGGAACCTTCTCCTGCCGCTCTCTAACAGCTTTACAGTGTCCCAGCTACTTTCAGCAGATAAGCTAGTTAGTTCAGGTCTAACCTTACGATAGAGCAGCCCCAGCAGAAAATACAGTGGTGACTTAGCTAAAAGTTGTAATGGGGACTGGAAGAAACACAAATGGTTATAAAATGCGTGTGTATATTTTTTAATAGATGTCATGGTTAAGGTAAGATTGAAAAAGAAGTAACAGCATATTCTGTCAATGTATAGAGACCACTGGTGGGAACTAACCTCCAAATGACTGCAGAAAAAGAAGACAGCAAAAGCCATCAGAAGCCTGGTTTCAAAACCCAAGTTTGGGGAAGTAAATGGGATTAATAATCACTTTTGCCATTATTTAATAGCTATATTTGAGATACTTACAGTACAGCTGACTATTACTGGCTTTTAAAAATCAAGAAATGGCACAAACCGTGCTCACTTTTTCCACATACACATGCACAAATTATAACTTGACTTTAACAAGGAGGTTTCCCTCAACTGTCAAGAATATCCTTGAAAATATTACAAAACCCACTAAAAATAATTAGGGGATTTAAATGTAATTTACCAACCTTCTGGTAGTCCATTATATTTCCTTTTCCTTGTGCCTTAAAGAGAAAAAGAGACTTTATATAAGACATTACATACTATAAACATGAGTTGCAAGAATAAAGAATGCGATTAAAAGAGCTACTACTGTAACATAACCAACTTTCTTTAGGAATCTGATACAGAAAAACCTAAAATACAACAAAATGTGTTACCAGCTTATACAACATGGTTCTGTTTCAAATGAGTGCTGCAGATACTCAATGTAATTTTTAGGTTTTTTATTATGCCTTATAGTTAAACATTTGTTGAATCCAAAATGCTGTTTCCATTAATTAATCTCTCCCATGAGACTGCAAAATAAGCTTACATCATATCAGCAATAACAGGATTTATTTTCTTAAAAGAGAACTCCCTGCCTATCTATAGTGATTTGCACACAGGTAATAGTTCTAGAGCTCTCAAAAGGGGATGTCAGGACCATGTCAATGCTATTAGACCTAGGTTAGAGGTGCTTTTGATTTAGAATGTATTCAAGTATCAACATCACCCTTTACTTAAGCAGCTTATACAACCTATAACTCTGAACACATTCAGAAAGAAGTATGAATAAATTTTACATTTCTTCTTGCCCAGATGCAGAAAAGTATGTAGTCCAAATTCCTCAAATTTGTCACAGGGTAATGTAGAAGAGATGTTTATCTCTTCCTCACCCAGCGGCAGTGCTCTGCCAGACCCAGAGCCTGAAGCCCTTCCCTTCGGTCAGATCCAGCTATATCATTATCACCTCATGCGACTCTAGCTCTTTTCTTTTCAGGCACATTGAGAGAAAAAAACCACCCATTTCTTCCCCTCTAGCCTCCACAAGGGAACACCACAGTTCTTCTGGAATGTGTCTCCTGAAAAGGTGTAGATTAGGACCACTACCTCTCCATGTCCTCTGTGGGGACTTCAGAGAGCCGCCAAGAGGAGCAGGCCAACTGGCATAAGAAGAGCTGAGGCCTGCACCAAAGAGGAAGACTGTGTGGCAAGCAGAGCTTTGAAGAGATGTTGTTGAAATGGCACAGATTTGGAAAATCAATTAATTTTTGTAAGGGAAGAAAACAGAGAAGAGAACCGACGAGACTAAGCAAGCAGAACAGGAAGGCAGCAGATAATAAAACTGATTTATCTGAAGGAGAAAGGTGAATGATCCTCAAAGCCTCTTTACTACTCTCCTTATGCTTCTGAAGAATCAGCTTTTCTGGAATGCATATTAAGAAAAGAGCCTGATAGCATTTGGGAGTAGCAAAACCACTGCCAATAACTGCTTCCTTATTTGCGTGTTCTGATCTCTTTGATTTGCCAACTTTTATTCATACTGGTTGGATCTTATGGCTTTTTCAAATATATCTAGTGGTTATATCGTACATCAGAACACATCAGAAATATGTTCTTTAACACATGATTGCCTATGCGCAGATTCACACTGCAGCAGAGAATTTGCCAACATGTTTGAGGAAGATGCTTTTTAGTCTTAGCACTACCAGAAGAGCTGTGCTCAGCATATCTCCTCCTGTATCTAATACACATCATAAACAGCATGAATATTTTCTCATGCTCTGTTCCTTTCAAGCATTCAAGTCAATGGCAGTTGTGCTTCTCCAAGCAGCAACCTTATCTAATCTGTTTCCTATGCCTTCTTTACTACAACTGCACCTTTGCTTTTTTTCTTGCTTTTTAACCTCAGAGTAGTTTGGCTCTTTGACTTTTATGGACCCTGATCTCAGACACACAGGGGTTTTTTTTTTTTTCCTTTTACATCAGACTTCTGCACCTGGTTTAGCTTCCTCAAAGGTATTAAGCCTGATTTACAAAAGGTATGCACTCTTGTCAAACTTGGATAACTTTCTAGGTCTTACTGCTTAGCTGGGAAGCTCAGCCTCTGAATATCAGGGGTCTGGGCCCTCAAAAAAAGCATCTGCTTACCAGCATATTAGAGATATGAGCAGCCTACTAAGCTCAGCCTTCCTCCTGAACACCAAAGATCACCATGTACCAGTATTGAGGGACAATAATATCACGACATTCTTCATTAATAAATGAGGTTGTATGAAATCAACTTGCCTTCCCAGGAAGAAGGATCCCTGAATCCCCCATGAAATTACTCAAAATGCATCAGAGAAGCAGACCACAAGCAGATGGTTTAAGACAATGCTTTTGGAATAGGTTTTCAGGGTGTTTTCCAAGACTGACTTTTCTTTTTCAGATGAGATGGTCCCTTTTACATGTCTTAAAACCTACACTTGAGAAATGCTTTTCTTCCAGCCCTGCTTCTTCTAAGAAGACTTAGAAAGACACGGTGAAAGGCACATGGATTACCTTGGCCTAGATGAGATGGTTCTAGTACCTGACTTATTCCTTTTTAAAATTTCAACTGCTATGAGTTCTTGAGTGATTCCATGTAATTTCTTCACTCGAACTTTGGTATTCTGTACCTCACTTAGATGCTGGACACCTGCTGAAGCCAGAGGATTTTTGCTCTTGCCTAGTGAGAGGTATCTGTAAGTGGCTAAAAGTGACCAACTCTTCTGAAGTCTTTTGACCCCCTAGGAAATCCTCCATCCTATAATCCTGGATTATCTGCTAAATTTTAAGAATACGGGGCTTTCCAAAAGCTCAGTGGGACTGCATTCAGCAACTATTAAAACACTTTCTCTGACGAAGAGCATTCAAGTGTTTCTTTGCCTGTCTCCTAGGAACCATTTCAGGTTGGGTGGATTGTTGTTGGGTTTGGTTTTTTTTTTAACATTTCAGGTATCTACTCCAACCCATATTCCTTTTAAAACAGACACTTAACCAAACAGTTCATTGGGCGTTTTAGTTTTAAATGCATAAAGGTGGAGGGTGTTGGTGGTGAGGTCAGTGAGAACAGGAGAGGCTCGGGTCTTTATGGATCATTAATTCATATCTCTATATATCTCTTTATCTCTATATCTCCATCTATACACACACGTACACATACGTACACAATTTCTTCGTCCTATGACAAGGCTTCCCCCTGTACACATCCCAAGTCCCTTTTAAGGCAGTCTCTAAATTTCATCCAAATCAGAATCTAATCTTCTCAAAACACATATATTTAGTGTTGGTGCAACCTTCTGCGCCTGAATGTGTGATGTGTTTTGCTCTTTCTAAATGAAGAGACAAGGAGGCTTTTAAAACGTCTTCAGCTCTGCAGCAGAAAGGCGCACATGGCTATCTCCACTCAGAGGCTACCTTGGGAACAGCAACTATATCTGGACCTCTTGACAAAAGAACTGTGGTGAGACAATCACACAAGTTCTGGGCACTCCACAGCAGTTCAGGTATCCTTCATGACATCTCTCAAGTCTGCTTTCACCTAAGATATGCATGACAGGCACCGAGTCCCAGGCACATGCTTTCTGAGCAGTATACCGCTGTGGAGGCTGCTAGTTGCAATGGGGCTCCTACCTCCACTTTCTTGAACTCCAAGACCTTCCTGCAGGAGGAGGAAGCTGCCAAAGGGGGGTGCTGCCTTTAACTCATTGTATTAATGTTTATATGGGCAAGCAACCTAAGGAGAAAGCCAGATTACTTAGCAGTAATTAAAGGTCCATAATGTGATTTCCATATGCCTAGTCATAAACTCAGCTCCTAAGAAAAATTCTACCTGACAGGGACTGACTGCACTGTGCGTGCTTTGCCTATTTAAATGACACAAATGACATTGCACATGAGGGTGGCTTATGAGCGTACTCTTACAAGTACTGCCAGCATGAGAAAGCCTCTGGTTTGAGCGCTTGGCCTACACTGAATGTCAAATAGAGAATGTGACTGTGGATGATATCTCAAAGAGCTTGTAGTTAATGAAAGGTAATTTTCCCTTCTAAACCAACACAAGCCAAGAAAGGCTCCTGGATGATGTGTTCCACTTTGTATTGAGCTGAAGTAGTAGTTGGTAGATACTTTTGCACAGTGCATGTCACCCCACCGCCCTTCAGAGAGAATTGCTTCATTGTTTCCCTAATGCCCATTTTCGGTATTAGAATTAGCAAGCAGACAGACGGTGCTCCTGGAGTCCTGCAACCTCCTCTAGATTCTGCAGATGGGAAATTGTTTCAGAGCTTTTATACACTGTGCTGTAGTAATACCATTATTCTCCAACTGCAATCATCCAAATCCATTTCAACTCACATATGAGCCTTGTGTTGAGATTGTAGAATTCTAAAACTCCTCGTCACGCATTATAAACTACCAGCCCCTTATTTCAAAATGACAAAAGGCTTGCTTCGCTTTAAGATCCCCCAATTCCATACCACTGTAAGGTTGAAGATTCTGCACATACCTCCCAAAATGTCACTGCTGAAGAGACCACACCTTTTGCTTGCAGCATATGAAGGCAGGCTGCAACCTGGCCATCATGAATGCAGAAACTAGGCAGGGGCTCAGACTCCATGCCCTCTACCCAAGAGTCCTGCTTTCAGACCAGCAAGGAAAGGAGCCATCAGCAAGCACATCCTGAATGAACACGCTTGCACAGAGCTAGCTTCCTACTGAAGGCAGCAGCCTTTCTACTGAAAAAATATCTGTGTAACACATGCAGGAGTTTCCAAATCGTAGTCATCACTGCTGTTTAGACAGACAAAACATGTCCAACTTATGCAGGAACTCAACAGAATGCTTAATTTTGGCCATTTTGGTGTTTTCCCCTCTTTCCCTCCCTGCTATCTTCCACAGTTATCTATTTGCGTTTCAGCAACACCCAGGGACCTATTCAGGGACCTGAATCCTGCTGTGCTACATGGTACGTAAAATACATCTACACCACACAGCTATCTTACTCTTATTGCCTTCCTCATCTAAGGGCTAGAGGAAAAGAACAGCTGAATTAAGAGAACAAAGAATAAGGATATCAGCCAGCTATATATCACAAATACTTTGTAGTGGTCACGAAGCAAAGCGCCCCAGATCTTTCCCCCCAACCAAAATTACTGCTCCCAGTGCCAAGCTGGCAGAAGGAAATGTGTGCCTACCTTTCAACCACTGTAATGCAAAGTTCTCTGCTTTAAGCTGCCAGGGAAAGCAGCTTTAAGATAAGACGTGGGACTGCGCAAGTAGTGCAGAGGAACAGACATATGCTCCACGCAAATGAATCTGCTTGTTACACTGACACACAGAAGTTTGACAGAGCTCAGCTGTCAGGTCCCTAGACTTCGCCCTCCTGAAAGCATGTAAGAGAAAAGTGTTAAGTATTGGAGAGCAGAGGTAATCTCTGCTTGCCTTGTCCATTGTTAATTTCTACATTTCTTTGTGGCTTGAAAGTATACCCAATGGCAAAACTAGGAAATTCTAAACAATGCTTTAATTTACCTCTCTGATCTGTTTAATCCATGCCTCCCTTCCAATGAATTCCTGATGGAGAACTGCAGGAGCAGAATTCAAACTGAAAGCCATGGTTTCACTAGAACTTTCTTTGACAAATGGCTGAAGGTCCAAGTGTAGCTGAAAGAGAAGAACATCTTTCTTCAATATCCAGAAACAGTCTACACATATTCACCCACTCACCAAATCAAGGTCCATATCCTGATTCTATACTTACTCACCACTTTCTGCTTTGACACTTGTACTTTGGTTGCACTTTTTCAAGTTTGGGGGAGAGATAGGAAGAGGTTGAAAGCATTGCAGTGGCAGAAAGTTGTGGTAAAGAGAAGCATGTAGAGAATCTGCAAAGAAACGGGTAAAGGACAGCTTGCAGAGCTAGGCAAGTGATGGGATGCAGCCAGGTAGGCGACTGTTGAGTGGCAGGAAGCAGAAAAAAATATAAAGGAAAGAACGATCCAGTCTTTGGTGGGATGAATATCAGGTGTTAATCTGTGCCTTTAATCTTTTCAGTACCTGAGGAAGCTCATGCAATATAACACTCCTTCTGACAAAGGAAACATTACATAGCTAGGAGCTTTCTATGAAAATTACGCAGCCCTTTATACACAACTACGTCAATGGTGAATGTATTAATATTAAAGCATACACAAAATATTAAGGCTATAGTCTGCACTAGAAGCAATTTACTGGTAGAGTTTTACCTAGTAATAGCATATAGTGGCATTTCTACAGCAGTAAAGCTGTGCTTTATAAAACCACTTCCTTCTCCTGGAGGAACTAGAAACTGTCTAAACCAACTCGACTGAAGTGGACGGGAGGTCTGTCTGCCTATCTCAAGCTACATCTATACTTGCAAGTAGTGCAGTACAGTAGGAGCAGATCTCTGGGGCAAAACAAGTGCACCAAGGATCCGAGTTCCACACTGGGTGTGTTTTCCTTTGGACTAAACTCTAGCTGTGAACTGAAAGACTTCTAATGGAGGTCAGAGGCCTTCTCCAGGAAAGCCTACTGCTGCAGAGCTGTAGGCTGCTCCTGTCCGTATCTGGTGACCTCCCTCCTTATTCTCCACATACCCCCTCTGGAAGTTACCTCCACAGCAGATTATTCAGAAGGGAATGTATGCAGGTCCTTCAGCCACTGTAGCTCATGCCTCAGCTCATGTGCTGCTGCAGGCAGTTGAGCCTCTCGGTACGAATCTCTGCATGGTGGCAGCTGAGACCCAACAGATGCTTCCTCCTCAACTCCTGCTACTGGGACAGTGGATTTGTGAAGAACATAGGAGCAGAGAAGGTAAAGTTTTAAGCTGCTGCAGAAAGATGAGCTAGAGGGACGTTAACAGAGCCTTGAATGAAATAAGCTAGATTGCCAGGAGTGCAGTTTTGCCAGTTCATAAGTACTGCTCATACCAGCAGTTTCTGCAAACATCTTCGCACCAGGCAGCAGTCAAATCTCTCAACATCACTGACCTGCTGGCAAAAGTCTACAGCATAGTGGCAGTATATGACAGAGCTCAAGAGCAACACATCTTACAAGTCTTTCTGTATTTAAGATCCCAGAGCAAAAACAAAAGGCATACCTTGTGACTCATAGACATGTGCTTTCCATACTGAAATGCCATGTCCTGAATCTCAGCGCTGTGCTTTGCTAGCTCCATTGCAGCCTGGCAGCTCTTCGCCAGCAAGGCACTATGTGACAGGAAAACCTGCTCCTTCCACATAGATATGCCGATATCATCTGTAAGACAGTTCTCCTGAAAATGAAACAAAGGCTAGCATGAAAACACCAAACCTGCAGCTGTATCACCTCGCAGAAGTTAACGGTGTGGTGCAGGATAATGCACCGTGTGGCAAGTAACAAAGCTCCTTGTACCAAGGTGCCATATACGGAAGGGCATTCTCTAAGGGATGAGTAGACAAAAGTATCAGAATAAATATACTAGCAGTTTCAACAAACATTTTCATTTTCTGCTCAAAAAGAACAATGCAAAATACATGGAGTTGTCAACAGTTTCCACCTAGATCCTTTTCTTTACTCTACCGGTACACTGAACATCAACAGCTGATTATATTCCTCCTGAGGTAAGGGGGAGGGAAAAAAAACAAAACACAACACAAAAACCCAACAAAACCCGCCCCCAGAGTACAGTGGCACTTCAGCCCTTTGCTAGTTACCAAGAACCAACAATCCCAAACAAACTTGAGAAGTCCATGCAGTTTCTCCTTTATAGTCAGAAAAAAAACATTACAAAAAGTATTAAAAGTCCTTATAGAACTGCACTGGAAGAATGAAGGGCTCTGAGAGAGGGCTTGTACCTCTTCCACTCGCATATTAAGGATAAGGAATGACTGAAAGTATTAAAAAAAACCAAAACAAAACTCTGATTTAGAAATGTCAGGTACTAAGTTCCCCAGGGGACTGATAGAGATCTCAGCAATGCTTCTAGTGAACTTTTATCACCTTGACTCTAAGGTCAGAGATGCCCAACACTCCTCAAAATCCTTTGTATCAAAAGTATTAATTTGGGTTACTATCCACAAAGTGTTTTAATTAACACAAATCCAGTCCTTTACCCCCAAGCCCAAAGTCAGCTGCAGGTCCTTTGGCTCACAAGGTGTCAACATGCTACTATCTTACTAACGGGTCTTCGAAGCTAGACGCGACTTGTAGTCTTTCTCACATACACATGGTACTGTCATACCTTTAGGCACTTCCTAAGGATGAAAAAAACAGAACCAGAAAAGACCACAGTTGTTTTGCTTGGCAAAAACTAAAATCAGTATGAGAAGCTACAGAAAAAAAATCACACAATTTTTAACATTTGTACGCTTGAATTTCTCAATTCAGTCAAATCTGTAGCGCACACTAAGCCAAAAGGTATTCTTTAAAAGAGTAATATAAAAAAACCTCTTATATAACAAGCCTTTTCCCTCAAAGTGATATCAATTAAATTACTTAGAAATGAGCAAGAAGTAATTCTGTGTGACCCTATAGTTTTCTAGCAAGGTATTATCTATCATGAAATCGGTAACAAATGAAACAGAATCCATCCGTTCAGCTCTAATTTTCCTCCCCTATGGATATCACCCAGAAGTGCTGCGTTACAAGGGAGAGGATAATTTGAGACTAATGGAAAAAGTAGAATTCTGCAATGCCAAGTAACCCAGAGCTGTATCAAAATGCCTTTGCTTTCAGACATACTATTAACTTATACAAGGAAAGTGAAGAACAGAGAAACCACATGTTTGCTGTTATGCGTACGATAACTTACAAAGTCAAGCCTAAACTTTCCTCATGTTTCATTTTACTGTAGTATTTTTGTTTTAATATCTTAACTCAGCCCAGAGCATGTGCAAATTCCCATGACTGGCAAAATGTCAAAATGAGCATTTAATTCAAGTGGTTTCCTATATATCAAGTCTTTTTTTTTCCCACTCAGATATAGATCAATTTATTTTAAATTTAAAATCAGGAGCTCTTGGAAGACGCAACACAATCTTTTCCTTAACAACCAATCTGCTCAGTGAAAAAACAGTATTTACTAAAATTTGCTGGATGATATTGAAAATTGGCAGAGATTTTTATAATTATTTGTTTTAAATCCAACCAAGACAAAAATATTCTAGAAAGGTATCCTGAAACAATTTATGAAGTTAAAAAATCTTTCAGAAGACCTGTAAGTTGAAAACATTTGCTTGCTGGAGCCTTTGAGCAGTAACAGAAAGGTGGACATTATCAAATATCAACGGCAGGAACTGAAGAAGCTTAAACGGTCATTGCAACTCAATGTATACAAGGAATTTAGTTCTGTGATTTGTTACGAAAATATATTCTTTTAAACAACTTTGAATTTCATCACAAGATTGAAATGATGACACAAGTTACTGCCCACTACATGAACATCATGTAGGAGCTTTAAGCATCTGAAATGGACATCTAGCTTCAAAAAGGAAAAAGAAAAGACAAAAATTTGAGACATATTTGAAGATTATGCCCTTATGGATGTGCTTTAGTGTATGAGCTTGCAAGTCAAAATAAAGCTGATTTTAATCACAGAACATCCTTTGACCACATATCCCTAAAGCTTCTGCTGCTGCTTAAGGCGGCAGAGGCAGACACAACTTTCTTCAGCAAAGTTTTCCAACGCTCCAAATGCCAATTTTTCCCCTGACCTTAACTCTCATGTTATATATGAACTATCCACCAACCACACTGCATTCTTACCACAAGGGTGTGTATGATAAGACCTAAACACTATTTTAAAACGTCAAAGGATAAATGAACTAGTTCTAGACTGTAAAGTCTGAAATCTGACATCATGACAGGACTTATTATTTTTAGGAATTTTTCACTTTTTTGTTAAGCTTTGTGTTGTTTTGCCAGCAGTGGATATTTCAAAGGATAAACATAAAAGTGGACGTTAGCTGGCCCAGGAGACTCCTGCAGCCTTTCATATAAAAGCCCTTTTAAACTCAAATTAATTCTAGCTGTAGTTGACAGTGCTCAGGCATTTGATTAACTAATGCCTACAGAGTGACCTCATCCACAAGTTCTGTCACCAAGAAATGGGTCCAGATCACAACCAACCCTGATGCTGTCTGGGTAGCAGAAGCTGGATGAAGAGAGCCAAATCCCTCACCATCCCTGGAAGAAAGCAGCCAACTCCAGATACAGTTTGGGTAATGTTGGCATGGGAATACAGGGAAAATATGTAAATCCAGCTCTGTTGATCATAATTTCCTATGGGAAATTAAGAACAGCTGAGGGAGCTCCCATTTTACTAATGGCAAGGTCAGTTACTGTTTTGTTAGAAAGAAATTGGCTAGTTAAGATTCTCTTGTTAAGCTACTTCCATAACTTAAATAGGGTTTGAAACAACTGCATGAGGCAACAGGAAACAAAAAAATTTCAGAAAATAAAATTGCAGGACAAAATACACAATCATCACCATAAGGAAGGGCATCCCTTAGCGATGGTAACAAGGATCCCCAGTACAAAAGTGGCACTTAGAATAACTCAGTTTGAATGGGTTGGATGAGCGGACAGTGAGGTGGATTGAGAATAGGCTCAACAACAGAGCTCAGAGGGTTGTGATCAATGGGGCAGAGTCTGGATGGAGGCCTGTCACTAGTCATGTTCCCCAGGGGTCTGTGCTGGGTCCAGTCCTGTTCAACATAGTCATCAATCACCTGGATGAAGGGACAGAGTGTAACCTCTGCAAGTTCACTGATGATACCAAGCTGGGAGGAGGGGCTGATACACCAGAAGGCTGGGCTGCCATCCAGCGAGACCTGGACAGGCTGGAGAGCTGGGCCGAGGGGAACCAGATGAGATTCAACAAGAGCAAGTGCAAGGTCCTGCACCTGGGGAGGAACAACCCCAGGCACCAGTACAGGCTGGGGGCTGGACTACTGGAAAGCAGCTCTGTTGAGAAAGACCTGGGAGTGCTGGGGGACAGCAAGCTGACCCTGAGCCAGCAATGTGCCCTTGTGGCCAAGAAGGCCAACGGTATCCTGGGGTGCATTAAAAGAAGTTGTGGCCAGCAGGTCGAGAGAGGTTATCCTCCCCCTCTACTCTGCCCTAGTGAGACAATGTTTGGAGTGCTGTGTCCAGTTCTGGGCTCCCCAGTTCAAGAAGGACAGGGAACTGCTTGAGCAAGTCCAGCAGAGAGCTACCAAGATGATCAGGGGACTGGAGCATCTCCCATATGAGGAAAGGCTGACAGACATGGGTTTGTTTAGCCTGGAGAAGAGAAGACTCAGGGGGGATTTCATAAATACCTATATATATCTAAAGGGTGGGTATCAGGACGATGGAACTAGGCTCTTTTCATTAGAGCCCAACAACAGGACAAGGGGCAATGGGCACAAGCTGGAACACAGGAAGTTCCACCTGAGTATGAGAAAAAACTTCTTTCCTGTGAGGGTGCCAGAGCAGTGGCACAGGCTGCCCAGGGATGTTGTCGAGCCTCTTTCTCTGGAAACATTCAAAACCCGCCTGGACGTGGTCCTGTGCCCCCTGCTTTGGGCGTCCCTGCTCAAGCAGGGGGGTTGGATGAGATGATCTCCAGAGGTCCTTTCCAACCCCTGCCATTCTGTGGTTCTGTGGTTTGTCATACCAAAGATGATGCTTAAACGCAGTTCAGCTGAAAACATATTAAGGAAAATATTAATGAAATTTTGTCTTAAAAGTGCACAAAACATTTGCAAAACCAGGAAGAAGCAGAAGTCGGAGACCTTTCAATGTAAAACTTCAGCTATGGTTGGTAAGGGAGCCTTTATTTTATTTCCATACCATGGCAAACTCTTTCTTAGCCATCTGCTGTTGAACAAAATGATTGAAATGTCTGAACAACTTTATATCGAACTTTAGTTCAGTTCTCAATGGGCAAATAATCCACAGAAACACATAGAACTATTTTAAATAGCATTTTAAAGTCTTAGATTAGGTAGTTCAAGAACTTCTATTTTACATAAATAAAACCCAATACAACTGAATCTCTCTACCCTCCAAAACATCTTGCACATGGTTCACATAAGCTTTCAACAGATGTATTCCTGCTTGCTGAACATGACAGGGCATGTTTTATTGGCCTATTAATACACATCTCCACTGCTTTTGGAGGAACAAAGGTGTCTGCAAATGGGTCAGTAAAGCATGCCACCGACTACCTAATACTGTCATCGTGACACTAAAAAAAGCAATGCATGACTTCAAAAAAAGTTTGAAAACTCATAATAAATTTAAGCATCTCTCCACATCTGTTACTTTTAAATCTCTCTGGATAAGCTTAGTATTTAAAAGAACAAAAGCAGTAAACAAATAGCATTGGCCTTCTTTCTAGCTATGCTCCCCCCGCCCTGAAACATTTACCCATTTTTTTCACAGATGTTCTTTACTCAAATTCCAGATTTTATCCTTCCCTTTTGTCTTGCAACTGGAACAGTTTTAAAAAAAAAGTGAAGCTCTGACTGACTGCTGGCCTGCCAAAAGCTGGTTTACATCACTCAAAATACATTTGATTTACTTCTGTGGTAAGATTTATAAGCAAATCCTTTACTTGTATCATAGACTTATACCAGTTCAGCTGATGGACACGTGCAGCATCCCAGAACATTACTCCTCAAAGTAGGAGGGGTGACCAAACCTCGAAGAAGAATTGGTACAACTCACTGCATGTAGTCTGTGCTTTGCTGGAAAATAAACTTATATTTCTTAAAAAACCCCTACATTGGACTCCAACAAATACCTGTTAATTCACTATTGAATACGAGTAGTTGTCACTAATGTGTTTCTTTTTTAAACGTGTTTTACATACTGGTTATGCACAACTTTCACACATTTGCATAAAAAATTTGAAAACTACCTAACAGCTCTTCTAGCTACCAGTGGAGCACATTGGAAACGGTCTTGTCTTACATAACAGTCCCATTCTGAGACGAAAAATGAGTTTTGCGAATGCACATTTAGCATCAGCTGGATATTCTGGAGGTGAGGAAGGAAAAAACAAAAACCCAACAACACAGTTTCCCATGAAGTCCCTAATATTTTACGATCGCAAGAATGGTCTGGCAGGTAAAGCACAAGAGCCAACACACAAGTCCTGCTCTTGATTCTGCTGTTTGACCTTGAGCTTCCCTGTATCGCTCGTCCCCGTTCAGTGAACTGACAGGGATGTTAAAGCATTCTTCGTTAATATTTGTTAAATGATCTGGGATATTAAGACAGGTTTCTAAAAGTGTGACAGTATTCTGGGAGTTAGCAAACATGTTAGAAGCCTTCAGTCTCCTAAAAGTAGGAAACAGAGACTCAGTGCAATGTTTTTCTGTTAAAAATGGATATCACGATCATGACTGAAGGCCAGATTAGACAACTTTCATCTTTGCACTCACTGAAGGCACAAGTTTTTACTCCCAAATTAGATCTAGATTAGGGGAGACAGACGGGAACTGGGAATAGTGTCTTTCACTCACAGAATTTGGGGTTGAGGCGGGATTTAGCACACAAAGCTGCAAAGGTTTATCACATCACCCCTTTCTGCTCCAGCTTACAGTCCAAAATATTAGCTTAAGCCACTAATGCAATGTCTTAAACCACAGCAGCTATTAGCTGCTTTGAACACGAGTGGCATCCCTAACCTTCAGGCTGTCTTTGCAACCAAAGCCTACACTTTGTAGTTTGGATTGTCACTTCAAATAAAGATGAAAAGTTAAATATTATCTTTATTTTCCCCGTTTCACACAGATCTAATGATTCACTACGCAGACAAGATGAAGAGTGACCAGATAGAATGTTCTAAAGTGGGATGGCTGTAGGATTGTATGTGGTTTTACAGAGTAAAAAAAGTGGTAATGAGAGCTGTCAAGTAATTATATCCATTATATGTCTTCAGTGGTAAATAAGGTCAGTCTTGTTAGGTCAAATGATTCTTTCTCAATTTTCCTACTGGGTCATCCAAATGAAGCAAACTTTTTTTTTTCTCGGGTAAACATGAACTTAGGGTCTCAGAGGAGAAAGGTGAATTTTGCAGAGTTATTTTTGCCTGAAGTAAAAGATAAAACCACCTAGGTAGACATCTAGCAAAGCTCAAAACAACTTGGTGCTAAATTAGTCTATTTTACAGTACTGAGGAGCTTTATGTAGGAGCTTATAACAACTGCATTAAAGACATTTAACATATGAAGTACAGTTTCCCTGCTTCAAAAATTAAAAAAAAAAAAGAAAAGGTGAGAAGATATCCTTCTGCTTTTCCAAATTTAAGACATTCCCAGCAATGAAAATGCCATTACTAACATCCCTGTGCCCTACGCTTAAAAAGAAATAAAGTTTGACATTTGAGATTTAGCTGTGGAGTAGATTAAAGTATTTGTCTTACCTCTAGGAAATGTAGTTCATGTTTTTGTTTCAATCAAATTGCGGTTAGGGATGGAGGGAAGATGCTCAAAGGATACAAGTAAGACAGACCAACAACTGACCTAGTCCATTTGGCAATCTTTGCTAAAGAGATGTTCAGGACACGAATGGGCCACTGTCTCAGAAGAAGAGTGTGAGGAAGGCAGCAGGGATGTGTCTCATACACAGCATGGAACCAAATTTCTCAGAGGACAAGATAAAAAACAAATTAAAGTAGACCCCACACTTGTTTGTTCTAGGTCTCATCAGAGGCCATGCACCACACATTATGAAGACTAAACTTCAGACACTGTCATGTAATTTTCAGTACCTGTTATGCCACCATACTAATTGTGTTTTGAGTTAACTGGGTTCCCCTTAGGAAGGGTATACTGTACTTTCAGCTTTCCTTAGAAGAAGTCACCAAAACCAAAATAAATCTTTTCCATTTGTAATTGGGCCAGGGGAGGGTAAACATCATGCAGCTGTGCTTAGTTTAGCTCACACTCCCCTTGCAATCTACACATGTGGAGTGCTTCAGTAACACAACAGAAAATAAACAGAAAGACCAAGAAAAAGACGACTCAGACCTTCTGCAGTGGCAAGAACCCAAAAGAGTCTGCAACACTTCTCATTTATACAGGGGCCATGGTTAAAATAAAATGCAGTATTATTGCTGAGATGAACTTGTAGAGCTTTACTTCTACACACCAAAGAGTAGTTGTTTTTTAAATATGATATGTCTGGGATCTACTTGTATTTTGAAACCTGCTTGAACACAGAAAATAAAATTTTAGATGTTCTTCGCAAAACTCTCAAAAGACACCATCTATTGTAACATATAACCCTAAGCACGGTATTTGGGAGTAACCCCAAAGGCTGCAGTCCATTTTTTTTTATCCATAGGTTAAACACAGCAGGCACAGAAGGACCACAAAGTTCTCAATATCGCATTGCTGCCACAATTCCACCCAGGGTCGCCTCCTGAGAGGTGCCAGAGGATGCTCTGTGCACGTTGTCCTCTGTGCACAGCCATGCCGCCTGGCGAGCCTGTGGCCCCAGGCATCTCCAGAGCATGCCATTACTGCTTTCCTGCTAGAGCATCTCGCTTCCTCCAAGGGAAGAGCTCAGCTTATCAGTGTGATCGCTTCCTACCTAACTGGTTTCAGTCAAAATGAGAGGGATAAGCCTAAATGAGGTTAGATTTAGTAACGTATCTACAGAGCAGGAGAGACAGACACTGACCAGCAGAGTTAATGGGTGAAGCAGCACCCTCCAGGGCCCAGCCACTGTTAGTTGATGGCACTCACTGCTTGCCCACTGTGTTTTGGCTGATGCAGAACCATCAGTGTAGGTATCTACTGCAACGATAGGGCTTCCACTAAGGTATTAATTTTGCTACATACTATAACATGGCTGTAGTAAACCAGAGCTTCAATCTAAACATACAAATATAAATTAATTCATGTATTTCTGCAATCTTCAAGCCATTTCACCCATGGAACGATCCTCTAAGTAAATCTACTTACATCAGTGGATTTCATGATAGACATTCACATATATATACAGCTCTTCATTCCCATAAAGCGAAAACTTGGTAGCCCAAAACCTGTAGAGGTCATGGCAGCTTTAAATTATCATTTCTTTTGCATGTGCTAAGACACAGTCATAGCAAATGAAAAAGAATGTTATGTCATTTTCTGAAAGAAGTCCTGCTTGACCAACCTAATAGCCTTCTGTGATGGTGTGACTGGCTGGGTAGATGAAGGGAGAGCAGTGGATGTTGTTTATCTTGATTTCAGCAAGGCATTCGACACTGTCTCCCATAACATCCTCATGGACAAGCTAAGGAAGTGTGGGTTAGATGAGTGGACAGTGAGGTGGATTGAGAATAGGCTCAACAACAGAGCTCAGAGGGTTGTGATCAATGGGGCAGAGTCTGGATGGAGGCCTGTCACTAGTCATGTTCCCCAGGGGTCTGTGCTGGGTCCAGTCCTCTTCAACATAGTCATCAATCACCTGGATGAAGGGACAGAGTGTAACCTCTGCAAGTTCACTGATGATACCAAGCTGGGAGGAGGGGCTGATACACCAGAAGGCTGGGCTGCCATCCAGCGAGACCTGGACAGGCTGGAGAGCTGGGCCGAGGGGAACCAGATGAAGTTCAACAAGAGCAAGTGCAAGGTCCTGCACCTGGGGAGGAACAACCCCAGGCACCAGTGCAGGCTGGGGGCTGGACTACTGGAAAGCAGCTCTGTTGAGAAAGACCTGGGAGTGCTGGGGGACAGCAAGCTGACCCTGAGCCAGCAATGTGCCCTTGTGGCCAAGAAGGCCAACGGTATCCTGGGGTGCATTAAAAGAAGTTGTGGCCAGCAGGTCGAGAGATGTTATCCTCCCCCTCTACTCTGCCCTAGTGAGACAATGTTTGGAGTGCTGTGTCCAGTTCTGGGCTCCCCAGTTCAAGAAGGACAGGGAACTGCTTGAGCAAGTCCAGCAGAGAGCTACCAAGATGATCAGGGGACTGGAGCATCTCCCATATGAGGAAAGGCTGACAGACATGGGTTTGTTCAGCCTGGAGAAGAGAAGACTCAGGGGGGATTTCATAAATACCTATATATATCTAAAGGGTGGGTATCAGGACGATGGGACTAGGCTCTTTTCATTAGAGCCCAACAACAGGACAAGGGGCAATGGGCACAAGCTGGAACACAGGAAGTTCCACCTGAGTATGAGAAAAAACTTCTTTCCTGTGAGGGTGCCAGAGCAGTGGCACAGGCTGCCCAGGGAGGTTGTGGAGCCTCTTTCTCTGGAAACATTCAAAACCCGCCTGGACGTGGTCCTGTGCCCCCTGCTTTGGGCGTCCCTGCTCAAGCAGGGGGGTTGGATGAGATGATCTCCAGAGGTCCTTTCCAACACCTGCCATTCTGTGGTTCTGTGAACAAAGTAATTTTTGCTCCAACATCCTGCTGAAGCAAGCCTACTTCAAGAAGTGTCTCTGCAAGTTTCGTTAAATATTCTAGTAAAGACAAAAATAACTAGACCTAATTTGATCAATTTTCATTACAGTTCTTGCCACAGAATAACACAGTGTATCTGTAATTGCCCTTGAAGAAATACAGGATTATTTGGTGTGAAACCCTGGCAGCCCCTGCCTTTGCCCACGCTGACTCCTACAATGCGTGTGCATGGTGACTTTTGGTGGAGAAGAGTACAGTGCTACACTCCTACCGCTTCAGGACAAAACTCATGTTTATACTAGTAAAAAGTGAACGCTCAGAAGAAAGGAGCCGATATAAATTTGGGATGATGCAATCTGTAAAAGTCTTTGGGCTTGTAAATGAGAGATTTAACATGAAAGTATTAATGATGTTGACAACATTGTAATAAATGCCTCTAACAGAACCTTGACTACAAACCTCTGAAGTGTTTGGAAAGCCCATAGTAAGACTAGAGCTTGTGGTAATGACATGTGGTATTATTTTATTAAGCAATCGCAGAAAAATAAAATAGTCCTTCTTTTAGCATTTCTAGGAACTTCCATCAGAGTTCACAGGTGTCATGATGATGTTACTGCTGAAACTCATTAGGACTGCAGCTAATTCTCTCCCTCCCTCTCCCTCCTCCTTTTAAACAGATGAGAAAGTCACCACATTTACTGTAGCCACACAGTAATCACCAAAGTTCTTGGGTATGTAAAGCTACTGAAAGTCTTACCTCAGATGATTTTGAGTTTTCATAATATATACCTTGAACTAAGTCACCAATAGCACTTGAAATGAGTTCCACAACCTGTAAAAGAAAAGGAGAAAAAGCCTTACATCTTTAATTGTCACTTAATTTACTAATAAAGCCACTGCCAGATTTCCAGAGAGATTATACGGTCATAACTTTCCTTGCAGAAAGCTAGCTGTGAAAGACTGCAGGATTTACTGGGATATATTCTGCACAAGAACGATCCTGTCTCTCTGCTAAAATCTCTACTACACTAACTCTTCTATCAAAGTTTTAAGTTAATATAAATGAAAACCAAGACTTTTTGTTTTTGTTTTTTTTTTTTTCTAAAGTGTGAACTATGGAGTGTATTCTCACAAGGACATTCACAGAACTAATAAATCCCAGTTCATGAATATGAGACAGTACCTCATCTGGGCTTTGTTTTGTTTTGTTTTTTTTCCTGCCAAGTAAATACTTCACAATACCTCTCATAGGGAGCTGTTAAAATTCTAATCTTCGTGGCTAATACAGAAAAGTCAGAATCCATAGAAAGGTAACCTTTCAAATGTGATCATTTGGTATTCGGGTGCCCTGGGAATGCACTGTGGATGTATTTAGTGCATGGCCTGAGGCTCAGCTGTACCTCATACACTGAAAGTCTGCAACACGGGAATGTTTAAATCAGATTTATCAATCTGTATTATCTTCAGGGTTCAGACTTTTTATTTTATTCAAGCGAAGCCTAAAAATCTGAACTTGATCCAGAATGTAAAACAAGCAGTCCACAATCTCCCTGGAACTACTGTACAATTTAAAGTCATGCACATGAACTGTCTTAATTGGAACAAAATACTCAGATTTATCATAAAATTAAATGCAGGCATTTGAAATAAGCACACCTTAAGGCTACCCCTTTAGTTGCTCACAAAGTTTTAATTTCTTGAATGTTTAATTTCCTATGCATATAAGTCTATATCTGATCCCTCTTTTTGCTTCCTAAAATTCAACGTAGTTCTTATTGAATTAAAAGATTTAGTTTCAGTTTTTATCATTCTTGTAACTGAAGACAAGAAGTCAAATGATAACCCCCCTAACAGAAAGATATTTTAACATTTAGGCATACTTTATTTGATAATAAAAACACATTTGTATGCTAGTTTTGAGTACCAGCAGAAAGGTTGTGTGTTTTCTTTTTTTTAAACACCCGTTCATATACATATTCATACACACAGAGCAAGCGCTAACTTTAGAAATGGTGCTGATTAAAAGTCATGTTTTTTCTTGCAATGCATATGGGTTAATTTGCAAGATCTATAAAAACAGCCTTAAAAAAAGGGGAAAAAAATCACATTGCCCTTTAGGAAACTAGATACCAAAGAAATATTGTAGCAATATGAGCTGCCGAGGAACTGAAAGGACAATGATCCTACAGTGTTGCCAGATGTGTTGAGTTATTTAAGTGGGGAACAGAGAAAATGAGGGGCTTTTTTTTCCTTCCTCTTCTCCCCCCCCCCCCTTTTTTTTTTAAAGGTATCAGATAAGCCCTATTACCAAATCCAGGAGGATTGGGTATCGCCAATAGGTCTATGAAAGTCTGTAACTAAATGCCCAGGATCAGATTGTATTACAGTTTATACAAGCAACATCCCAAGATTCTCCTGATGGCTAGGACACATAATACAGATCAATCACTCACTAAAAAATGTTATGGTTTGTGAAATGGTCTGAGCTCAGAGACCTACACTGGTAATACGAAGAGGAATTTACAAAGACACTGAGTCCTACTCTAAATGTCAAAGTGATAGTATGAACTTTTAACAATGCATCTGGCTCTGGATAACCAGACCTTTTCCTCTTTCGCCTGAAACTCTAGACTAAGCAGGACCCTGTTTTGGGGTTTCTTTCTTCCATCTCTTCTTTCTCTTTTTAGTGCAACTCTACTCTCAAAGGCAATTTTAACTGACTTAAAACAATCTTGGCAAAACATTTGTGAACAATTGTACCTCTTCCTCTTATAGTTTATAAAACATCTTAGGAGAATTACACATCCACTATTTAGAAGAATCCATATATTAAATACCATTAGGCCTTTAGTGTTCAACAGAACACTATATGTTAGCCAGAATTTAGTATTAATATTACCTCCCTTCTTTCCAAATCTCTCTTTTTTTTAAAAAAAAAAATAAATCATATTTTTCTAAGGTAAATGCAAGGCCATAAAAATCACTACCAGGAATGAAATTCCAGTTTCAAGAGCACAGTGGGATGCTTGCATGAGGCTCTGTTACTTCATCAACCCTTAATCTGATCTCTGAAAAGCATCTGCTGCAGCATATCAGTGGCCTGGGGTCCTGAGTGCTGGGGAAAGCAATGAAAAATGAGGAAACCAGGTAATTTTCCCCTGTATCCCAAACCGATATAGAAGAAGAAAAATTATTACAGATTCAGTAGTATTCATGCAGTCAATGATACACTGACTAGTTCTTATGCAGCACTTTTCATCAGAAAATTTGAAAGCAATCAACATCCCCTGTAAAATTTATTCCTTCCTGTTTTATATAAGGGGAAAACAGTGTCAGGGAAGTAATTTTCCACAAAATCATGCAGCATGACAGTGGAAGAGCAGAAAACAGTATCCAAGTCATGTCGATTCTCATCAGTGCCTTTCTGCCTGACCAGTGCCCTGTTCCACTTGCTGATAAGCAAGTTTGAAGAGCAGGAAAGGTAGATGAAAAATCAAGTGCTCCCAACTGCTTTTCTTCTCTTCTCATTTGAAGGTTGAGCTCCGTTTTAAACAAGTTCAAAGACAGGGAAAGGGAAGAAAGAACTGCCAGAATTAGTGCTTCAAACCAGCAGCATCTCAAAAAAGACCAAAGGCAGCCTATTCATAATCTCCCTTCCCACTATTTTTCCACTCCTCTACACATTTTTGAGAAGCCTGGTCCTTCTTAAGTACTCGAGATGAGCAGGAGTAACATATTGAGAGAAAACAAACTTCCACTCTATTTTTCATTTTCCACTCTGCATCAGCATCTTCCAAAGCACTGTGTTTTCTGCTCCCCCGGAGCATCCGCAGGGCTAGGAGCAGCCCAGGGCATGACCCGTTCCTCACAGGTGACAGGTGCACATACAAATAATTTCACACCCTTTAAACACATGTTCTGCAACAGTTCTGCTAGGGTTTGGTTTGCCTTTTTTTTCCTAAGGAGCCATTACCTCAACACCTTTCATAGACATGCGATGTCTTCTGCTTTTAAAAGATCAACACAAAGGCTGTCAACTTATGATGAACACTGGGAAAAGAGATGGATTGTTAAAGCAAAAATCTCTATTACTATTTAGGCAGACTAAGTGTATAACGTAAATTCTGGATGCTAGCACGTGATGCCTGATTCCACAGCAAGAGTTCATGCTCTGACCTCTCCCATTTATGCAAATATGAAATAGTCCAGAAGCCTGTTTCAATCAGCCTGAATCAGCCTATGTTTCAATGCCAGAAGAGCTCTGCATGTTTGAAGATCAGAAGCTTGATGAAACTTAATTTGTCCTTCTCTGCTACAGTAACTTATCTGTCAAAAATGCACAGCTTTAGACCTTCTAAGTTCTTTAAATTTACTTTTACTCTAGTTTCTCAAGCTCTGATTTTCTAAATATTGATTGAAGTAGTAAAACAAAGCAGTAGTAATTTTCGTAGTGGTTCAGAGAATTACTCAGGATGTTCAACCATCCACACATTGAATTTCCTCCACCCTTTTCCTGAACTCAGACTAAATATTTCAGGCACTTTACTCAGAATCTATCTGTAAGATAATTCAGGGTTCAGAACTCCCAACATATTCTGTGCACAGAGAGACACAGAATAGAGCCACGCGTTCACTGGCACGGGTACAGCAGCCCAGTTCTTGCCTGCAGCTGACTGCCCTGGGAAATCCAGATCTGCCTGTAAAAAACAGCCAGGTATTTTCAAGTGAAACTTTAAAGCTAGGAGGACTGCAGGGAAATCACAGAATGAAAGTGTTCTACCAAAATATCTTACTTCGAAGTTAGAAGATACAATTCAGACTCCTTCAAGCACAGTAAAAAGAATAGATTCTGGGCCCCACTCATCCTTCACGAGATTTCTAAACACCCTGGATGAAAAGAAGACATTGCTGCCATCAGTTTAGCAACTCAAGCACTTTGTTCCCCTTACTTGTCTTTGAAATATTTTGTTTAAAGTTCACTGCAACATAACACTGCATATGTATTTTCTCCTGTTTTTCATCCTAGTTTAAAAAAAGGAATGAATTTGAGCTCCATTCAATATGTGGTGGTTTTATTTTAAATTCAGCAGCTGAAATGGAATTGATTACACAGACCACTCTATTTCAGAGTAGTAATTCAGTGTCTCTCCAGACTCTACTGGATATTTTCAAGGGGAACATCAAGGAAATGATGAAGCTCCTACAGCAGGAAACAGCAGTAGGAAGAACACAGCAGTGGATATATCTTTGCTCCTCATCCTTCCCGATTTCTATTTGACAAACTTTAGCTTTGCCAAATTCCTTTCAAGAAGGACCACAAGTAATTCCTTCCTTTCTTAGTCTTTCTCTTTCTGTCTTTTTGGGCTGCTGGTCTTGAAACAATATCCGTTCCTTACACATCTGCTGTGACAGACCCTACTCCTTGCTGCTGATGCGTGGACTTGAAAATGTAGCAAGACCTCTCCATACAAGTAAAGAAGACAAGTAGATAGCCAGGGAACATTAAATATACAGATAAAAGTTCCTTCAACTTGCATTTGACTCCTCCCTCTCCCCAGGTGTTAATTTTTGGAAATATTTCCACACTTTAATTCTAATAACTTTCCATGGGATTTTAAATACTCTCCTGCATTTGACACAGAAATATTGCAACACTAGGAAGCTAAAGACGAAACTCAGTGAACAGCTGAAACTGGATTTTGATTGTTCAATAATACCTAAAAAAAAAGGGAGCAAAAAAACCTCTATGGAGTTCCAAGAACCTCGAATTCAATTTTCTTTCCTAGTAATCTCCTCAAACACCATTAGTCATACAGGTAACTAAGTGTGCCAGTCTACAGATATTTTTAATGCAATGTTTATTGGATCTTATTGGATTTACTATTTAAAATCATCTTGAGCTTTGCTATTTTTTTGAAGCTGTCCCTCTCTTAGCTGAAACACATGGAAAGGACTTCTCAGTGATTTGCTTTCTAGCAAGTTTTAAATGCTCTTGGAAAACACACCATTTTCTTCACTGTCTTAATGACAAATTAGTAGCAAAACACAATATGCAATGTAAACACATCACCTGAACCCACTACTTGATAAAAAGGTACTTCCTAGACATAAAAAAACTCTTCAAAATAATCTGCAGCTGTCAATTTGAATATTGTTAGTATTGTCACACACCTGCCTTAAGGTCAGTCTATCTTAAGGATTTTCAACAGTGTTAAATTACCCTTTTCATGCTGATGCAACACACTCCACAGAGGGGCTTTCACTAGTATTAAGGCTTCTGGTGCATAATTCAGTCGTTTTCCTTAACAATAACATAATCAACAGAAGAAATATCGTTTTCCCTTCTTCACCTCCGCGTGGTACCTTACACAGTGTATTAATATCTTTGTAGACCCAATGCAGCAGATGCTTGCACTGAAGCACTGAACCAACTGTTGATGAGTGACTCAGGTTAGAGAAGCACGATTTCTTCAGCCTAACCTTTTTGGACAGGATCATTTCATTGCATATCCTTCTTTTATATAAAAGAGTGAACAAAGAAGGCATTGTGACTACAGTCCTCTGTAGCTACAAAACCTTCCTCATCAATAAATTAAGCCGGAGAGCATGGCTATAAAACACTACTTCCAGTCATGCAGGTGCAGACAACCATTGAACTGCAATATGTTAATGAATGAATTGTGGATTAAACAGATTAAAAAATAATCTGATCAGCTCCAAACTGCCAGAAAATATACATTCCAGTGGTAGTAACTATTTTGCATAGACTGTATCTGAATAAACATGAATCATAAGTAATATCATTTAGCATCTGACATATGGAATCAACTAAATGAAGCTGCAGATGTTTGCTAAACTAGCAAATCAACAGCCCTCTGTACCAGGAGTAGCAGCAATCAGATTCTAGAATCCAAGTGAAATGCTGCTGAATTTCGAAACGCTAATATTAACCACCACTTCCAGTCCATCCAGAGATTCAGTCTTCTTGCTAGCCAACAAGATGCCAAACACCTCAGCATTTGGTTTAAAAATACTTATCCACCTGTTATAATTTTATGCCCTATGTTATTGCACTGAAGCCACTCCAGATGTAAAGGCACTTCTACTAAAAATTTGACCCTGGGAAGGTTCATTTTAAACATGAGCCTTACTGCAGTGCATAAAAAGGGGAGGATACGTAATCTATCACCCTATTTACAAGCCATGTATTTTTAGCCTCTCCTAGTAGTACAATGTGTATAAGCACCTGCTGGGAAGGAATGAAGAAGAGGGAGCCAAATTCTTCTCAGCGATGCCCACTGACAGGATGAGGCAATGGGCACAAATTAACACATGAAATTCCATCTGGACTCATGAAAACACTTTACTGTGAGGGCATCAAACAATGGAGCAGGTTCCCCAAAGGGGTTGTAAAGTCTCCATCTGTGGAGATATTCAAAAGCCATCTGGACATGGTCCTGGGCAACCTGTCCTAGCTGACCCTGCCTGAGCAGGGGGTTTGCACTAGATGATCTCAGGAGGTCCCTTCCTTCCAACCCCAACCATTCTGTCATACTAGCAGCTGGTGGAAGAGGACCACAGCTGATTTTGCATACATGCATCTGCAGCACCAGCAATAACAACTTTTCTCCTCTTTGAAATAATAAAACCAAGGCTACAAGGCTAGTGCCAAATACTCTCTTAGAGAAGGGTTAGTTTGCTGATTGTACTGGGAACAGATTTCCCTTTTATGAGTAGTTAAGTTCTTGGGAGACTAAGAAAGGCCAAACAGACAAATTTTAGATTCTTATCACTAATGCTAAGAGCTTTGAATTGCAACTGAATCATCGCAAAAGTCTATTTTCACTTTTTAAAAGCGAATTCTCTGTAGAAGTTGTACTCCAGGTGGACAGCTGACTATATATGAACCACTGTGATCTCCAGACCTTCTGCAAAATTGTTTATTAACCATCTTATCATGAAGTCCACCTCTGGAACCAAATATGTCCTAAGATCCCACCTACTCTAAGATGGATGTTAGTATGTATTAAGTCCTCACTCAAAAAAAGAAAAAGCTGTTTGAGATAATATTGTTAAGACAGCATTTCACCAGAAACAGATTTGATTGCTTTTTATCGTACTATGCACTCCTAATAGGAATCTTATGTTTAAGAAGCGGACTTTATTTAAAGCCAAGAAAACACAACTTGTGATCTTCCACCGCTTCAGCTATAAAAAGAATGAAGTTGACATCGCAAACATCACTCATGGAGAACATCACCTTCTGCAACTTTAGGAAAATCCATTTTCATTTTATAATTTGTGTATGAGTTAAAGCTATTTAGCAATGAATTCCCCCATGATGATTACTCATGACTGTGAAAGAAAGAGCTGTAATAAACATCTCTGCTTTCAGAAACCCAGACAGTGGCAATACCTATTCTAAGTAGGTGGTGAATGAAGCAGCAGAACTGCTGGCTCTCGAGAGTCCTTTCTCACACCGTGCATCTCATGCAGAATAAAACATCACACACCCACCAGTTTTCATTACTTCAGTTCCTTAGAATAAATTTCGTTTTCTTTTGAATATCAATTTCCTACATATTCTGGCAGAGATCAACACCCTGGATACAGCTGCTTGTTAAAAGTTAAGGAAATATCAAACACAGCCACTTTTCAATGTTTGCCTCAAATCACTGAAAGACAATGTCTTCTTTGACAAGTAGAGAGGTTTCCCTTTTAACAAAAAATATTAAAACCTTTCTTCCATAATTTGGCTTTAACATTCAATGAAATTGATATTCTTTTATATATATATACACACACACACACAATATGCATATAGATCTCAAAGCCTGCAAATATTTTTGACTCCTAAACCATTTGTCTTTACCACTAGACAGCTGCCAATTCAGTGTCATACATTAAGGTAGCAAACAACAGCGGGGACAGACACTGCTACCCCAGCTATCCAGAACACATATCCAAGGTATAGCGATTTTCTTGACATCTTGGGTGACCTCTGACCTTCCTCTCAACAGAACCAGCTTTTTCTCAGTTTCTTCAAATTAGTTTTCACTTTGTTCTTCACCGATGCTCAAGAGTCATCTCTGAAAAGCCGTCTCTCTTTCATGCACAGGTAGCATATTAGTATTTTCCAGACCATTCTGTTAATCAGAACGAGGCATACAGCAGTTCTATCAGAAAAAGAACTACTTAACCAGGGGGTAAAAGTAGCTGTGTGCTTTACCTCTGAGGAAGACAATATTTATCTGGAATAATGACAGGTATTTGGTTCAGGAACTCAAGCAGTAAGCATTAACTTTGATCGGCCAGACAGACCAGAGAAGCAGAAGGATGTGTCCGATGCTATTACGAGGAAGGCAAATGCAGATGCAAGTTGAGGAAATTGTTAGTAAGACAATTCAGAGGCAAGAACATTCAACGGACTTTCTGCAAACCAGTAGAAAAACCTTTAGTGTTCTATTGAAAATTCACCAGAACTGAGTGGATAACTTTTTCCTGAGACTGTTACTTGCTCAGTCAATGTAGCATTGAGACAGAATCTCAAACACTCACAATTCTGTTCTTGATAGCTCCATGCCTCAGTGTTTTCAAAATATTCTTGCAGTATATTTTTGGGAAAGAGCTTCAATCTTAGACTTGATTATTCACAGTGATACCTATGACTACGTATTTTGATATCAGTCTCAATCTCAGTCCTTCCATGTTCTGCAGCAGTCATTCTGGCACAAGGCGCTGGTTACAAGTCATACATGTCCATAAGGGAAGTGGCAAAAATAACTTCTTTTTTAAAACAATTTTTTTCATTCAGAAGTGGGGGGACAGAAAACAGACTGAAATCTAAACATAAAATTTTCCAGCACTGCTATGGCCAAGAACCGTAGAAGAATAATCTCTTTCAATACAGACCTATACTAACCCCAGTAGAGTCTAGCTTTGGGAAAGCTTAACATAAACACTAGCTTTAAAAACCAGTACAGGTGCAAAAGGCCACTAAGGTAAAGGATAGACCTGTTTGAGGAATGCACTGAGTAGGAATCCAGACAAAGTTAAGTGGTTATAATCTCAAAACCAACATTCATTGCAATGCAGTAGAACCCTTATGGATCAAAAAGGAGACTGTTTCTAACCCATTACCACAATTACAGATTCGGTATAATTTTTATCATTTCAATTAAATTAATAAGTTAATAAGCTGTGTCACCTAATCCTCTAATTTAACTTCTCCAAAAGATTACTTTTCAAATATATAATCGCAGCCATTAAGGTAATGAAATTTTACAAATATTTAATTATATTACCAGTTATAGATAGCAAAAGTGAAATAGAAAAAAATCTGTGGAAGATTACGAAAACCAAATGCTTCATTTTCTCAGGAGTTATTTTAGGGGCTATAAATTTACTTGTTGAAAACAAAGGCAAATGATGCACTTGCTAAGGAACTGTTCCACTCACATGAGCACAGAAAGGGTCAATGGGCAGAGCACAATGCAGTAATTAGGAGATTCACTAGCATCATTCCACAATTTTATCATCATCACCACAAGAACTGTTACCTCTAATGACAGCAGGAATGCTAGACACAAGTTTTAAGGCAGTAGCATGGGAAAACTTTGATTAGCAAGTACTGATTCCAATAGATTTTAATCTTTTATCTCTAACATACAGGATTTTTTTTTTCCCATAAATACTTTCATCAGTTATTACAAAGAGTGCCTTTTTGCTACCAAAGGAACTTCACATGGCTGTCAACAAAACTTTAGTAAAGAAATCTTATTAAAAATCCAGTCTGAGAGAACATTGGGCAGAAAAAACAATACATGTCCATTAAATGGACATCAAGTTTGTTTGAATTACAATCTCTTTCAGGTTTTAATTCAAGGTAAACTAAAACAAAATTTACCTCTCAGAATTGGATGCAAATTAGTAAGTTTTGGTGCACCCTAAAAATAATTATTACAACAAGTAAGTTTTAAGAGTTGATTCATAATTATGTATGAATCGTAACAATGTATTTATCAGTATTGAAAGTGTGTTTGTATTCTCCAATAAAATCTATGCTAAGTTCTACGCCAATATCGAATACGTATCTCAATATTTGAAGACACAGAACTGCTTACTTAGGGTCGCCCAAAGGAGAGCTTTCTTCTGTAATAATGCAATCATGATGGCTGATGGCTATGCTGTCTTATGTCATCCTATATCAGGTTAACGGTTCAAAAACATTACAATTCTTCCTTTGTTTTCTTCTCCCCCATTTCCCAGATAAAACAGTGTTCCTTAAGTATACTTTTCCACTGAAGTGTACTTTTTTTCAGTTCAGAGTTCTTTAAACTTATTGATATTTTGCAGTAGTGTCTGGTTTTCAGAAACACTCCTGTAGCACTCTAAAATACTAAATTAGAATAAAAATACTCAGCAGTATAGATACTATCCTACTCCCTATCTAGTCCAGTACGGCACCACCAAATAGTGCCTCAGGGTAAGGTCCAGCAAGACAGTCATGATAACAGACTTCAGAAAAAGCTCTTGATCCTGCTCTGTAGAAAAAATTTGAAGGTTGTTTCTCTTCATCTTTCTTCCTCTCAGGAACTCAATTTCACTATCAAACTTTATCACCTGGGTGTCTCGATCCAATCTGATCTCTATTTCTTACCAAATTCATGCCTCAGTGTCACCCGGCTGCTCTGTGAGCTGACAATTTTAAGGTATTTATCTCTTAACAGCAACTTGTACCAGGGAGGGAAATGGAAGTAGGTAAGTGAGCAGAGGTGAAGAGTTAAGAATAATTAAAAATATATACATGATTTGAAAATGATTTTATCATCAGCTTCAGTTTTCACTGTTAACACTGTAACTGGGAGCAAACAGACTCCTCCTGCTTCTCACCTTTCCTACATGTTTTCATCCTGCCTTCTCTGATCAATACAGCTACAGAATCTCAGAAGGAAAACTCAGATTAAGGGTCTTTGTCTATTTTATCCAAAATATAATGTAATATACATAGCAAGTATTTATGGTTAAGATTTTCCACCAGAGAAAACAATGAAGAATAGGTCTTTCAAAATAGCTTTCACTGATCTGAAAATAACTCATCTCACAACTACATTTACCAAGAAGCACCTTCTACTCACCTCAAACAAAATGAAAAGCGCTGTTCTGAGGAAGAGTAATTTGGACCTATTACAAGTCAGTGGCTGCTAATGGCTGCCTTTACATAGGCAACAAGACATTCCTTTTAGAAATGGTATTTCGTCTAGGATTCTTGTTCGTGTGCACTCTTCCTGTTCTTCAGCATAAGCTTTCAGTTGTGAGGAGAGGACCAGAAAACTGCCACTGATACTCAGAATAATTTCCTTAGCCCATCAATGATTTTTCACTGTTTTAATACTTAAAATATTTTTTTAAAAGTTTATGGTCTTCTCTTGACATCATTCAGGAAAAGAAAAGGCCTGATGCAAGTACTACCTCTCCTAAAAGACATTTCAAAATTATAATTGTAGATCCTAGTTGACTTGTTTGTCAGTTCTCAAAAATATCGATTTACATTGAAAGAGAAACTGGCATAATTCCCAAAAGGGGATACTCTCCGTATCCTTCACTGGTCAGCAAGGAACCAAGTCGCTCAAGTTCAAAATGGAGCATTCCCCATAGGACCCCAACTGATGCTTCAAAAGTAGAAACCACAGTTCAAGATAAGCGGTTCTTCTATGAAGCACAATGTACATTCAGACTATTGCAATAGGAAGACATAGGAAGACTTACATGAATAACTCGATGTTTATGCAAACACAGGGCCTATTTTGTCAACAACACATTTATGCCTTTAGGAATACGCAAACTTAACATAAGGAAATGCATCCACTATGAGTACTACATCTGTGCTACTGTTTATTTATAAACAAATAATGCTTAATAAAACAATGCTCTATAATGTGGTCTTCTGGCAGAGTTCTGCATTGACAGACAAGATTCTTAAATTCAATTCCAAGCTTTCAGGCTGTAGATTTTGAAGTGCTTCTGTGAACGGTTTAATCATTCCAAAAAGAGCTCACTGAATTATAGTGGGGAAAAATAGAGTCATTCTTAAGATTTCAGTTAGAACTACAGAGAACACTACCATTACACGTAGGTCAGGTTTTTGGGCTAGGCATTTCTATTTTGGTTGGGTTTTTTCTTCTTTTTGGGCTGGGTGTGGGGTTTTTTTTTTTTTATACATATATGTTGTTTTTTGACAGTTTGGTGTTGGTTGGTTGGTGGTTTTTTTTAATACAAAGGGATGCCTTCCTATCAGTTTATGGAGTTGCAAGCAATAAATTTACAGATTATTCTACAATTTTCTTTAGTCTCAGCACATTACAGTAGGCATTGCACTAAAATGCATCATTTCATCCTTCTGAAGTTTTATGTATCACTGTCTTCAGAGTGTGGGAGGATCAAAACTGGTCACAATTACATCTTTTATGCACCTTCTCCATAGTTTCATAAGACAACTGATGATTCAGATGCTCTAGGAAGCTCCAGCAACAGGTTTCTTCCAACTTATCTGTGATATACCCTGAAAAAGCACATTATCTGATAATATCATGGCCAATATTCACACACCACTTGTGTTAAAACGTCCATATCTTGTGTCTGGCTGAAAGGTGACAAAAATGCCAGTTAACGCTTGTTACTTTTGCTATGTTTGCGTCTGAATGCCACCCTAAAAGTATTACAAGAAGTGAAGGTTACATAAGCAGAAATCAAAGACAAAACCAACACTTTTTGCTACCAGAGTCAAAGCAGCACTTCCATGCAACAAAACTTGCTGTTAGCATTCCCCCATCCTTGGCTAAGCTAAGTGAGATGATAACAAATATTGAAAATATATTACCTTCAGGTGGCAACTAAGAACCAACCCTTAAACATATCCTTTTACACTTCTTAATAATTTACTCAAATATTTATTTAAAACTGTATATGGTCACATATCCCACAAGATAGTTGGAAGGTACCTTATTTTGTTAGGCAAACATAACTTTTCCACCTCTTCCACATCTACATTTTTATGACGACTTTTACAAGTATTTATCACAATCCTAGTATCAAAACACTGCAACTTCAAAATGAGAAAACCTATCAAAATAACCCTATCATCCCACATACACACACCCCAGTCCAATAAATTAGCACATGCATTACTGTGTTATTTAAGTAGCAAAAACCAGCCATGCCTTTCCTTGTCAAAGGTTCACCATTCCTATACTCACTGCTGACACACCAATTACTAAAAGATAGCCAACCCAATTCCTCTTGAGGCTCAATTCTGTTCTAAAATCCATGGATTAGCAACGTGCAATCTACTAAAGGACACAATTCTGAAGGAAGGTTATATTGATATTATCTTCAGTCAACAACATAATTTATCACTGCAATCAGCAGGCCAAGAAAATCCACCATCAAAACCCGAAGCAGACAAAAAAATAAAAGGGTAGTGGTCAAAAAGTTAACATGAATGTACAAAAGAATTGTAAATACATGTGATCTGATCTATCTAATGCTTTGTAAAATCTTTTAGAAGAAATTACTGTTCATTTTAAACAATTTTTATTAGCTGAATAAGTGTAGAACTTTCCCATGACTACAAAAATGTATCATGCAGTTGCATCTGCCCTTCAGTAATTTATTTTAAGCCTCAGTCAATATCAACTTTGTAATCATAATTAATGTCTCATAATTTCACAAAGTAGAAAATGAGAAGGCTTTCTTCTGGATTATTATGTGTATTCAAAAAACAAAATTTTAGTTTACTGTAATAGCACAACAGCAGAATTTATCTTGCAGAGGCTTCCTAATTGACACTTCAAGAAATCTTGAGTCCTTGTACCTCAGATACTAAAAACCAACAAAAACCAAAAAACACACACCAACAACAACCAAGCTAAAACACCCCTGAAACCCTTCTTTTGCATAACTTTAGCAAACATATGAGAAACATGAGCGCTAGTTTAAAAGAAACCCCCCAAACCACTAACCCTGAGCCTTGAATCTCGTTAACATCATTACAGTTATATTCCACAACAGTAGCAAGAAGAGGAAAATTACTATGAATTAACAACAACAATTCCTATATTTAATGTTATTTAAAAATCAAAGTGTTACCTAAGGCAATTACCTTACAGCCTTTTAATATCTACAGGGAAAAGCCTAAGGAAAAATAATTGACTTTGCTAATTTTACCCTTGGCAATTATAAAATAGCTCTGCATTTCATTACGACTACAGAATTTCACATCTAATTGTCAGCCCCGAGAGAAGCACAGAGATAAATGCATCATACATAAGCTCACACAAGAGTTTAACAGCACAATAAAATTATCTTGGTAGCAGTGGTTTCAGTTAATGTCAGAAACCCCTTTAGTTAAAATTCTAGTCTATACAAGAGCTATGTATGTCTATAGAGGTTATAGCCCACCATGGTCAGTACAACATACAATAGGACGCTGCTCATTTCATTAGCCAGTTTGCTGAGCTACCAAATAAATGCCAGCAAAAAAGCGGTACTGTGATTTTTACTTTGTACATCAAAGAAAACAAAACATTGTGAAGGAAGAAAGTCACAGTTATTTCACACTGCTGAAAAACAGATGCCAGATTTGAAAATTCATCATTTACAAAAGAATAAATACAGTATGTTTAAATCATTGCACCTGTCAAGAGATTTCTATAGCTTGTACTCCAATTTTTCTAACTTCACTGGTAGGGTTAGACGTATGAAAAAGAATAATTTACTAAGTCAATCAGTTTCCATAATGGCATCCCACTTATCGTATGTAGAAGCTATGAAAGTATTTAGATGTCAGAAAAATGAAAAAAGTGCTAAAATGTTTTGGCAGAATTTTCCGACATGCAGTATAATGATTGCTTTTTTTTTTTTAAAAAAAAAGTATTTCTTTGCACTTGTGCTTCATTTCACTGTAGGCTTGTTTCCTGGCAATTCTTCAGGGATTATACATTGCTGCTGCAACCTTTAATGATGTACTAAATGCAAAGTAATAGTGCTACATTTTATAAGAAGTTTTCTCTTATGTTGAAACAAAAAATTGATGTAGGGTTAATTCCTTTGGTCTGCCTTGAGAATGTTACTAAGTACTATAAAAAACCCACCCCAAAACCCCCCAAACCAGATACAAATCAATAATAATTAGTAAAATCAATTGCACCCCATTTTGGTTATGGTATGACTAAAATTTTGCACTGTTTAAAACTTTTTTTTAATACTTCCTACCAGTTATCACCATAATGGCTTAACCCACTATTTCAGCAGATTGACATCTAATTTACTGTCTCTTCTCCTGAATCTCAGCTCTATGTTACAAAATGACACCACTTTCGAGAGAAACTGTCACACTTATGATCAAAGCAGTACAGAAATACTCAACTACCATCACGAGGAGCTTTAGCAGGAGAATCTAAAAACAATAGACTCCTCAAGCTGAGGATTAAAACTATGGTGATTATTGACAATTGCACACATGACAAACATTTGTTTTACATTACAATCTTCAGTAATCTTCAGACATATAAGAAGTACCCCTGCAAAGAAGAATTATTCTGTGTTTCCAGTGAATGGCACACCAAGCTCTTCAGCCACACATGTAGTTAGGTGTCACACTAGACTGGCACAGGGATGCCCAGGAATGTCTGTCCACCACGGGAGGTTTTAAGAACAAGCTAGGACAACACATGTCAAGAATGATTTGGTGTAGCTGATCCTGTCTGGGGAAAAGAAGAACCGACTCCAGAGGTGATCTCTTAAGGTCTCCATCAGTCTCATTTTGTAAGATCATACATTTATACAATTAATTTGTCACAAAAAAAATTTCCCTGTAAACTTTCAAACAGTTTGGCTGAGCAGCTGGATTGCAGCTGCCCTTTAGAAGCCAGTACATCCACATTAATAGGGCAATGCAATACTCAGGGGCATACAAACGCCTAACAAAATAATTTCATTAAGAGTAAAAAGTCACCTGAGCACTGTGTAGACAAAGAAGTGAAGCCTTTTCCCCCAAGAATTTCCTAAGACAGACAAACCTTTCACAAAGCACAAGGTAAAACAAGATAACAAACCAAACATCTCTTCAGCTGGCAGTCTGCCAGAGGTGGTGTATTCCAACATGTAATGAGGATGCCACTGCATATACGTTAAATTCACCAAATCAACCGCTCATCCATTACTACCTATGGCCACACTGCTTTAGAATGTATACTAAAGGCCTCAGCACAGTAATTCTAACAGGACAGTAGTAAACACGTTCCCAGCAGGAGCAGCCTGTCAATCCATCTACAGCTACAGTGTAAGTATGCTGATTTTTGAAGGGTGCTACAGATATATATACATATCATAACTGCTGATTTTTTTAAAGGACCTCTCTTTTGGAAGACTCAGTAATGGTTACTTGCTCTGGCAGTAGAAGAATTTTTTTCTTTTTACCTTGGTATTCTGCAACTGCGCAAGGCTTGTGCAAGCATTTGCTAGAAGAAAATCTCCACTCAAAACGGCCATTTTATTTCCAAACTGCATATCCTTCAGCGGGCCATCGCATGACTTGAGCTCCCCAATATTTACTATGCCACGATGCACCAGAAAGGCAGTGTGGATCAGTTCCGTAATCTCGGCCAGACTTCGCTGACTGAAAGCAAAAGAAAAAGTATAATTATTTTTGACGCCTTGAATAAAAATACAGGGGAAAAAATACACAGATCGCGCTATGTACTAAACAGATATTTTACTAATTATCATATAGCTCTTCTATTTACTTCTAGAAGCCACAACCGGCAAGTGTTAAGCAGACAGAAGTATCTCATCAGGCCCCTAAGTATTTCCAGGGAAGCCGCAGGTACCGCAGGTTCCATTTGGAGGAACACTGCCCTTTGTTTTAATTCTTTCAAAAAAAAAAAAAAAAAAAAAAAAAAAAGGGCTAGGTAATCAATACAGTCCTCATGGTGCCTTCTTTTTTTGCTTTGTCTTCTAGAAGCTTGAGGGACACTGACACAAAGAAAATGCCAAGCAGAAAGTACTGATGGGAAGCAACAAAGGACATATCAGCAGGGGACTCGCGAGCAAGCTGATTCGAACACTAAGAATGTTGCAGTCAATGACTGCTCAAATTAGAGTTCAAATTAATAACAGGATACCTTGTAGTTCAATAATACGAAGGGAGAAGGGTGTAGGGGGGAGAGGAGAGAGAGCTGAACATTTCAGAACTGTGTACTAACGATATTTCACTGTTTTAGTCAGAAGAAGCAAAGGTGATTGTCCAGCAAAGAGGCAGACCCAATTTTATTTGGATAGGTTTACAAAACACTTCTTATTCCAACACACAGTGTGCTACATTCTGAATTTAGGGGCTTCAAATCCCTGTGAGAGTCTTGCCACAGAGGTTATCCCATAGAGGCTTGCCCTCTATTTATTTTCATTTTTGGGAAAAGGCATGAAAAGAGTCATTAGCACAGCCTTCTCCCTCAATTCAACCCCATAGCTCCCAAGAGTTAGCGACTGTCACTTCAAGGAGCCCAGAGATGTCACCTTAGCTCAGAACTACAACAGGGCAATGAACAGACATAATAGCTGAGTGGGGACAAGGGGAGGGGGGAACAGAGCAACACACTGGAGCATCCTCTTAATGCTGCAAACCTAGATATACACAGGACCCCCTCATACGAAATCTGCAGCGCATACACATCTTTCCTGACTCAAGCAGTTCCCCTTATGTCATAGACACTTCACGTATGAGCAAAAACGCAATGCGTGCCCTCAACTAGACAGATGACTAAAAGGCCTTAAAGTTCAAACTAAATTGCAACCTAGTACAAGGCATGTTCTGCTCTCCGTGCATATTCAAAAGCAGCCAAGCACTGATTCACTGAGTAACCAAACTGCTCCATACCTTCACATATGCGTATACCTGGCGATACACGTTAGAGTCTGCCCCAGTACCAGCACAGTACTGAGTAAATTAATACTGCTTGCTCTGGACTGTGCAGATTTGTTGCACCCACACCAAATTATATTCTTTTAAAGTAACCTTCTGCCCCAAATACATCTGACCTGTGAAGAGCCCCAGCAGCAACTGTTTCAGGCCAGTGATCTGTGCCAATTAGCAAGTGGTAAGAGGTAGTAGAGCCAGATAGCCTGGGCAGGCATGCAAAAGCTAGATGAGCTGGGGGGGAAAGAGGATAAACAGAGGTTCCCAATGTATTTTGTCACACACAAAAAACCTAAACTGTTTTAAAAGCTGCCTTTATAATTCACAATTTTTCCTCCATGAAGAGGAAAAGAATCTGAAAACAAAGCAACTAGCCATTCTCCGTGTAGACAAAAAAATTGAAGGTTGATGCTGTTTTTCAAAGAGGCAAGGGAGAAACTACAGCCGCAGTATTGTAATCACGCTTGGCTCGGCTCTAACAAAGGGTTAATAAAATTTCAAGCTCGGAGAAAAAGACTAACAAGACATCCTGATGCTCCTGCTGTCATTGTCAGGGCAGCCCTTGGAGGAAATGTCCATATCAATTCGGTTTATCAGATGGACAGCTGATCAACATTAAACAGACTTGCTCTGGGCAGATTGAGCCGAGCTACCTGTTATGAATAGCAATGAGAGCCCTCTGCTCCCTGCTGCCGAGCTCTGCCATTTCCGACTGCCGCAGATCCCAGGACATATGGGGATCCCTAGTGACGAGCACATAAAGCTGCAGCTAACTCAAGCGATGGCTCATTTCCCCCAGCTGAAAGCAGGCATTAATATCCCGAGGAGATCAGGCCCGCCTCTGTGACCCCCAACTATTGAAGCAAAACAATGACTGTCCTATTTCTTCATTTAATAAGCTTTTAATGAAGGAAATCAAAATCCCCTCTTTGACTTCAGCATCGCTCTTCATGAAAAGGTTACACAAATACATCAGTGTCATGCTTTCCAAATGCTCAAGATCTGGATGTTTTCATGTCTTTTTCTGTAATCCGTTTGTTCTCCAAACGGTATTCATATTATTTGTGCTAAAAAGAACTATATTAGGCAGATAATCTGAATCCAATTCTAATCTTATACACCACTCTTTCACTCTCTCTGTAGTGAACTAAATATATAAGAACCAAAGCTACTGCAGAAATCCCAGGCAATAGATTTAATTTTTTTTTTGCGAAAACCCCATAATACCCAGGCACAACTAAAAGGCCCAGAGTGCTGCTATGAATACATGGGGGTTCTTGAGATGACTCTGTAAAACATCCAACAAAAAACTCCCCCCTGATATTAAGTTACTATTGAATGGCTAAAGCAATATTATATACAGCTTTCTCAATCTAAAGTACAAGTCAGTAATTAAATAATTTTGTATTTGAAAGCAGCTAATCCCAAAATACAAAAAATTTAACATTTATGCAATGCTGGACTTAAAACAACATATGACTGAGTACAAAAGCAGAAACAACAGGGCAAGAGGATTATGAACGCCTACTGCTTCCATCCTATTCCCACTCCAGACCCCATGTTCACACAACAAAGAAGCAGTTGCCACAAGAGTTACTTACATAGCAAGGTAATACTGAGAAAAGAGTCAACATTTTAAAAATACATTAAATATCTAAATGGAAGCAGAATAAGAATAAGGAACACTTTTTCACAAAATGCCAAAGTACATTCATCTGTCTTTCTCGGCCTTTGCCACTGAAGGAAGAACTCCCTGCAAACCACCATGAACTGCCCCAGAGGCTCCACTTCCAGGTGTCATATTTCAAGAGATGATGCTGTTTTGAGCTCCACGCACCCCTTAATCTCCTTTTCTTTCTCCCCGTTCCAAGATCAACCCCCATGCAGTAATGTTGCTCCAAAGAGGGTGGCGCAGAGGCTTGGACAGTACCTGGGCGACCTTACTAAGAAGTTTTGATGGGACACAGTCAAACAGGCACAAGTTCAATTGTTAGGTGCATTATTTAAGCCGAGTTAATTGGGAAACACAGCTCCCCCTCCCCTCCACCACTAAGAGAACACCAGAACAGTTGAGGTTGGAAGGGACCTCTAGAGGTCATCTGGTCCAAACCCCTTGTTCAAGCAGGGCCACCTGGGGCCAGTCACCCAGGACCAGGTGGCTTTTTAATATCCCCAAGGACAGAGGCTCCACAACCTCTGTTTCTGTAAACAGGACAACAGGACATATTTGCTCATCACCCTTTCAAGTCAATTACTATCTACTACCTCAGCGAATACTTCCCCCTACCCCTTCCAGTCTTTGTTAAGATCCTCAGACACATTCTTGGCTCTCTTCTTTCTTCTCTTTGCTTCATGAAAAATCTTATTTCACATGCTTCTCTTGCCTGTGGTGTGTAAAAGGGAGCAGCACGTTAAGTTGCCTCATGTTTTTCTGCTCAACTGTAGTACCAGTGTACCCTTTTAGTACCAGTGTAACTAACAGAAATCTCTGTAAAATGCTTGCTATAAAGTATCCCTTAGGTTATAAGCTCTTCAAGCTGCAAATGTCATCCTGGAAAGTATGAAGGAAACACTAACTTCACAAGTAATTTAAAAAACCTCTTCAGCAAGGTCAATTGACACTATACCGACTCTAGGACTGCGAAACAGCAGCTTGGATGAAAGGACTAGAAAAACCTCAAAACTAAGTTATATAACAATTAGATCCTGCAACAAGAAAAACAAGTGCAATTTCTAGTCTTCCTCTTTGCTCTCCCCCTGCAATGAAGTCACACAGACCACTCATATTCAAGTATGCTTTGGTGAACTTTGGTGAACTGCTGAGCAGACTTCAGGAAATCTTTTATATCTGCCCTTATAAACTAATGCAGTAGCTGCAACATCCTGCTGCTGTGACGCCAAAACAATGAACACAGGTTTTGTAGAAACCCCACACTCATACAGGCACCACAACTACAGAGAAAAATAAAGAACTAAATGGAGAAACTTTGTAAATACGATTCTATCTCAAAAAACGCATTTCACAATTTTGTTTTGGATTAAAGTTTCCTATTTGTATGCCAGGGAGTCTGCCTCATCACAGTATCACCATTACTAAGATGCAGATTTCAACACAAACTTTAAAGCCTTCACAAAACTATATGAAATAGCAAATGCATTTGGCAAAATATTGAAACAAAATTCTGTGGAAACAAAATAAGTTTTGATAGCAGATTTCCTATGCAACCTTCTAAAACTAATTTTGCAGTGTTGCCTCCCGTCATCCTGAATGTCTTTGTTTGCGTTATCTTTAAAGGCTTGCACCTACGAAACGTTAGCCAGTACAATCTCTTTAAGAGTTCTTATAAGAGACTTCAAGTCCCTAATTTCAAACCCTACTCTAAAAGAAATAGCATTTTGCTAAACACATGATAAAACAGAAACAATAAATAATTCAATTGTATTGCTGTGAACAAAAGAGTACTTCAGCTTAAATACCCTTCTGCAATATTTGCAATGGGAACTCAAGCTTCAGTAACAGCAAGACAACCTGAGTCAGTTCACCTTTCATTATCAGAAATATACTGGCCCTCTCAGAGGATGATAGGTTATGCAAAGAACCATTTAGTAATATAAAATGTTAATAGTAGGCATAATATTTCACAGAAACAGACCAAAGACTGACACTAGCCACTAAAACCCGTATTCTAAAATTTTCAGCAATGAAAGCAACTGCAATGAACAAAGACAATTAAATTGATAGATCAAAAATTCTTTAAGAACTCTTAGCATTGAACATTTGAATTAAAGTGGCTAACAGTATACACCCAAGATTTGAACATTTTCTCTGTCATTGTTCACCCAATAGCTTCCCTTCAAAACACAAAAGATTCATTTGGACGAATAGCCTTACATTAGGTATTTAAAAAAAACAACAACCAACTTTCAAAAATACCAGCATCTATTCCAGTTTAGTGACAACTATAATAAACTATATATACCTGTGATCTGAAAAGTGACATAGTTCTTTAGTGGAAAATTACATACAAAATTATATATGTAATTACATATTAACATATTACAATATTAATTAAATATTAACTAAAGAATTAAAGTAATAATCTTAAGCACAGACAATGTATTTGGGCAGAACTTGGTATATTTTTGTGAAGACAGGAAGGTGCACACACTAAATTCAAATTTAACCTGTATCCTTTGGTCACTGTGCTGCACCAGGATAACCCACTTAGTTACACAGCAAGAAAGGGCAGTGACTTTTACAGTTCTTTTTTCCATTCACTTGTCAAAGTCAATGACATGGTTAATAAAACCATGATTAAAAGAACAATGTATAGTGAGCAACAAACAGCATCATGGTGATGGAAAGCATCATTCTCATCTTCTGCGTATAGTTTATTTTACAAGAAATTAAAGGGCGGGGGGGTGTGGGGGTGTGGGAAGGTGTTTAAACCAGTCAACAGGTATGGCAGGTGCTTTGGTTTCACTAACAGGAAAAATGTTCAGGATACAGCAGCAGACTTAAGTGCAGCACCAAATATTCATTGCATGACCATGACTTACGTATCTGTTCTCTAGCAGGAAGTATCTACCCACTGCTATCCTTTAACAAGGTCAGACACTAAGACTTCTGTGGTTCCTCCTATCTTGTCGCTAAGCTACTGTGACGGCATCTTCCGCCTGAGGGCTAAATGAAGTTGAAAGACATCAATTCTATGAAGTTTATTGAGTATGCTGCTTAATTGCACTCCTGTCAATCAATTTATTTTTAAACTGGCTATATCTCTTACCTCTTTCATCTCCATACCTTGCTAGCATCACAAAGTTTTTGAAGCAAAACTTCTACCTATGCTCCTTTATGTATTTTTCCATATATATTCCTGAAAATATATTATATTTTCATTCTGTATTAACCGCCCCGCCCCCCCCCCCCCCGCCCCCCCCAATTGCCTAAATTCTTTTCCCCCTAATTTGTCTTAGGAAGCTTTTCTCTCAGCCCCTTATAGGGTTTGAAAATATTTTCTGATTTTTAGCGGGCAGACGTTCACTTGAATTCAGCAAGCCAGTTTCTCTAAGCGCTGAGGGTGGTCACCAGAGGGGAGAGGGACACGTGAAGTCAGGCTCCCGTTCCTTGTCTTAATGCAGGAATTATGAAGAAGGGTTTTGGCAGTCTTGATTTCACTGATAATTAATGTAGGTCTACCACAGAACAACCAATTCCCCCTTTGTACTCCAGACAGCGACATGAAACAACCAGTTTGTATCAGTTTCCAAACTAGTGCCACTGATGTGCAAAGACAGCCACCTCTGTGTCATTACAGCGTAGCTAGAAGCCCTCAAGCCTTGAAGCCAGCTGCCTGCACCAGACTGCAAGCGAACCACATTTGCATCATCATCTCCCAGCAAAATGAAGCCCTACCTGGTGAACTTCAGAGTCTGAAGGCTCTGTCTGGCTTACTCCTATATACAACATCAGTGGCCAGCGAAGTAACAGGGACCACAAACTACAGCACCACTCATTTTTCTTGCGCTGGATGACACCATCACGGTGATTCCCCTTTCAAAGCGCATGGGCTAAAATAAAAATATTCCCAGCCTGGAAGCAAAAGCATCAATTCTGGGAAGCAGGTGACAGAGTCTAGACACAGATCTGTGGTAAGAATCACTACCCCAAGTTCAGTTTAAAAAAAGAAAGCGTTAATCAGAGAAGCCAGCAGAAGAATACCACCAGCATCAGTGTGTCAAACCGATTCTTCCAGGACTTGGAGGCAGACACGCAGGCTGGGACCAGTAAAGACAAAAACAACAAGAGGAAGCCTGCACAGTAAGAAGTATCTAACGATTGTAAGATCCAGAAAACCAGTAGCAATCCAGCAGAGCTAAGAGATCAGGAGCAGGTGGGCTGACCTGACCAGGTAAGAATCCAGATACACCTGCCCTAAAGACAATCCTTGTCATGTTAGGCCTTCTACAGCAAGGAGGATGCAAAGGACATTCTGCAAGGGACAGATATTAAAAGAACATTTGCACTGCTCAAACCAGACGTGAGACATGGAGGCAAGCTTAGCTATATTTTTAAGCCTCATAGACAAGGATATGAGAACTTCTGTAGCTTCGCATCCAATTTCAGTTATTACTGATTTCGTACTCGCTAGAAAGTGTTAAGAAGGGAGACAACAATTACTTCTGCTGTTCTTAGAGACTTTTTCTACACTACTAGGGAAGAAAAAGTAGACTTGAGACATGAGCCAGTATTTACATAAATACTGTTAAAAAAAGGTGGCTTTACAGTTTAGATTCTATGGCGCTTTTTTTTGTTTTTTTAAAGGGCTGGCTAGCTTAACTTCACAATTCAAACCAAACTAAAACCAAAAGTATTCTGAAGATGTAAAGAAAAAAAGAGAAACTAATATGATATCTGCAAAAAGATTTATTGGATTACTTGAACACTGATGCTAAGAAATCAGTAATTAGAGCTACTAATTTATAAGCATGTTGTCAAATTTATTAAAATTTGGCATTATTAAAATCACATGCTATAATTCCCATTTTGAAATCACTGGCTATCCCAATGGGAAGATTCACATTTCCAAAATGAAGTAAAGCTGTCAAATGCAATATTGTCTTTTTATAAGGCAATTATCAAGACTTAAACGACTCACAAATAAAAGATGAGTTGAAATTCTAGTAGGTGTCTGCTATAGATTATATTAACAGCTATGTAGACCATATAAAGTATTATATTAAGTCATATCAAAAGCTAAGATGTTTACTTCTTCAAGGAGCTACTTCTCTCATTATTTAAATACAGATGCAGATACTACATGAGAATTTACTTTGAATAATGTATGTCAGCAATATAACATATTGTCGCTATCTTGAATTTCTAAAAGAAAATTTCCTAGCTCAAGAAGTGTTGCATTCAACTTGAATTCTCTATTAAAACTTTAATTTGCTACAAAGAGTTCATATCTGAACTAAAAGTTTAGGTACAAGTGAACATGATCTCAATATATTTGTTATATGAAAACAATATAATCAAAACCATAGCAGCATATGAACATTCTTTATAAAATGACATAATATTCAGAAGTATATAATATTCAGAAGTATATAATATTATGCATAAGCGATTTTTTCAATGATAAAACAAGCTGCACCGGTCAGATAAATTAAACAGAAAAATATGAACAGTTTTTGGAAACTCTTCAAGAATATTTTGCTCCATGACCAAAAAGCCACAATTCCCCAGTTAAAAAGACCAGGCTGATTAAAAACAAAACAAAACGCCAAAAAAGTCATGGCTTAGACAAAGCCAAACCAGCTATAATTCCCTCCCTCTCTAGCTCAAATAAACTGGAAAACTGATAGCAACAAATGCAAATCAGGGAAACTAGGCAAGGAAGAAAATTGATAAAGGAATGAACAAGAAAACGCAGAGATGGAGAGGAAGCTGAGCATAGGCCATTTAAAAAGGATATACTAAAAACCCCACAAAGCCACAAAGAATTTTAAGAACTGCATTGGTCCATTAGGTAAGGGTGGTCAGAAACGTAACAACACAAAGGCAAGGGATTTTAGAAAGCCTGTTATATTTTTAGGCAATATATTCATTCAACCAGATATAAGTATCTTCTAGTCCAGTAGTGAATAAAAATGCTCACGAACAGCAGTGGTGGTGAAGATTTTATAGTCAGTACGTCCAGAGGACTTGCAGTCAGGAGGGAAGGCAACAGAAAAGGAATAACATAGCTGATAAACAGCAAAGAATATGAATCATCTTCAATATAGAGTCAACCGAGCTGGTTCAATATGCTTTACTCAAGTAAAAATATGCATTGCAAAAAAAAAAAATAATCTAACAATCTGAGCTAGAATTACAGAAAGCAGACCATATACATTCAGGACAAGGGACTCTTTTGGAAAGAAAACAGTCAAGATTTGGAAAAGGGTGGAAGAGGGGTGAAGGAACAGATCACCCCAGATAATCAGCTGAGATATAAGGATACCACTGTTGTCAGAAAGGCTATTAGGAACCACTGATGATTTAAGGGAAGAATGCTAAAATAAAAGTAGTGTTTCTGTCAACCCTGGGCTTCCAATGCCAGTAAAAATCATTACTGGAAAGCAGGAAAAAGTTTAGAGAAGAGTTATGCTACCAATAAGAGTAACAGAAAACATACAAAGGAAGAAACGAAATCTATTTAATCTAAGGAGAAGGCTGGTATTGAATCTGTAGACGGACTTGGTCATGGCCATTTCAAGAAGGTTTAAGTATCTACACTATAGAAAACAAATGAGAAGAAAATACTCAATATTATTGAGCAAAGAACAAATAAGATCCAGGTGAAGGCACTTTCCAAAATCTATTACGAAGAGTAATGATGTACTCGCCAACACTGGCAAAACTGAAGACAACACCCGATGAAATCCCGCTTAAGCACAAGTATTAGAGCTCATTAAAGTTGGGGAAATCCTACGGCCTGTTTTGTATTGCAAGCCAATCTGACTAGCAAAATTATCTCTCTTAGTTATTCATGTATTCATGAACCATGAAGCCAAGGGAAGGAAACTTTTCAGAAAATAAACAAAAGACAACTTAGATTTGGCAGCAGTTAATGTTGTCCCTGTATCTGAAAACTTACTATTGGCCAGCAGCCCATTTTCTTTTAAGGAGGTACAGATGCTTTCAGCATTGGTATTTCCAAATGTATTTATTATTTCGGCCACCTTATTTGGGAGACACATCAAAATCAGAGCCACTTTGCCCATTACAGTTACCTCCCATTCCCAGCGCAGGAGCATCCCAAGCCACCAGAAGGCTGGGAACCACAGGCATATTGAATTTAATTCTATCTTACTGCATGTAGAGAACAAACATTTCAAAATTCATTTTAAGCAAGTTCTGCAAGAGGAAGTAACCTTTATTCAGGATTCGTATCTGTCTTCACATATTTAGGTATCCACATTGGTAATGCCATGTACTTGGTGTTGTACTAACCTGGGAATACATGCGAGTACTCCCACAAAGAACAGGAGATAAAGAAAACCAGAGACCATCTACAAAATTATTTTATGTATATAAGGGTGTGTATTTTACCTAAGTATACATATTTTCTTTAATTACAGTTTTCCGTACAACCATTAGGGGGTTCTAGCCATGCAAGTCACATTTATTAAAGGCAGCATGTCAAATAAGAGTTGACAATTACAGGCTATATCAATACACATTATGCCAGATGGTAATGAGCCATACACAAAGGGCCAGCCATCCAAAATAATCACACCATTTTCCACAGAAATGTTGAAGAGGTTATGGTTTATTACACAGTGCTCATTAGATATACAGTGGCAGCATTAGCAATTTTTCCTTCATTTGTGTCTCATTTAAGACTCTGCCCCCACAAGCCCATTCAAATTAGTACACAAGGTTAAAATCATTATGGTCAGAGGGAAAAAAAATTAAGTTATATTTTTATTTTACAGTAGTGGTGGATCAAAGGTCCCTGGAATCTATTATTCTCTCAACTATTATCTAACACAGGATACTAAAAAGAATGACATTCACTGTCATTTGCTGTGAAGAAAGATAGCCTATTTTAAATGGGCAAACTCTATATTAATTAATAACACTAAGTGAAAACAACAGTTAGGTCATGACACGAAGTGACAAGAGTCAAAACTAAAAGTTGAAACTGAACTTTCATCCTTGGCTTTGAATTTTCTCATCTGTGCTTTAATTTTCTGCTTTAAAACACAGAAATATTTAAGTGTCCAAAAGGCAATTCATCTTCCACAGCGGGTTGGAAAAACCCTTGTCTCAAATAGCCAGAGTGCCATCTCTGAGAAAACACCTATAAGATATGAAGTACCCTTCCACCCAGCTGCATATGTTGACTTCCAGCTAGAAAATATTAGACACATTTATTTTCCTGCCTTTCTGTGCTGATAGAAGGTACGTGGGTGAAAAGATATAACAGGGCAAATGTGAATATTTGTCGGCACAAGCAAGGACATATTTATCACTTAAACATGCAGATGTCCCCCAAACTCCAAGTGGGGGCGGGGGTGGGGGGGAAGAGAGTGAGAGGACTTGAGCACTGGACATGCCACCTGACAACACGACTGCAGAGAAACGGCTTTTCAGTTCAAGCTCCTCTTTTGAAGCCTGCAGAGCATCACTCAGAAATCTGGGCCTTGCATCACGCAGCCACCTGGCTCAAAAGGCCAGGGTATCCTTACACCTCCCTCCTCAGCCACTCCTGCTGAGCTATTCTGCTGTTACACAAAATGCTGAATTATTCATTCAGCCAGATGGCAAAAGAGTGAAAAAAGTCAGCCGGTCTCCAGGAGATTACGGGAGAGAAAGGTGGGACACCTGGACTCCAGTTCCCGCTCCACAAAGTTACTGGGAGGGGAAAAAACGTTACATTCCTGACCTAGGTGTCCTATATCCCTGTGTGAAGAGGTTTTTTTCTGAAAACTCAGACGGAGGAATACTGGGGATTTACATCCTTTCAAATATTTGAGGGAGCCAAGCCTGGACTTCCTGCAGCCTCAGTGAATGCTTAGTCTGAGAACAAAGAATGTGGAGCAGAGTTAACAGCGCATCTCCAGTTTGGGAATCCTACCCTAAATAATTTCCTAGTTAAATTAGCCAACAAATCTTGTCCATGTTTGCAATTGTTTGAAAGACATAAAGCATGCTTTATTTAATAGGGTCTTAAAAAAAAAAAGAAAGCTTACAAAATTAAAAATAATTTAATCAATTCCAGGCAATGCAAGTCTACGATAACCAAACAGGTACTCTGATAACTGAAGTAAACAGGTTTCTGTCAACAACGATATTTGCATCAAGTTCATTCTACTACTTGCCATTTGTACAGTTCATTTTATTACTGACAAAACTACTTACGCCACCAAGGTGGCACTTCTACAGGCAGACATCAGCAAATATGAAACCTGTGCAATGTGAAACAAATGCAAGCCCCTGATTCACTAAAAAATCCAAAGGGCATCAGGCTAATTTAAAGGTCAAAGCAGAACACAGCAATCATTATGCATAAGTTTTATATAGTTATTGTCACGCTAAGTTTCCAGACACATCAGAGTAGGTTTAAACTCTCCAATGTTGATTCAAAAATGGAAGACCTGTGGCCAATTCTTGAAAGCTGATCACAAGCAAGCCCACCGCCCGACTACCAGTGTCTAGAAACAACAGACCTATCACTGTTTCCTTAAAACAGCAGTACTACATTTTTAAAAGCTGAAGGTAAAAATAGGATGTTTGAACCTGATGGGGTGGATGAAGAGCAAGCCAAAAGAAGAGTTTAAAATGGAACTAGCAGAAATGTCTTCTTTTTGGCTTACTGAAGTGAGCAAGTTGCAGGTGTTGCAAACAGGAGTCTGGAAAATGCAAGATAGGAGGTGAGCAAAAGCTTTGGCAACAGCTGCTGTAGCATGTCCTTGGGAAAAATGGGATGGTAGGATACACAATGCAGGGAGAGACAGTAAGACTCAGAACTGAATAAAGTATGTTGATGAAAAAAATCAAAATGATGAGGTTATGAGATTGTGGATTGGATGACAGTGTTGTCACCAAAGCAGAAATCAAAAAGAACACAATGAAGGAGAAAAAAAACCCCACAACTTTTGTTATGGAAATGACCGAGATTCCTTCCCTTACGATGGCAGCATGTGTCTGCCAGACTGCTTATGGAACAGCTAGGCAACACCTAGGATATCCATCCATCCATCCACGATTACCCAGATTTGCTCTATAGGCCCTTGACAACAAGTATCCTCAATAAAAAGTTTCACATCATGGTTTAAAAATAATTTTGACTATTCTGTATTTTATTTAACCAAAATTAAATACTTCCACTAAAACCAACTGCTAGGATATGAAGGGAAATAAAAGGTCTCACTTGCAGGTAAACGGAAGAAACAGGCTACTAACAATTTTATGACCGTACTTTCTCTTACCTTATATTAGCTGTTTATCAGCCCTCCAAGACTTTGAAGCACGGCTATCATCTGATTTACAATGACTATGGGAGATGGTTTGAACCAACATTACAGAAATTCCCGTTACTATGTACTGCCAACTATGGGGAGGCTGCCAGAATGACTTATCACTCCAAGTATTTCTCTGAAATATCTCTGAAGAGTTTGTCTATAATTGTATTCAATGTAGCTGAAAGTTAAGGTGCAGTAACCTTGACATTAAAGCTCTGCTACTAATGACACTTGAAATACATGGAACCTTTTTATGCGAGAGAAAAAGAAGGTAATCTTTTTTATGCAGTGAAGAACGAACACCTGATAAATGAGCAGTCCTGTTTAGAGGATAGATTGTTTGTATGTCTAACTGCACAGGAAAAAGGCATTACAAAATAAAATGTGAATCACCAGAATACAGCGTACCAGATATGGTAGGAGTTTTACACATATATAAATATATACATTGTTATATCATGTCCATATAAAACATTGGATATTTCTTGGTATTTCAGAATATGAAAACATACACTGCTTGCACAACCACAGATACCTCATACTATATAAGGAAACCTGTCCTATTCTGAACAGCTGTAACTGCATTTATGTTAGTCAGCAATTAAAAGTACGGTTATCACACCTGCTCTCCTCTCCCCTCCTGAACTTTCAACGTTCAGAACTGGATAGGGACATTAATACTATATATTAAAATGGTTTATTATAGGAATGTTTTTGCTTTTCACAAAGCAGAATTATGCAGCAGATGGATATTGCCTGCCATGTACAAGGAACGAGACTAATAGCTAAAGGGAGACGGCAGACTTCTCTGAGACCTTGCCCCTTACACCAGGTGTGTCGACAGAATCGCCAGCAGGGAAGGGATAATAAACCTTTTGGAGCACGGCACCAACTGCTGCTTCTGGGACCATATCAGCGTAGTAACAAGCATTTGGGGCTGTTGATGTCTGCAAAGTTTTATCATTATTATTAGTATATATTTCATGCAAATGGGCTATTGCGTGATATTGAGAAAATGTGTCTTTTGATAGAAAACCTTACCTACTCTTATACCATTGGCATAATTTCCATCTATTACTACCTTATTTACAGCAGTTCTAAAAGGTATCTGAAAATCTCATGCTTTCGTTGGTTTTTTTTGTCCTTTCATACCAGAATGATTCAATCTACACATTTTAGTAAGGGGTAAAATGACATCAACCAATTCAAGCAACATTAACCCCAAGTGAGAGATGGTGGAGAGATAGCTATATGCTAATAAACCACCTTCAAGAACAAACTCAATTTCTGCAGAATTCCTACCTAAGTCCACAAAATAGGATCATTTATTGATTGCAGCCACTACGGTAGCTTTGCTAAAATTCAATTTGCTGACTGGAACAGCACATGAATTCAGCTGAACTTTTTGCACTAGTTTTGTTGCATGGATATCAGAAGCCAGAATGAAGTTTCAGCTATAAGAGACTGAAGTAAGCTTTCTACAGAACACTGTTTTGGTGAAACATAACAATTATGAAAAAGAAATCAGAAATACTGTACAGTATTCAAAACTTCCTTATGTTTCTTCCCATTCTGGATATATGAGATGCCCAGAGAGGTGAGGAGTCTCCTTTCCTTGAGACATTCAAAACCCACCTGGCCACGTTCCTGTGTCCCCTGCTCTAGGTGTCCCTGCTCAAGCAGGGAGGCTGGATGAGATGATCTCCATAGGTCCCTTCCAACTCCTGCCATTCTGTGATTCTGCGATAATTTATTTGGCTGCATCTTCTCTTTCCACAAACATTTACACAGATTTGGCCAAGTCTTTGGAAAAATTAAAAACTACAACTGCAGATACTTTAATGGACTTCAAGAGCTGGCCAATCAAGCTCAAAATCTCACGTGCACCAAACATGCTTCATAATCATGCTGTCAATGCTGATCAGAAGTTTCCAATTGCTACAAACCCTAGAAAGAAAAAAATCTTTCTGCTTTATTTTTTCACTGCCTAAGCACATTCTCAAATGCAACATTGTTAGAGTACCATGTTGTATTCATATTCTTTAAATCTTTATCCCTAATTCTCTAACTCCTTATTCCTCTTCTCAAATCACTGATTGTTGTCATCATACATATTTCTAGTAATTTAGAATACAACCATTATCTCCAAATCTGGACTTGCTAGTCTTGCAATTCGTCCATACCTAAAACCTGTTATTCATTTAAGTAAAAAAATTAGCTTTCCCCTTAATCTAATAGCCAAGGTGCAACATAGCAAGGACTAATATTCTCTATTCCAATCTGAATTCCAACCTGACTGAAATATCATCTCATGCCCATTGGAAATGTTTCTGCAAAGATGGTTCATTTCTATTAATGAGTCACTTCCATCAGGTTAATTCTTGCTATGTTCCTTAGTAATTTCTCTTCCACTGCCGCATCAAATAAAAAACCACTTTGCTGGTAAAGATGAAGATCTACCACATGAAGATGGCAGCATGCACTTCTATTTCAGTCAACATCTACTTAAAAGGGAGTCAGTCCAAAAATCTGTTTCTCTCAATCCAGCTGTCAATCCTGAAGAAAGTTCAGTTTCTGACATAAGGAACTCTTGATTTTAAATTCTTCACCAGGATTCAACTTAGAACTCTTTCACCCCACCTTCAAAAAGAAAACAAACCAACACAACAGAAAAAATCACCCCCAAGAAAGGTTCTTAGGCAATCTTCTCTTGCCTCTCTTCCTGTTTTTCACACCAAAGAAATTTCTTATTACCTTGAACAATGCTGGCTATAGCGCTACAATAAGTGGTAACTTCTTTCTCTTTCCTTGTATTTTCTTTACCTACTTGCTATCTGTTTATACTCACATGCCCACCTTTATATTGGAATATATTACAAATAACCAAGCTTCTCTGTCGAGCAACACAATGCCCTGTCCACTCCACCTGCAATATTATGCTGCTTTTTTTTCCCCATTATTATTATTTTCGAAGCATCTCAGAGCTGTCATATTCCACATGAAAATCTACTGAAAGTTAAAGGCCAGATACCAGTGAAATAAGAAATGTACATTCGCATAATGTATCATGTCAGCAGGGTCCAGAACATGCTGTTATTTCAAGTGGAAGGGAATGGATGTTATATAGTCTTTATACAACCTCATGAACTCTAAGCAAAAAAGAGGATACCTTCTGAACTAGGAGGGCATCATTCATTAGCAGTCAGGCCCACTCTTATTTATGCTTAGCCCCAAAACAATGTGTTGCCACCACAGAAACAACATATTCCCCATACATTTCAAAATATGCCAAAGATCAGTACATATTTTTATATACATATACTTGTGGCATATATGAAGACCTTCTCCTCAATTCATTCACAGCAGATGAAAAATATTGTAATATCTTCAGTTACGTTATATCGGAGTACTGACTGAATCATATTAAGATAATAAATTTTTACAGTAAGACTCGTAATACTTAACTTCGTATTGCTACAATTTTCCAAGTATTGCAGAAATTTATACTGAAACTGCATAATTGCATTGTAAAATTTGTCAAGGGAGAAGTTAATAGGTTGCGCCTGGGAAGAGGGCAAAGAGGGCAGTTGGTACTTCAGCAGATGGGAAAGCATGGGAGATGTTTTGGGACTGTAGGACAAATAAATTACATAAATATAGTTACTCAAGAACTTGCTGTGAAGAACTTGGTCATATTGGCATCATAGTTCTGAGGGATAAGCAGTCCCCAGAGCTGTTGTGTGCTTTCATCACAGCACTGGATTGCGCTGCTTAGGTGATGGTTGGAAATGTCTCTTCACAAATACATTTTTTTTTTTGTTAAAATTAAATTGAAAGTTCTCAAGTAGAAATTGTTGCAAGGGAAAGATTTTACAACAAACCACCCAAGAACAGCTCTGGTGAAGTGCTCTGGTGCGTGGAGATGTCATGCCCCAGGAAGGCTGTACTAGGTCTTGTTACCCACAGGTCAATTGGCCTTTCTTTGAAAAGTTCCCACTAGGGCGAAGGCAGGACTTTGTTGCTCCCACAGCTGTTCCTGACCCACTGCAGAATTTCATCAGTGCTGCTGTGGTTTTGTATGCTGTGCTGCACATCGTGGCAGTCCAGCACGCTCTTCACAAGCAGTGGGAGGAGGAAGCTCCAGGAAAAGGGTGGGCTGGGCAGACAAGACAGCAGGCAGCGTTATGGTTTCTCCAAGGTAAGCCATCCCGACACTGCTTTCTGTGATACTGATAAATTACTTCCTTTAAAAAACAAACAAACAAACAACAACAACAAAAAAAAACAAAACCCAAAAAAAACCTTTGTAATGTGTATACTGAGTTTACCTTGCTCAGTTACCTAGTGCTAAGCAGACTTATTCTGAACAAGGTTTGAGTACATATCTCTGCATACTCTTTGATTAGCTTTAATGCAGTGCCTTCTGATTTATTCTACAGAGTATGGAGAGGACCTTTTCGTATTCAACACATAATTGCTGTATTTGCACATGCTGTGTATGCTGAAAACAATAAAAAGTTAATGAAGAAAAGTACTGGTTGTAATGAATTAGTAATATTGTTAGATTTGTATTTGGAGTTGATTTTTATTGTTGTGGGTTGAAGATGATCAATAGGAATATGTAATCAAGTTGTATGTGCTTTTCATCTCCTGAGACTCGTCTTGTAAATGAGATGAAGAATCTCACAGGATTTATCCTGGAGAGCAAAAACTAAATAGAATAATTTAGAATAATCACTTAGATTTCCTCACACTAAAAGCTACGAGAAAGCTGCCAAGGATTGGGAAACAAAATCATACATTTCTTAAAGATTATAAAAGACACCGCTGCTCATATTTTAAGATACTTTTCCCATTAACTTTCAAACAAATAATTTTGTCAACAGCATCATACTTCTTAATGCACTTAGATATTCAATATTTTAGGACCATGCATTTTATCTACCAGTTAATTAGCTAAGCTTTCAAAGTACATGCTAGTTGGGATACTGCACCTTCACTGAAAGCCAGCCTTCCAGAAGATAGGAATAAGAACAGTAAGTCCCAAAGGAAATCATTTTTATGATAAAGAGTCCTAATGTGCCCCAGTAAAGGTGAGGATTGATTGTTATGGTCTATTGTTACTATAATTAGAAGTCAAACACCAATTAGCAGTTCCATTAATAAGATTAATCTCTGCAATATCTGCAGCTGAGACCCAGGGCTTGTGTGCAATAAGCCAGTGTGAATTTAAAGTGCAACAGCTATTCTGCACTACAACTCCCAGTTTAAACATGTACACCAGACAAAAGAAAAAAGCTCTGCATTTAAGTTCCTACATACACTACTGGTCTTACTAAATCCTTCTCATTTCTTGCTTTTTATTTTGTTTAAACACGTTCTATCATGATATACATCAGTGTTGGAGACAGGTGCAATGCAGCATGAAGTCTCCCAAACTCTGTTTCACAGCCACTCCCTCTGCATTGCACCAGGTCAGGGTATATATGATTTAGTTTTCCATTGCTAGAAAAGTCAGAGAAGCCTACACCATGCAAGGTAGAAAGAAGGCTTTTATAAAATTTAGTAGCAGACAGGTCAAGGCAACCCCTAAGTCTCTTAAGTTACACTGTAACAATACAATTAATCTCACCTTCACCAAAATTTACTCATGTTTGCCATGGCATATTAGCCAAGAGGTTTTGTAATGGATTTGCATTTTCCTTTCTTCCTTTTAAAGGGAGACTATTTGATTTCTTTGCACAGAACAATTCATTGGAGATAGATGAATGTGGAGACACTTATATTTCAACTGGAAAGCATTTAAACAATTATCAAAAATCATAACCATCTTTAAGGTTGTCTACAGGAGAAAATTTGCTGGCAAAACCTTACTGGCGAGCCGAGCAAGTGAAGATACAGCTTACACAATAAAAGACCTCCTTTGCCAGAGTAACATTTACCAGAAGGTAGTCCTTTGCTATTGCAGTCACCTGCTCCAACTGGAAACGTGACAGTCTTCTGAGTCAAGAACAGCATTATCACCTCTCATCTGTTTGGTCACATTCACAAGGACAGGATAGAGGCTACTTGCCAATAATAGCAGCTCTCAGGGAATGCAGAACAGCCCAAGGTACGCATCCTCACAGAATATTTATTCTGTTTATCACTCAAAGTGGGACACCTTTTACATCTTCTCAGTTTCCACAGAAGGTGTGGTTGCACCTTATGCACTATGACACTAAACACACAAAGCAGAGTATTGCCATTTCAGATCCCTCTCAACCATAAAAACCCAGCTCAATGGCAGTCCAGGACACATGCAGAAGCGAAGTCAACAAGCCAATGTCCATTTGTGTGAATTTGTGCAGGCTGTAAGTCTCAAAAGCATACTATAACAAGTGTATAACCTCTACACTTTTGACTACACTATTCCATATTTACCTTTACAGACTGAAGTTGTCTAAGGATCATCATTCACGTAGCTTCAGCTCCCTGGAGAAAGCCTGATTGCCTTTCACGCATACAGTAATTAAAGACTGCTCTAACAAGCACAGCATCACCTCTGTTATGCCTGCCATGGTATGAGTTTTGGAGAAAAGAACAGATAGAGCTGCAGATGGTGAGCTGTCACCTATGAGAAATGGAAGAGACTCCTAGTGTCCCCACTAATACGCAGCAATTTTGGTGGCATATCCCTAAGACAGCTAAGACAGATACACTTGTGTTTTCATAATAGGCCTTAACACAGTCCACGTTACTAGTTCTGCAAATCTTGGGATGGAAAGTTCTTTGGATATTTCAGCTCTCAAATGACCTTAAGGACACCTGGCAGCCTAGATTATACCAATGTCAGTGTGGCCTCTTGTGAGCTACATATTAATGAAGGCACATCAGCCACAACACTGAACACAGAGGCTAAAGACAAGGGGTAGAAAGTTCACTCATCTCTTTTAAACACATTTTGGTTACCCCACTGTGAGAAGACTATGTTCTTGAAAGACCTGACCTTCATGAAGAAAGCTGTGAGCCTGACCTCATTACTGACTCTGCTTTGAGCAGGAGGTTGGCCTATGGACCTCCTGAGATCCCTTCCAACTTGAATTATCCTATGAACGTAGATGTACTCTCAGGAGCATCTGGTTTACTCTGAAAGGAGGGCAACGGAAGGTTAAACTTTCTCTGAAGATGATGTAACGCTCTTTGGAATCCAGAGGAAGGAAATTAAGTTAAGGCAAAATTTCGCTTTCATATCTAGCAAAGAAAAGCTGTGAGTAAGCTAGAGGGAACTGCAAAAAGACAGAGCAGTATGTCCTCTGTCCTTGGAATGATGCCTACACCCCCCTCCTGACACCTTTGCAACTGAAGAAACTTCCAGAGGAAAATGGAATGGATGAACCAAACCTCTGGTTAAGATCTGGTATTTCTTGGAGACCTTTAAGTTGCAAATGGATGTTCCTTTAGAGAAGATGAGAATAAGATGACTTTGGCATAGCCATGATGACAAAGAGCATATGAAATCAGACTGTGTGACCTGTGTCTGTGTGTGTATCCCCAAAAAAGGGTACCCAGGGCACTTAGTAAGAATTACTACTGGAACCCAACAAGCAAAGGACCCATCACCATAACAAGGTGCTGCTAGCTTCCATTTAAATTGGGCTTTTGTTGGAAGCAGCATCAATGCTGGTTCCAAAATCATTACTAAGTAAAAGGAGTATATGTCCATAATCACTGTCACTACAGTATTACCACCACTCTTCCAAGCAGCAGGAAGAATTCTGATTCAGAGACAAGTTTATCCAGTGAGTACCTTCTCGTAGGAAAGCATGTTCATCTTGCAAGAGATGAATTCCTGGAGCTTTTAAGTCCAGCTGCATCACTGAGGGAAAAGAGGCAGGGACAGAACCCAGTACTGATAGTACCAATCTAGCAACCTGTCTGCTGGATTTACCAGGTTTCAGTACAGACCTGAAACAATACTTTCTATATTCCACTCTACACACACATATACACACACTTGCTGAGTTTGGTAGAATTGCTTGTCAATGACCATAGGATCCACCAGTGTGAGTGCACAGGCAGATCTGACTGAAAAAAAGGATTCTTTTTTTCTTAAACCCCTGAGAAGCATCCAAGAAAATCTGCAGAGCTGACTCAGTGGTTGTCAGTGCTTGCTAGAGGATATTTCTGAAACTGGCATTAATGGCAAATAAAAAAAAAATTTAAAAAAAGGATGCAAAACATGAGAGAGACAATAACTTGCTGTATTAAAGCCAAGGATACTGAGGCCTGAAGAGATGGCATAAGTTTGTTCTTCAGTATCACTTGCAATTTAAGCTGCAATATAGAGGCTATGTGAGGAATTTATTACTCAATATAAAGCCAAGGAGATTCCTCAGTCCTCAGCCAGCAGTATACAGAAAAAGATACCCTTTTAGGTATTTAGTGAGAGGGCCTAAGCCAGTCTTGGTATCTTCAGCTGTAAGGATCTAGCTCCAACTATGAAGCATAAAGCTCTACATGTTCAGAAACCATATGATCCTGGAGCTTCAGTTAAAAACCTCACTTTCAGCAGCGAAGAACAGCAAGCTACATACTTGACTACTCAAGTGAGTTTTGCTCTGAAAGAAGGCAATGGTGTCACAGTCTAGAACAATCATCAGTTAGGAAATTAGTCTCAAAACTTTTATGAAGCTCTAGGCTCCTGTGTCACGTCTGTGGTGTTTGACACTATTAGCATGATAAATTATCATTACTTAGATTCTGCCTAAACCCAAATGTGAGTTCTGCTTTCTCTTCGGCACAGGAGTAGGAAGGAATTTTAAAGGAACACAGGATGCACGCTTTGCTTGAGTACAGGCAATGACATCAACCGTTACATGATGCTGCTTGCATACTCTGTAGCAAGCACTTACTTCATCATTACATTTGCAATGCTTCTGTAGCCAAGAAAATATTTTTCTAAAGACTAAGAAACCAGCAAAAAGTTTCAACTTTAGGAAATCTGTCCAGCAGCTAAATAGAGCTGTTTATCATGCTGCTACTTCTCCTCTTCATCCTCTTTTGGGATCACTGGTGCTGAGCTAGAAGTAAAGCCAGGTTCTTTCCCCCGCCAATAGGAATAAAGTCAGGTTGCTGGCAACATGACAGGGAGGTGGCTGTACAGACTACAGCATGCTAAGCAGACTTTTATAACACTTTCCCCCTTATCTTCAGCATGGCTCATAAGGCAACCAGCAGTTACTATGATATCCTTGCATACAATGACCCCCATGCCCCCAGCTTAATGTGGGCAGAACACATCTCCTGAAAATTATGAAGTGCTAAAGCTGGAGGCAATGCCGGCCAGAGGCAGCACCATATAACTACGCTAGCCCTGTTCCTGTAACTACCTAAATTGTAATCCTCATTATTCTGGAAAAGATTGCTCTCTGGTAGCGTCATCGGTTTTGTTCCATTGTGTACCAGTAAAAAACATGCCAGCTAAGCAGTAGCTAAACTATTTTTACACATTTAGGTCAATTGTCCCATGAATTGACATATCTAGAGAACGGGAGAATAGGATAAAAAAATGTTTTGCTATTCCAAATTCAGCTCTCAGTGTATTTCTGGTTTACTTATTGTATTGCTTGCTTATATTGCGATTCAAGAATATGAAATACGGAGCAGAGGTATGCAGAACATGCCAAATTCCGGGATGAAAAAGTCCACCATGTTTTCTTGTGCTTTTCTAAGTTAAATAATTATTGTACTGTTACATCTTCCCAGTCACAGATTGTACATTTAGAGTAGCACCAGATACAGAGGACTGATGTAACCTGGCTATCCACTGTGGGGCTGAACATTTAAAGAGAGCGCAAGAGCTGGTTCCAACACAAACAGTGGGAAAAGAAAGACTGGGCTGGTGCAATCGCTGACAAGTACTGGAACAACTTAGCTCAGGCTCGGATTTCAGGAATGCAATTAATTAATCACTACTAAGTACCCTAAAATCAAGTGAGCCGTATCCCAGCTAATAGTCCACAATGTAACATTCACAGCACGTAAGTATCAGGCAGTGAAGATGCTCATTACAGTGCCAGAAATAATATTTCCAGCAAAATATTATATATAAAGATGAAGTAATTATATGGCATGGCAACAAAAAGAGCTGTATAGTTTACAGCTGAGCTGAAAATCTCTAAGAATCTATTCCAAAAAATACTTTCCAAAGCTGGAGACATATATGAACCTTAAAGGATTAAGCATATTTCTTCACTTCATATCACTGAGGGATATACTTTGCCTTTGATATGTATGTCTAATATACACACCACATATAATTACACTGTAACCAAGATAGCAGACAAAAATTTACTAATGTAAAGCTATGTCCTTTTGTTCTTATCCAGGAGAAAGCAGTTTGTAAGACACTATTTGTAACACATAAAAGAATCACAAAAGCCCTTTAAGATTACTATTTTATAAGCTGCCTGTTCTCTTAGCTTTATACAATGGAGAAATCAACATCAGAAATTAGACTCACATTTGAGAGCATATTTGGAAAAGTACCTTAAATAAAGACAGGAGTCCAAAGTCAAAGGCAAAGCCCACAGTGACTTCAGATGAGGGCAAGATCTGGCCACTGTGGCACAAAATGAAACAACGCATCAGCATTCTTCTAGCGTGCATCCGTTTGCTCGTATTTACACCATGCTACAGACTCAAAGTGTCATTGAAAATCCATTTAAATTAACAACTCCATAGTTATCACTTTTGCAGACAGTAATGAACCTTAAGTGAACCTGTGTGGGCGTACTCAAAACTGCTTCATTTCTGGAGTACCTTTGTAACTCTGCACTAGATATTATAATGGCTATCGACTTGCTCAAACTTAGATTATTAGGCTAGATTTTCAGCTGGTTGAACTGGCATAGTTCCAATAATGTCCATTTACACCAACTGGCTCATTATTAATTCAAGGTCTTATTTGCTCCTTAATGAACACTTTCACTAGTCACCTTCCCAACGGCAGCTTTAAATGCTCAAACGTTACCTCCATGGTCAGAATCATCATATTCAAGAACTTGGTTATCAAAAAATAATGTTTTTTCTCTCCTTTTATGAGGCATACTTAAGGTAAACTTTTTTAATCATTTACAAAACAAACTAAAATACCTCCTGTGCCATAATTAACTAACTAGAATTATGCTTTCATACAGCATCATTTGCATATAAATATAAAAATTTTACAACCCTAAGGGGACATTAAGGACAAAACAAAACAAGAATGGAATTAAACAGCTAAAGGGACAACAAAGCCCTCCATAACAAGCCTCTTTTATAGCCTTGTCTTTTTTCTTACTTATTGTTATTTCTGCCTCTACTCATTCTTCATACATATTTTCCTTCCCTCTTAAGATACTACATATATTTTAACATCTTTATTTGTTTGGTCTTTTCAATTTTACAAAGCTATCTCTGCACTCCTAAAACAAATCAGGATACAAGCACGTCACTAAGTTTGTGTATCTTCATTTAATACATCACAGTGGTCAGAAACACAATTAACTGAAAATATGACAATCCATTCCCTGAACCAACACTCAGAAGTCTTTAAAAGGATTTCAAAAATTCAAATCTTACAATTTTTCAACCAGATCTCACTTATTTCTTCAGTGGAACAGTTAACTGTCAAATATACAAAGGAAAGCAACAACTATTTTGGATTACTATTGTTACTAGTATTAAGTAATTCAGTTTAAATACTTAAAAAATATTTAGGAACTCAGTGAAGCTGAATTATCTCAGTGAGAGCCGGAGGAACCTTAATGGTAGGCTCAGTGACTGCTGTGAAACGTGGGAAGTAAAAATTTTATTCTACACTGCTGTTTCATGGGAAAATATCCTTCAAAGGGGCTATAGCAAAACTTATGTGCTCACTGAAACCAACTGGTATTCCACAAGACTGGCAATCCGACTCTGAAATTTCTAGTAAGTAGGTGTACCTGAGTAACACCTGAGTAACTCAAAATAAAAATACTCTATTAAAAATATTTTCTAGCGCCTTTACTTTTTTTGATTCCAAGTACCTCTCAACATAAGCTTTCTAATAACTATCTTGGTCCACATGTTTTTAATTTGGTTGTGCCCAAAAGCCACTATGAAGATATAGGCATGGATATTACAAGAGCTATACAAAGAGCAGGAAATCATTTTCACCATGGAAAGCTTCTAATAACCCTGAGGAACAAAGTTTTGTAATTAGGTAAGCACTGATTTTCCTAACAGCTGAGCAGGCCACTTAGGATGCTTTGATACCACTATGAAGTTGCCCATCAAATGTATCTTGGCGTATCTTGATAAAGAAAGTTACTACATACCTGGAATAAATTCCACTGACCATGTTGTGCTGGAAAGAGAGTTCTGCTGTGCTGGGTCCAGCAGCTTTGGAAATAAGCAATACGACCAAACCTCGCATCTGTAAATTATTTCGGCTATCGTACACAAAACCCCTGCAAAAAAGGAAAGGAAAAAAAAAGAGCATGTTTTCACAATCCATTTTCACTGGTCATACCAAAGTGGAAAGAAAGACTCAGATCTCAGGCTGCCACCATTTCATCAGTCTTCAATATTCACGTTTGCACAGAACTAAGCTGCATTTATTAATCGTGGTCTTTTGTCATCCTTTACCTGACACTTACAATGAAATACTAATATTGCAGAGAAAAGCAAGTATTCAGGATTAAATCTTGTTTATTTCCAAGGAGCAGCATATATCCTGCATTTCATGGCATGTCATGAAATGAGTATTTCAGAATAATTCAATGTGATCTACTGTAACAGGAATGTAAGAGCTTTCAGTCTGTCATCTGAAGTACAAAAAAGCCAAAAGAAGTCTCCTACTTCAAGAGAAGAAAGGGAGAGGAAAGGTACAACAAAAATCTATAGTCTGCTCAAAGAAAACTGCTTAGATCACAGTGGTTACGAACAGACCACACAACACAGACAACATGTCTAAGTATGCTGGGAACAGACTTTGCAGAACCTTATGGAAGTTCTAAAATAAAACTTAGAGACAAATGAAGTAGACAGCCTGTTTACAACAAAAGAACTGTTTCAAATGCTGCACCTTTAAATTTGAGGTCAGAAGGAAACTGCTCCCAAAACCGTGCCTGTTGAAAGCAATTCTAAATGACCACTTATATACACCATCTCAGAAATTAACTTGTTTTAAAGCAAGATTAGCTTTCCTTTTGACTACCATGTCTCCAACTGTATTCTTTCTGTCCTTGTCAAGCTGCTTTCTACTTCCTATGTTCATCAATAAGGCTAAATAGCTAGAAGAAAGGATAATACATTCCAGATGCTATTAAATTTGTAAACTGATTTCCAATAAATAAGAGCCCATATATTTGATATAATCTAAATATTTGTTAAATCATATGAAGAACTACATCACAGATTACCAAGCACTTCAACTCATTTTATTCCAGAGTATAGTTTTAGCCCTAATAACTGAAAGAAAAATCTAAGATGTTGATCTTAGAAGTATGTTTGAGTAAAGAAAACAGTGGATGCAACAAAGTTTCATTTGAATTTTTTTCATTACATTTACACCACTTCACAACACAAGAATATCTTCAGTATACTATTTCATTTACACACACACAAACAAAAAAATTAAATAGCATACTTCTGGGTAAAAACTCTTGTGCTATTGCAAAAAAAAAAATCTTGACTGCTTCTCCTGAGTCCTTACAACCTTTCCTATAGCGATGGGGAAATGGCCCAAAATACATGTCTCAAAAAGCTCTAGAAGAATGAGAGAGTTGCCCAGGTAGCTGGTACTAGACAGCTCCTGGGCTTGACCTTCACACCTGCATGGATACCAGGCTAATACATCCCCCTCCAGAGAAGCCCTGAGCTCACAGTCAGCACACCTACAGTCTACAAATGCCATTAACATTTAACGTAAGAGGAGGCCAGTATGGCTCGTATGGCTTTCCACCACAAGCCACCACATTTTTAGCTCTGGTGGGGTCTAATGAGCCAAACGAGGCCATGCTTTTTTGTTCTGTGCCCTTCTAATATGCCCACATCCCATTTGCTTCACCTGTAGACGAATGGGCTGGCACTCCCAGGACGAGGTTGGGGTGGGGTGTACAAAGCCTGGCAGCTTGTGTAGACCCTACACTCAGCAATGTGGGCAGCTGTGGTGTTAAAGAAGGTATCAACTTGTGCTGAATCTCCAAAACAGAGAGCGAGAGTGTACGGCCTCAGACTGTAACAGGTTCAACTAAGTTGAGGTTTTAAGAACTAAGTAGATACCAAACGTTCACAGTCAAAGCTGAAATTTAGCCAAAAGCAAGTACTAGCCTCCAATCTTAAGCTGCAATAATGCAACTAAACGTTAGTCTCTCTCAACAGAGCAGTAAAATGCAAACAGCAGTTAACACATTACCTTGCTAGCTATCTTAAAATAAACCAATTAAATTGTTTCTGAAAATTAGGAGAACATGGGTAATCAATATCTTAGTGGAGGATATTCATCACATGAGATCCAAACATGATCATGAGAAGAAACCACACCACAGAGCCACCAGCTTGTGCTTCTTCCATTCTCAAAGATCCTTTAAAAAAATCAACCAAAACAAACCCTGAATAAAACAGCATAAAAACCACTGAAAGGAAGATACTATATAACTTCCTGGAGCAGACAATGATTTCTTTTGTAGCCCAGTCCACAGTACTTCCCAACCACTCAAACCCAGGAAAGCTTGCACAGCCCAGACCTCTCCCCGATGCTGCAGTCCTGCAACATCCACCTTTATTTGGCTTACCAGGTACATGTAATGAGAGATTTTTTTTGGGGGGGGGGGGGGGGGGGGGGGGCGGGGAACAGCTGCTTGCCTTCACTATTCTGTGAATTTGTAACTTGCATATCTTTATTTACACCAAGCACACAAATAAATAACTTTTCCATCCAGGTTCCAACATACAGTTAACAGAATGCAGCCAAGACAGTTAAACACTTAGAACTCTATAGATTTCCAATGTCAGAACCACAATGAACATTAAACTACCCAGGAAAAAAACCGCACAAAATACACACTATATATTATTCATTATATGTATGTATCCTGCATACAGAATTAATAATTGTTTGTGGTGGTGTAAGTACTTCTCTGGCTTGAACTTCAGTTGACCACATTACTCATAAGCACACAAGTTACCCAGACGATGCAACTAAACTCAAATATATTTCCTCAACATTACTTACAATTCCATAACTTTTAAAGAAATGTGGTTTGAGGAAAAAATTGCCTTTTTCCACATATGTATGCTGGTAAAATCAGAGCGCCTTATTAAATGCACAATCTCATGAGAAATGAATAACACTTTTTAAAAAAAAAGTCAAATTATGATGATACTTTTAACAATCAGAATACTTTGGCTTTTCATGCCCAGTGTTCTACAGCTTGCCAAGGGACAGGTTATTACAGAAGTAGAGAAGAAAGGTATTCACCACAGGATTATAAAGCACTGGTCTCTAAATAAGCCTCTGTCTAGATAGACACCACTAGAACTACAGTGCTTTTACCTGATTCAGACTAGGTGAGGAACAGAAGCTGAAAATCACCTGTGCTGAAAACACTAAAACAGTCTCATAGCAATAACAAAAACAACTGTTCAGGGCTGTTCAGGGGGGTCGCAACACCGCTAGTAACAACTACCATTCTTAGGTGAAAACCATTAACGAGAAGTGCAGGTGAGGGTGAAGAACAGAACATAAAAATTAAATAGCGCAATAATAAGGAGCAACATGTCTGTCATTTCTACACCTGATCATATAGTCTATATGTAACATATGGGTTGGATGTAATTTTATACAGGATTTTCTATGAATTACCAAACCAGTATTCCAAATCTAATTCCATTCAAAACATAACTGAAGTTGTGCTACTGACACGTAACATACCCACACTAAAGCAAACCACATTAGACTTGAAACATATAAAGCCTATGGTGATCATCCTCTAGACACTAGAAACTACTGCAGCTACTTGACATGGCTTCAGGGGTCACATTCACATTCTGAATTAAGCTCCCAAGAGATATTCTGCACAAGTAACAGCTACACAAAAGTCTTCCAGATGGTGCAATTAGTCTTGATGAGTATGTGGCAGGAGACAGGTGCCTCTAGGGAAAAAAGTGAACTAAAAGCAACCCAAGTGAATTTGTGCACACAAAAAAAAGATGCATTAAGCTGAGACTCTTTTGGAAAACCTCTGCCGAACACCACAAGTACATGCACAGGGTACCCAAAAAAGAAACATCAGCACAATTTGGCTTGCTCTTGCAGGCTGGGTGTCTTGCAAATTAAATACTTCATCCTCAGGAGACCACATACCAAAAAAGGTAGGTAAGTTAAACACTTCTACGATTCAGTTTTGCAAAACATTAAGAACACGGGGTGGGGGGGGCGCGGGGAGGCCAAGCATTTACTCCAGATATTACCCATGTGAAAAAATAACCCATTTGAAAACTGGCAGGTTCACAGTTTGAAATACAGAACACTGTTCACAAAAAATTCATCTTGCAGCACAGGGGAGAAGCGCCTAGCTCTGACACATGCGCAGTACCACACGGTACAGGCACAAGAGACTCACACCACCCACTCAAGCAATGACACTGGCTAATAGCTAATGTGCTGCAAATTACACCTCCTACTACCAGAGTCCGTCTGCTGCAGAGAATAAATCAAGCAAACATGAGCATTTCACTTAATGCTTTGTGTATTTCTCCACATGTGCAGCCATTTCAGTAGACTTTGCAGTTAAAATATTAATCTCCGATAATTGTCAGGTTTAACTCCATCAGTAATTTAAATTTTCATTTTAAAAAATTGACTATTAATTGCAAGCACCATTCATATTTTTGAGCAGTTTTTAAAATACTGCAAAGATTTTAAATTATTTGCATGAGACAAAACCAGCTGATGTTCTTACCACTTTTTAAATTAAATTAAGCTCTGAAATTAAACAATAGAGAGGAAATACAGCAAATACAACTGTCACTGTAAGGAAGAGGCAGACATGGGGGAAATTTCGTGGTACCAAATAGGAGTAAAAAGCAAAAAAAACCAAGTACAGCAACTGTGAAGTCAACTGACTCTGCAAGTGGGTGTAGCAGAAGAGAACATACTTATGGGTAGTAGTGCTACTTCAAATTTAACCACTAAGAATACAGAAGAAATTTCCAATCAAAACAGATGCAGTAAGGTATTTCGGAAGGGTCAAAAAGGGATTGTTAAATGTTTAGTCAAATGTTTTTAGTATTTCCAAAATGTTCGGCTCGTGACCAAAGCAAACAAGCTGCGGGATTTGCAGCCCTTTCATCAGCTACTCCAGCAGGCCGGCGGGAGCCCCTCCACCATCGCCACTGGCCTGCTGGTAGGGGCCGAAGTGAACTCGTCGCTGTCCTTCTCACCTCCACTGGCGATTTTACCCTTCCTTGCCATGCATTTTATTGAAGGTGTCCCACTGACAAGATCAATCATTTTGTTTCAGGTCATACATGAGCTGTTTAGCTACAAGGGGAAGTAAAACAGGGAGAGATATGGAGTGGTGATCAGCCATTCCTCTACCTTCCTGCTTCAGATGTCAAACAAAAGGAGAAAAAAATCACCTTTTCACACAGCTCTAATAAAAAGCAGCTGGGAAAGTCTGTAACACAACCAAAATCGATTATGCTGATGAAGATTTATAAGCCTACAATAATGTCATTGAAAACACAGGCTAGTTTTAGGCTGAAATACAAACTGTTCTGAAAAAGAAACCCCTCTATTCAAACTGCCAATCCCCGATGTGACAACATGAACACAGTTTTAAATCTGTAGCATCTTGGGAAAGTAACACCTATTTTGCTCAATACAGAAAAGGTTATCAGGATGCGCTCATGGTTACAGATGCAGGTACATTAAAAAAAATTTAAAAACCAACACACTTTTTCAAAATTAATTATAACTGACAATTCTGTATCTAGTGCTAGAGGTAAGGCATGGAGCTACCCAGCAAGACTGTTGGCTTCTTTATTAGAAATGCAAGAGTTCTACCAGCCTCAGGGCTTTTATCCAATTTGCTTTATTAATGACTTGACAGAAGTAAATAAAAGAAAACTCTCTGACATACTAATTTTTTAAATGGATGTTGAACCATTGTATTATAGATGCATTTACCTGAATCTTAGGATTCACCATATGACCATATGATCACACTCAAACATGCATACCTTTAAATACTCAGAACATTCCATTTTACATATTTGGTACATGCTACCAGCAGTTTTTAGAGACTTATTTTCACCTGCTACTCAGGTTTCACGTGTATATTAAATACCCTTCTGCACAACATGTCTTCAAAACATGTTAAAAAACCCTGGTCCCTTCCAACATCCATGGACAGATCTGTACGGGGGGATCAGCCTTGTCATGATGCATGTTTTGAGCACGGTTCAGCGGTGTGGAGCAGACAAACTTACTTCACATGAGGAGAACAGAATTTAAAAATGAGACTCAAATTAAATATCCAGCTGACAGGAAATGATAGAAGGAGGAATGCTCTGAAACCCACAAGCCATCTCAACTTAAAAGCCCACTAGAGGCTGCAGATGAGAACATGTGCATTTCAGAAACTTAATCCTGGGCTTGGACAGCTAAACATCTCTTTACATACAGAAAATAAGTTTTCGGGTTGGGGGAAATTCTTTACCTGAAAAACAGGGCTGTGGTGGGGATGGGGCCCATTACCATTATGCAACTCTCTTAATTAAAATGTTTATCCAGTAAGAGCAGACCTGTGTAATGGGTCAGGCCAGGACTAGGGGAACTGATGTTCCCATCCCACTTTACAGGAAGGTGCTCTTATGGCAGGTAACAAGGAAAGTCTTTCTAACAGCACTCCTGCTCTCCCTGCCTCTGGGAAAACAAGGGGTCTCAACCCCTTAGCTTTGTGAAGCCAGTGACAAAGAAACATAAGATTTCATACACAAAAACCAAAAAGGACTCCGGTGTGAAGAAGGAAGAGGCCTGTGTCTGCACTGGCTCTTCATCCAGAGCAAAATAATAAAAAAAAAGGGAATTCAGAAGTAGCGTGGACTTCACTTATGATACAAAGCAACACCTTAATAACTCCAACCACCACATGGTGTGATGCTTGGATAGTTAAGACTAAGACAAGACGACAACTGGCTCATGTGCAAAAGAAGAATGGTTGTGGCCCAATGAGAAAGTACTTGCCTGAGAGTTATGGGTTCACAGCTGCACCTCTATAGGCATAGTTGCTGAGTAACTTCTACAGACAATGTTCTATCTGTGCTTCCATTTGGCTAGTCTTAGTCTTAAGACTACTTCATGAATCGCAATCAAGGCCTTCAGTGAAAAACAGGCCTCAAAATGCTCAGTTCCACAAAAGCTGCAGCGTTCTTCAGGATGCAAATAACTCTAGATTTGGGTAACTTTTTTTTTCATTTATAAAAGTCTCAGACACCTACTCATCTGGGGAGAGTGACTAAAGATCACTCAACGTACACTTAAAATACAGCTTGTATGACATTTAGGTATTCAAGTGTCCCAGAAATCCATGTAATGTGCGTTTTAAAAATATAAAATATATTCTTCACAAATTGAATAGAAACATAACAAAGAATTGCTTTATCTTGGAAGAAGGTTGCAGGAGCATACCTTCTGGAACAGGAAGCTTCTGGAGGAGAGCTCCTAAGGTCCCTTCCAACCTGAGTGACTCCATGACAGTAGAGGATAGCTGCTCAGTTTTCACAGGATTTTGCATACAAGGAGAGAAACATTTCTTAACTAAAGGTGAAAAATTCCATGCAAAGTTTCATCATTCCATTGCTTATTAAATGTGGTCTTCACAGGGACTGGGAAT